>NC_141551.1:30578500-30884250 GCF_021556685.1 Rattus norvegicus | reverse complement strand
GAACTCTAGCTTGTGTCAAGTTGACGACAAAAAACAAAAAAACAAAAAACAAAAAAACTAGCCAGCACCGAAATCCAGAAGGATCTTAGCCCATTACAAGGACTGGTTGAAGGCGTGGTCTGCTGTGCCTTGGTCAGCTCGAGTCTTTCCCACAGAACATGGCCGCAGACAGATGGGAAGACCATAGATGGGAAAGAGATAGGTCCAGGGGCTGCCCCCTTTCCTGCACAGGTCCTGTGCTGTTTGCATGGTTTGCATGGCTTTCCTCCCACCTGGTTTCAGACCATTCCTCTGTAAAGGTCTACTGTCCGTCAATCCTCTCATTAATGTTTTGTGGTAATGCTTACCTGGGATATTCGCTTAAGGTCTCTCTCTCTTTTTTTTTTTTTTATTATGTTTAAGACTCTGGTTTATTTCAATCATAGACTTGGGGTCCAAATTTGCTTGTTTTACCAAATAGCACAGCAGTTTCCAAACCAGGTGTTCTTTGGTTGCAGCTAAACTGGGCTTGGGGCATCTCATTGCTTTCTGAATTAAATGTAAAAATGTGTATATGAGCAAACATGCTCACTTTTCTGGAGAACTGAGCCGTGCATTTTGTCAGATTTTCAAGGGCGTAGACTGTGCGGGTTTCATAGCCTGCTGTGGACCAGACTGCAGGGCTCTGAGCACCAAAGGCTGATTCTCAAACAGCAACACTGGCTGCTTGAGCCACATTTACCACAGCCGAGGACGGACAACTGGGCCAGGCCTGGGGCTGACAGTATGCTGAGGACAGCAGCGGCTCTCCCTCGGGCCTCTGAACTAGAAGAGTTATCCCTGGGCATCTGGTCGATGGTGCTGATGAACCCTGTTCTTTTGGCACAAAAACTTTGAGAAGGTTTCAGTCTAGCGCAGAAAAGACCAAGAGTAACAAACCATCTCGGCAGGCTCTGCACCACGTGATGAGCAGCACGCAAGTAACACAACGAGTAAAGATGGCTACGTGAACTCAGAGACGCAGAGGTAAGGCTGAGCTTGCTTTAGCTCTCAGTGCAAAGGAAGGGTACCAGGCAGTTCTGAATAAAGAGAGCTGCAGTCTAACGTACCATTCCAGCAAGATTCTTCTGGAATGACGCATGGGACTGAAGGAAGAAACAGGAAGACAAATTAAAGGGAAATTACTGAAATCAATAACCCCAGAAAGCAATGAATGCTTGAATGAATTAGCCAATGTCTCAAAAAAAAAATCTCATTATGTAGCCCAGGCTAGCCTTGAACTCCCTATCTTCTGTTGCTATCAGACTGCTAAGATCACAGGCCCGTGCTACATCACACAGGCTAGAGGTCTATTAGTAACAAAATAAAACAAAACAAGACAAAAATAAAATAAAAATAAAACCAAAAAGAGCTCTCTGTAAAAGCACAGTAGGCTGTCATCTTCTCCCTGACAGAGTCTAATTCCTCACATCTGGCCATCTTCAGGGAGGACAGAGTTAGCGAGGATTGCTTTATAGTTCTGAGTATTGTATGTTCTTATCGCAAGAGCTTTTACACAGCAGTGTCATCATGCAGGCCAGATCTATCAGCACAGGCCTGTAATCTCTACTACTTGGGGGACTGAAACAGAATGATGATCTGGACTGGACTGTGAGTTCAAAGCCAGCCCAGGCAAGTGAATGGGTACTTGTCTCAAAACAGTTAAAGGAAAGGTTTTGGACTCCCCAGCACCATAGAAACTGGATGAGATAGCTTCATGTGCTTTCATAATTCTGGCACTTGGAAGGTATAGGCAGGAGGGTCAGGAGTTCAAGACCATCCTTAGCTTACATGGGAGTTTGAGGTCAGCCTAAAACAAGAAAAACAGAAAAGAGAACCAGAAGAGGTCCTGGGGGATCCGTATCAGAGTTGAAGCAGTCCACTTGTGGGAGGGACCCTTTCCAAGTGTTCCTCCTGCAGCAGCTGGGAAATTAGCTAATATTCGTGGGTGGTGATGAGGCAGGGCCTTTGTATCCAACGTCTGTGCTACGGCTCTGCTGCTGTGTTTGGCTGTGAGGTCACCTTGGATAACTCATAGCAATCTCTTCAGAATGTCTGAGGTGCTTACAGTCCAATTGGCAGCCGGCCCCCTAGGTGGCCAGGATGCCCTTGTTTAATGGCTGACTGGGCATAAACAAGAGGAAATGCTCTGTTAGACCGTGCCACTCAGCATCTGATTTTACCTATCAGCTGACTAGGATTTGTTGGGCTTGAACAAGGTCAAAAGGTCAAGTGAGATTAGGAAGAGTCTCACAGTGCTGCTGTCTCTTATTCAACCAAGAGGAGTGAGGAAGGTTGAAGCAAACATCAAACGTCAGCCTCGGGAGTCAGGACGAGATGCCAGGGTGGCAATTCTGCCTGAGAGGAAGAAAGTGTACTTACTCAAAGCCTTCAAAATCTTGCCAATCCATTACGCACGGGCACTCCTCTTATGTCAACTAAGTTGAAGAGTGGGGGTTCCATGTCTGCTATAATAAGTCACTGAATCAATAAACAAGACAGAAATGCTGTCCCCCACCTTTGTGGGCCTTCCTAAGGACTATCTATCCTGTGGACTATCCTAAGAGGTTTGGGCATCAAGTCTGGCTCTTTGGGAAGGACCATGTCACCTCTGTTAACTGCCCCAGGCTGGCACTTTAGCCTCAGACAGCTCTGGGCAAGCCCACATCTCTGTGGATAACCATACCAGGATTTTGGTCTGTCCTCAAAGAGCTATTGTTTTCTGTCTTCGTCAGGTCATGGCTGCAGTGGTATGTGGTTTCTGTAAAAGGTCTTATTGTGACAAAAGAGGCATTTAAAGTGGCCTAAGAACTTCCAGAGAAGATATGATTTCTGACACACACACACACACACACACACTGTAGAGGACCTAGAGTATTGTGGGTGCTTAATAAGTGGCTATGACAGCTATTTTTTTCCACAGACTATTTCCTGGATTCAGGACTCAGGTCTATTCTGGGGCCAGACTTTCCTACAACGTAATCTCACTGTCTCTTCCCACTCCAAACAATAGTGGGGCCCAGAGCCTCTCATTCTCATCGCTCAGGATTTTAAAAACTCTGCACATATTACTTCAAAGGTAGGTATAGACCCTTTAAACGCGACGAAATAAACAGACAAATTGAGGACTGTTAAAGTAAAAAGGAAATTAAATGCCAACATCAAGAGAACCATACTATAAATGTGCCTTAAAGAATCAAGGATTCATTTCCCAGGATCTGGACCATAATAATGCCAGACACTTGCTATAGAACAGAAATTAGCACAGGTCAGTAGTTAGGGATTGTATTTACCTAAGCGATAAGGGTAGGGTGTAGAGGTGTGTGATGGTCCTCTCTACTGGACACAATGGAGAACTGAAATGTAGGTGTTTACCCTAGAGTTGGGTATGCTAGCACAGGCTCACGTACACTAGATTGCTGTAGTGCCCCCAAGTTCACAGGGGTGCTGTAAGTTGGAATTCTTATTGAGCTCCTCAGGAAAGACAGAATCTGGAGCCTGGAAGAGCGGAGTTGCACAGGAGTGGCCAAGGACACTGCGTCCTCAGGTTAATGAGTAGTAGGCTGACATAGGGAGGGGGAGAGTTAGTCACTCAGAGACTTTAGATGAGGGTGTGACTCTGGAGGAGACTTTAGGTCTGTGTCTTTTGTTCAGAAAGGGTCTTTCAGCACATCATTAAAATATTACAAGGATTTCCTAACTAGGTGATTTTGTTTCCATAGCTGGCAGGGTCTCAGGTTAGGCATGCTGACCTGTTCCTTTTCAAACACACAATGTCCCGCTGGCATTGTATTGCTTTCCTACTGCTGTGATAAGGCATCATGATGAAGACAGCTTATAGAAGGAAGGGGGTCAGATTTGCAGAGGGATAAGGGTCATCACCACCATGCCAGGAAAGCGTGACAGCAGCTGGAGAAGCAGGCTGTGAGCTCACATCTAAAACCCCACACAGGAAGCACAGGAATCCCAAGTGGCATTTGAAACCTGAAAGCCCTCCCTCATCTCCTGGACATCCTTCCTCCAGCAAGGCCACACCTCCTAAGCCTATCCAAACAATACCACCAACTGTGGACCAAGTATCCAAATGCCAGGGACTACAGGGGACATCTCATTCAAACCACCACAAACGCCTTCTGATTTGAACTCCTGTGGTTTGCTGAATGAGAGCTGCCACTTCTGAAATGAAAACATTGTCATTTCCTTCAAGAATGAACTCCTCTTCCTCAGCTTAAAGATACTGAACAAGAAACACCTGCTCTCGTCTGAATGAATATCAAGGGTGTATTTTTCACACCCCAAACTTTGGATTTCGACAACATATCACCCATTCTCCTGAATAAGGACACTGATGGCGACGTACTCACAAGCCCTGTGCTTGAGGGCAGCTCCATGTGACACCTGTAGCCTTGTTCTGTGTGTGACACATCTGGTGAGGGCAGAAGCTGGTTCCTTTCTAATTGGGAACCTGGCCAGCCTGCACTTCTGTTCTTCCCGGGGAAACTAGATTCAGTACTGATGTGATGGAGTCCCTCTGTAAGGCTTCCCTGAGAACCAGACCCCTTTGAGAGACCTGGGTCAGAGCCATGTGATATTGGAGCTTTTGTATTTAACTCTAAGAGCTGAGGTCCTCAGGACTCCTTATTCTGAAGGCCCAGGAATGGCCCTGGATGCTTTCTCTCAGCCAACAGATAACACTGTTACTATTCTGATACTGTAACAAAATACCTGATAGAAACAAGTTACAAAAGGGAGAAAAAGTTCTCTGTGGCTCAAGGTTTCAGAGACATTTCAGCAGTGGGGAAGGCATGGTGACAGGAGGCCAAAGTGGTGGCTGTTCACATGGTACAAACCAGGAAGTGGAGAGAGCTAGACTAGAGGCAGGGATATGTACAACCCTCCAAGACCAGCTCCTACTGACCTCGGTCCATCAAGAGGGCTGGCCTCTAGACTCAATAGCCTTCAAAATAATGCCTTAAGCTAGAGTCCAAGTAAGTGTTCAAAATATGAGGGGCCTTTCAAATTCAGACCTTGCCCCCATCCCGTCCTCTACTCACTGCATCAGAGTGACCTCATTGGCTGAGGGGAGAGACCTCAGAGTACATTTCCAGTTCCTCTAGGTCCACGTGCCTCTCTCTATCTGAACTGTCAGGTGGGCACAAGTGAGCACACGTGTGTGTGTGTGTGTGTGTGTGTGTGTGTGTGTGTGTGTGTGTGTGCGCGCGCGCGCGCGTGCGCAGATGTGTGTTCACTCATGCCTCCCAGGCTGAAATGCCTGTGGAAGGGAGGCTCTCTTCACCAATGATCGGAAACAATTAATCACTGTTTCAGGTGCTTGCTTTGATCCACGTCATCTGCGTCCACTTCATTCCCTACCTTTAAGCCAGACTTATTTGGACAGATAGCAACCTTCCTTCCCTCTCCACCGTATGATGATGATGTGCATGGTCCGCTGAGGAGGTCTCAGGCTCACCTGAGGACTCCCCTAGTGTAGCCAGGATGGGTGGACTATAGTGCAGAATGCTGTGGCCATGCTCTGCTGCCCCTCACTGGCCGAACCTGGTGGTTACTACCTTGCCTAACTTTGTAGAATGCACTTGGTTCTGGGAAATGGAGTAGACACATAGACAGACACTGCCACACACAGACACCTACACCCTGAACAGGGACAGATGACAGAACAGAGAAGGGCTCCCTTTCACCAGCAGTCTGATTTTAGAGGCGTGTCTTTCAACACAACCAGTTGTTTCCCTGGTGACAGAGGCCTCAAAATAAACAGGACTCTGCTCAGACAGTAGTCCACTGGGCTCCGGCTTCTGCCCCAAGACTAACCATGCTAAAATAACAGCCAAGGTAGTTGCTGCCCTGTCTGCCGTCTCTGCAGTCCCAGGTCTGCTGCAGACTGTCAAGAGTTAGGGGCACTTAGAGTTTTCTGTGCACTGACGCAGTGGGGTGGGGCTGTGGGGTGGTCTGCAGGCGGGGTCCCCTCTGCTGATGAGCAAGGAAGGGCCAAAGGCAGACCCAGAGGCCAGAGCTCGCCCTCTGCTCCCCCACCCGCCTCCCTGCTTCCCACACAGCCCTCTGGGACTGGCATGGTGTCTGGAGGCAGGCCAGCAACCTGATGTGCATGCCACAGCCCGTCCCTCTCCCCACACAGAGCTGCAGTAATCCTGAGGTTCAGAGAGCCGGCTGGAGAGGCAGCTTCAGCACAGCAACCCTGTGACAGAGCAAAAGCCACTAAGCGGATTTCGTCCCCCTTGCGAACAAGTGGAGTGAAGAGAGCCCCCAGCCTGCCAGCTCTTCAGGTAAGAATTAGGGGTGCGTTATATTCAGAGCTGGGTTTGGCTGTTTGTATAAAGCTAGTCGAAAGGGAAGAGGGGGGACTTGTGAGGGTAGAGAAGTGTTTTAAGCAGTTAGCAGGGAGCCAGCATGCCTGCCAGTGTATTGGGTGGGCTTCCCTCCGGCCGCTTTGAACTGAGATGCAGCAGACCTGGAGGAAGGGCCTGCTGAGCACACAGACATGGAGAACTGACACTTACAGGTTAGAGATAGCACAAGTAATCCTACACACTTACAGGTTAGAGACTGCACAGGTAATCCTACACCAGGCTGCCTATCATCATCTTCCGACCCGCGCCTGCCTAATAAGACCAGAGTGGGTGGGGATCATCTGACAGAAGCCCTGGATGCAGCCTTTGAGATCTGTGGAAGCTGAAAGCTGTGGCCACAGTGGGTCTGGCTGGCAGTGTCTTGCTGTGTCACGATCACTCTACTCTAGTCTAGAAACTCAGCTGCCTCGGAAGAACCTGTGAAAAGCCTAGGATTTTATCGGCTGTTTCACAAAATAGCTGAAGGATTTGATAGGGTGGACTCCGACGCTCCCCACCCTGTCACCTGGGCTACCCATTACCTTCTGACCCTATTTCACAGTCACAGGCTCATGTCTTAAGCTCCTGAACACAGCAACCGTATTCAAGGCTCTTGGATAGGAGGCCTTGAGACTCTCAGACCTCTGGGTGCCCATGTGGGAATTTCAGGCATTTAATCAAGGGTCACTTTGCAGAAACCTTGCCTCCCATCTCAGTCCCAAGAGCTCTCTGTGTCTCGGCTTAAGCCTCCGTACCTTCTTTAGCTCACTTAGCATCCACCATTGTGTCTCTTCCTTCCTGTTTGCTTTGGTGGCCAACACCTTCGCTTTCCTTCTCCTTGGGGATGTCAGGGAGCAAGGATAGCTTCTCATTTGACAGTGGGGAGAGACAGGTATCCCAAGAGAGGCTGCCCTGTTCCCCTCACCTTCAACTGCACCATGTCTTGGCACCTGGCAAAATGTTGAAAAGGTGGCTCGGCTGGCAAAATGCTTGCCATACAGACTTGAAGGCCTGCGTTGATCTCCATAAGCCATTATTTTTGTTGTTCTTATCCTTGGTTGGGTGGCTGTTTTTTGAGCTGGGTTCAGTAGTGAACGCTTGAAAGCCCAGGACATGGGAGATAGAAACAGGTGGATTGCTAGGGCTCACCAGCCAGTCAGTCTCCAGTCTATACTCACTGAGTTTCTGGTCCATGAAAGACCCAAACTCACAAACAACAGAATAAAAGCAGGGACCAGAAAACAAACAAGCAAAACCCAAGGTGGACAGCTCCCCAGGGGTGACACCTAAGTTTGTCCTCTGACTTCTGCCTGCACATGTGCATGTGTATATCTGGGAGTACACACACTTACACACACACACATACACACATACACACATACACACACACACACACACACACACACACACACACACACACACACACACACGAGAACAAATCACTTTCCTTTGGAGGTAGTGGGGTCTAGGAATAGTTGCCCGCAGTCTGTGCAAATAAGTGTGGCTTGGTGGAGACTCTGATTCACAGCCACCAACTCCCTCTGCCTTTATTTCCTTTGTGTTGATCACCCAGGGTTTCCCAGGAAAGTCCCCTCTTAAAATTGGATCTTGGAAGGCAAGCTGAAGAGTTTGAGGACAGCTGACTGAGGATGTGGGAACACTTTCTTCTTGTGGTGACTGTCTTTAAAGTTCAGGGAAATGCTTCATTTAAAGAAAAAGGCATATATGAAAAGTCAAGCAGGAAAGCAAGGTTGTGTTTGTGAGTCCTTGCCTGGTTCTTAAGAGGGTTTAAGAAAGCAGGGCACGATCACGTGGTGTGAGTCACTGGTGAGGGCAACAACCATGCAGATGCTCTTTTCAACGGTGATAGCGGATGGACACTTGATCTAACTAGCAAAGGGATGTCTGATCCAGGGAGAGACGCTGAAGCCAGACATCTTGCAGGCATGCATTCTGTGGACTCTGAGTAAGTTAATAATCAAGGCCCAGCCATCCTGTGTACCGGCTGCCAGGAGCACAGAGGGTGACATAGTCCTTTTTAAGCTGCTAAGACAGGATTCATGCTAGGGAATGCCTTGCTTTAAGTATAAGTAACATCCATTCACTGTGCATAGATGACAAGTGGGTGAATCTTTTTCCCAGACAGGCAGTTTTCCATCAACCACCAATAAGGCATCCCATATCAAAGGTAACTGGCTCCAGCCCAATCAGACAAAGAAAGGAAAGGCACTATGAGTATATATTAATGGCACATGGTTGGGATGGAAGGTTAACAAAGAACCCAAGGCGGAGGACAGGAGCCAGTTTAGGGCAGGGGCAGGCAGCAAAGCAGAGGACAGAATAGCAGTGAGTCCCTAAGTCACAGTGAAAAGCATTGTAGGGACAGGGAAATGGCTTAGTGGGCATAGACACACACACACACACACACACACACACACACACACACACACACACACACACACACACGGTGACCTGAGTTTGGACCCCCAGCACTCATGGAAAGGCATAACAGCACACATCTGTAATCTCAGGGCTCCTGTGTGAGATGGGAACCACAAACAGGAGAAGTTTGTAGGTCAGAGAGTTTGCATACATACTAAGGAACAACCAAAGAGAGACCCTAATCTCAAACTAAGTGGAAGGCAATGGCCAAGATGCCTGCACTCACACATGAATGAATACATATATACATAAATACATACATACCTGCATACATACATACATATAATACACACACAAAAAGACAGTGAAGAGCAACTTAAGATACATAAAGTAAATTGCTGACCTCCATATACATAAATACATATATACCAATATACCTGCACATACATGTGCATGCATATAAACATGTACGTAATACACACAGACAGATATATACACATACATATACATACACACAGCCACAGTGGAGAGGAGAGCAACCTAAGATAACTAAAGTAAACCTTTGACCTTCATATACATAAATACATATATACCAATGTACCTGCACATACATGTGCACATACATGTGCACAAACATGTATATAGCACACACACATAAACACATACATGTGCTCAGGAAAAGCAAAGTGACATGGCTACTAAATGCACGGGTTCTGCAGTGAGGCAGCCGAGGCCCACATTCTGACTCTCTTTCTAATTAGTGTTGTGACTTGCCTCGGTCTCCTCATTTGTAAAAAGGGTGATAAAGTGCTAACCTATTGAGGGCAAGATCAAGTGAGCTGCTGCATTAGTCTACCGCCTGGCTTTAGTGAGTGTTGTGAGAGCAGAGGAGGCTGCAAGGCCCAAGCACCGGGGCTCTGTTTGCATTTGTGAAGACCTGAAGACAGAACAGTTATTGTCCTCGTCTCCAGTGTTCTCGTCCTTTCTGGATCCAGGCACGCGGCTCAGCTTTAAGTCCGCCAACACCCAGTGAATCAGGGGCTGGCTGGTACAGACGCAGGATTTAGGCTTGGTGGAGGGGCTGTTTACCCGGTGTCCCACAGCTACCAAGGGGCAGTCAAGTCAGGGTGTCCAGCAGGTCTGTGCTTCTACCTGGGGAGGCATCCTAAGAGACAGGTGGAATTTGGTGACAGGAACTCAACAACAGGTGACATCTGAAGACACCAATAGGCTAGAGTTTGTAACCACTGTTCAGAGATGGCAGGGTCAAGCTTGGGTCATGAGCAGTCTCAACATGGAAGACTTACATGTAGGCATATCCAGTCTGCAGCTGGTGAGCCACAAGTACTCCAGGATAACCATGAATAACCCAACATAAAATTATAAACTAACTTAAAACATTATAAGGAGGGTTTTGGTTGGTTGTTTTAATGATTTTTCTTTTTTCTTCTTTTGCAACTTAATTCATGGTTCTTGACTGAACTTTGTAGATGAGAATATCTGTCTCAATGTCCAAAGGTTGGACACCACTGACAGCCTTGAGTGTCAGGATCTTTGGAAACAAGATAGGCTACACAGGTACTGTTGCCTCCAATTTTTCTGAACCAGGCAGTGGGCAGAGCTCAAGAACACAGGAAATGAGGTAAGAACAGATTCAGGCATGGCAAGAATGCTGAACCAGGACTCTCTGAATGGCTAGGGTCTAAGTTCAGAGTTGCCTGAGCTCAGTCTAAGGGTAACACTGGGTCACCTTGGTTGTAGAGATAGGAGGAACAGATGATCCAAAACAAATTGTCATAACCAGGGAAGTTCCTGGTAAAACAAAGACTGGATTTTTTTAATACATCCAGTGTAACTTGCAGAGACTGGGTGTTTGCATGAGCACTCAAGACCACCTCTCTAACCTTGCTGAGGAAATCTGATGATGTCAGCAGGGGTGAAAGGGTATGCCCACCTTGCAGGCAGCTATGTTGGTGTGGAGGGTTACTCGGGCGCATGCCTCAACCCTAACCCCTCCAGGAACGGTGCTCTGGTCCAGGAGTTTTAAACCTTTAAGGTCCATAAAGAACCCGATTCCTGTTGGGCTTGGTGGTGCAGGTCTGCAAACCCAAGTGCTTTGGGAGGCTTGCCCATGCGTTCAAGGAGACTATCTGAAAATGAAAACCAGAAAGTGCAAAGAGAGTTGAGAGAGCCCATCTAGTACTCTCAAGGTCCTAGCTTTAATCCTTAGCCTTATAATAGGGAGTGGGGTGAGTCAGATTCCTAAGTCCTAGGCACAGAAATGATACTCAATGGATTCACAATGGGACCCAGGATTCTGCATTTCCTTGGCGATGTCCAGGTGGTCCTGATACATTTCATCCATGAGACACACTTAGCAAAGCTTGGATCTGGCTTCCCACTGTGGGTCCTTCACTCTTTTTAGTATAAGGGGGAACACAGAGCTGTGTGGCCTGAGTAGCAGTTCGCTACTCAGTCATAGTGACTTGCCTGAGAGACCTTCTACCCTATTATAACAACACTATAGTATCCATGTCCCATGATGCCCTCAGCCCACGAATTCTTCACAACAATGCCACAAGGTAGATGCTACTCCTCCACACATCTCACTAAAGTAAGAAATGGGTCCATGACCTAAGAGCAGTGAGGCTGGGGTTCGAGCTAATCATGAGCAGAGCCCAAATGCATAACTGAAAGACTGACTTCCATGAGAGCAGGTTCCTTTCTCATTCACAGGTGGGGAGACCATCTCTAGTTCCCACCCTGGTCTTGCCCAGCTTTTCCAGGCTCACACAGCACTTCTCCAGAGGCAGATGTCCCCACATCTCTCTACCCTTGTTGCATTCAATAAGTCAGAAGGATGAGGGGACCCGGGTGTGGAAAGCAAGAGTAAAAGGTTAGACTCACATGCTGAAACCACCCCAATCCCTAGAACCCCAGACTATGATCTGATCTAGAAATAGGGCTTTGTTTCTTTTTCAAAGACATCCAAGTCAAGATGAGGTTGTTAGAACGACTAATGTTTTTATAAAGAAGGGAATTTTGCATACAGAGATATATACAGAGGCAGGAGGATGTGAGGAGAGACAGCCATGAAGGAGAGGAGCCTGGAGCAGAACCTCCCTGAAAGCCCTCAGAAGGAGCCAACCCGACAAGGCCTTTCTGATGTTTTTGCCACCCAACAGTCCAGCTGAGTCATGTGGTAGGGAACCAAGTTCCCAGGGTTTCCTCTATGTCCTGATCTTGGGGTGATCTAGCTGAAGGTCAGGTTGGAGCGACATTTTAGAATTTCAACTCTGAGAGCCTTTCTGTTGTCTTAAGTGTTGCCCTTGAGAGCACCCAAAAGGTCCACTGCTCAGGAGGAGAGGACTGAAGAGGAGCGAGAAGGGAAGACAAGAGGAAGCAGGAGAAAGAATTGAAATGGGGACTAGGGGAATGTTTATAAGTGCAAGGAATGACTAGGTCAAGTTCCTGCAGCTCACTCCTGGGAACTTCCTGTGGCCAAGAAGCATGCCAAACACAGCTGCAGCAGGGCTGGGACCCATAGAGAGGTCAGTCATAGATGAAGGTATAGCAGTCTCCTCTGGTAGCATATCGAGCACACAGCAGAGGTGCCTGGGGGTGATGCTTGCCTGGGCTGAGATCTGAAATCTGAGATCTGGAGGTGGAGGAGGGCAGAGAACTCCAGAAGGTCACACGGTGTGAGGAACTGTGGCTACCAAGCAGCCAAAATGAGGCCAGTATGGCTGGAGGACAGGGAGTGTGGCTGTAAGGAAGGTCTTGTTCTCACTGGCTTCTCTGTGGCTGGATAAACGCTAAAAACAATTTGAGATTACAGGTTACAGCCTGTTCTCGAGGGAGGCCCAAGCAGGAACTTTTAGGTGAGGTGTCCTTCTCTAGCTCCCAAGACAGGGACATGGGAGGCAGAAACTGAAGCAGAAGCCATGGCAGAGTGCTGCTAACTGGCTTGCTCCCCGAGTCTGCTCAGCTAGCTTCCTTATACAACTCAGGACCACCTGTTACAGGGCTACACTGCCCACCGTGGGGTGGGCCCTCCTACATCACTTGGCAGTCAAGAAAATATTCCTACAGACATGCCCATAGGTCAATGGGATGACAGCAATTCTTCATTTGAAGTTCCCTCTTCCCACATGTGTCAAGTTGCCAGTCAAGAGTAGCCATGCATTTAAGGGGTAAGGCCACAGAAAACACAGCAGCTGTTCTCAGCCTTCTTAATGCTACTACCCTTTAATACAGTTCCTCAGGTTGTGGTGACCACCCCCCCCCACTATAAAATTATTTTGTTGCTACTTCCTAACTATAATTTTGCTACTGTTACTGATTGTAACAAAATCTGATAAGCAGGATTTCTGATGAGATACCCACCACCACCAAAAAGAGTTCGTGATGGACCAGTTGAGAACCACTGGCTTAGAAGGTGTGAGTCTATATACGGAAACTTTCCATCGGTTAGAGACAAGGGGTTGGGGCAGCAGCAAGCAGTCCAGGAGCAGCTTGCCAGTTACTCAGTTTTACAATGTTGCAAAATCCTAAGGGAAGAGAATCTTATTCCTGCCCCGAAGCACCCTCTGCAGTGCATGCCAAAGAGTCCAAACAGACGCAGTGTATCATTACTTTTCTTGCTGTGACCAAGTATCTAGTAAAAAGCAACATAAGGTCTGGAGGGTTTATTTTGGCTTACAGTATAAGAAAGAATACAGCCCTTCAAGGCAGGGAAGGCATAGCTGGCACAAGGGCAGGATACCTGATCCAGTAGACAAGAAGCCAAGAGAGACAGGAAGTAGGGCCTGGCTGTAAAACCTCAAGGCCTACCTCTGATGACACACTTCCTCCATCAAGGCTCCACCTCTTAAAGGTTCCACAACCTTCCAACCAGAATTCCAAGCTGAGGACCAAGTGTTCAAATGTGAGCCTACGGGAGACATTTCGCATTCAAACCACAGCAAAACAGTTATTTGTGGTCACTAGATCCCAGCAGTAAGCTAGGCAGCCAGGCAGTGTCATACATACTTCAGGTGACTGGACCTCACTGGAAGGGCACAAAGGTCCCAGGGGACAACACTGCCTCTTCTTTCTGCTTGTGCTCTGCCTGCAGTAGCAACAGCTGGTACACATTTGGGGATCTAATTGTTCAGCAGGGTCTAGGGATGGTGGACAAAGTTGGGGAAAGGAGGGGACAGAGGAGAGGGGCAGTAAACAGAAGAGAAAGCTGGTAGAGACAGTATGAAAAGAGACTGAAGTTGCTGGGTAGGGAAATGCAAAGGCCACAAAGCTCCGTGTGTCTCAGTCATGACTTCATGCGAGAAGCTGAGAGCAAGTGTGATGGAACACACCGTAAGTTCAGCATGCATGAGGCTGAGGCCGGAGGATCAGAGTTAAAGACAGTATGTGTTGGGGTAGAAATCTCGGCTCTCGTCCAGACAAAACACAATGGGCCAACATGGTTCCATGTGGAAAGGTTTAATGAGAGAAAAAGAGTAGAAGAGGAGAGGAGTAAAGGCCGGCCATGAGTATGTGGAGGGAAGCGGGGAGGGGAATGGGGAGAGAAGGGTCAAAGGGGAAGAGGGGAAGAGCAAGAAGCAAGAGTAAGAGAAGAGAGTAAGAGAATGAAGAGGGGGCAAGCAGCCCCTTTTATAGTGAGTCAGGCATACTTGGCTGCTGCCAGGTAACTGTGGGGTGGAACATACCTGGCTGCTGCCAGGTAACTGTGGGGCCGAGCTTAGAATACCAACAGTATGGGTTACATAGAGGGAGGAAGAGAGGGAGGGAGGGAGGGAGGGAGGGAGAAAGGAAAGAAAAATGAGCTAGGCCTAATGGATGGGATTCGGGCTTGGATTTGCTGCCCTACTAAGTGTCTAACCGCCTCTACTACGTGACAGCGCATCCCCTTCCCCTAGAAAATTTATCAATACCAATTGTCAAGGAAATAAGTCACCTGCCACAAAAGTCCTGCTGGAGAAAACCGAATGCACTTTACTTCCTTGTTCCTTCTCTGCCACAGAAGGAATTCCCTTTGGATTTAAACAGAGACACTGGAGATAGCTAAGCAAGGATGAATTGATGGAGTAACTTGGGAGAAGAGAGAGCAGCCTAACACTTGTGACCACCACTTGAGCCTGGTGGCTTCCCTTCTTTTCTTTTGCTGGCTTGTTCCTGCCTCTGAGGTTTTGCAACTGTGCCATCAGTGTGGAATGCTATTCTCCGAGTTCTTCACATAGCAGGGTATCTTGTTCTGTTTATTCTCAGCCTCAGGCTTTACCTCAAAGAGGCTTCCTGTTACTCTAGTCTTAGCCTGTCTTCCTACGTGGCCTTACCCCAGTTAGTAGCCATTGTGCCAATTTTAAAAACATTGATATTGCCTATTCTATTAGAACATAAGCCTCATGGGGCAGGAACCAGTCCTTGTCTGTCTGGTTCCAGCTCCCTCCCCAGGACAGAGGCAGCAGCTCAGTAGTAGCCACAGGACCAGTGAGTGAGCGAATCACTCATCTTGGGAGTAAGACAGCCAAGGCCCTGGGACAGCAATGAGCCATCCGTCCAGTCCACTCTCTTCTGTCCTCACAACTTCTTTGCATCTGAGAGCAACACCATGAAACCTGAGTTCAAGACCTGTCCATCCTCAGCCGCTCTACTTTAGCTGGCTTGATGTCACTTCTGCAGAGGCACTTTAGGGCAGTGGTTCTCAATCTGTGGGTCATGACCCTTTTGCAGGGGTCACCTAAGACCATCAGAAATACCGGATATTTGCACTTCGATTTATAACAGTAGCAAAATTATGAACTAGTGACAAAAGCAATTTTATGGGTGGAGGTCACCATAACATGAGGAACCGTACTAAAGGGTCGCAGTGGTAAGAAGGTTGAGAACCTCTGCTTTAGGCAGATGGAAGCCTACGTCAGCTGTGTAATTCACATAGAGGTGAATGATCTCATGGACGAGGGGCATCTAAAGCAAGTGAGTGACGTCAGGCACCCAGAAAAGACACAGGGCTTTCCTCATCGATGGGGATAACAGAGTGGCCCACAGTCAGCACCCAGTCTGTACAAGGTGCCCTCTGGAGACTCTAGAGAAAGAAAGTGCTTCCAGAGGCTGCTACTCTCCTCCTGCCTCATCAGAATTCCTGTCAGAATACCCAGTAAGGGTGGGAGCTGGAACCAATGCTCCAAAGCCTTGCCCTGAGGAGAAAGTACATCCCTATCTCAGAGGCTGGGTGGCCTGGCTTTTGGAGTAAGTCGCATGGACAGTCTTCCTCCCTCAGTTCAATTATTATGTCTGGTAGAGGGACATTTCTAAATGGCCGATGCAGGTTACGTTCAAAATGGCATCTTTCAAAGGTTTCTTCCCAACAGTGAAATTTCCATGCAGTTAGCATCATAAAATCTGTTCTCACTCTCCCTGGCTAGTTGGAGGGAAGCAAAGCCTTCAGGCTCTCAGTAGGTCAGGAAGTTTTCTAACAACTCCCATTCTTACCCATCTTCCTCTAGCCTGTGGTGCTCAAGTGTATGGCATAGTGGTCAAGGATAGAGGTTATGGGGTAGATGGTCTGGGTTTAAATCCAGGATCCAGCCCTCCATAGCTGTGTGCAAGTTAAATAATGTTTAAGGCTCTATTAAGTAAACATTGTGACAGCACCCATGTCTTACATCTCCTGCCTGGCACTTGTGAGTTAACACAGGTAAAATTCACAGTGCTGCCAGCACTGCCTCAATGTCATTTGTTCCCATCTCAGACGGTAAGACATTTGAGACAACACCCGTCACGTTTTAGTTCACAAGGCATAGATAGCAGCTAATATTTCCTCCATGAAATTAGAACTATTATCATTACTGACAAACTCAAGGTTTCTGGAAATTTCCATGTGACCATTTTTAAAATAAAATAAATAATAAATAAAGTTCAGGACCATGAAGATTTCCCCCTGCCCTGCTGATTCTGGTAGCCCTCCCCCGCGAACCCCATCCCCAAAGGGAAGATACCGTTCTGGATTTTTCTTCATGTCAGGGACCTGGAGCCAGCCAGCTGGGAGCTTTCTGAAGTGCTGATGGCTAAAGCCCGCAGTAGATTGCAGGTTACCTCTTTGCCACACTGAGCTGTAGATGTTCCCAACAACGACTAAGGACATGTAGGTCTTTGTTCCTTTTGCCTTACGCACACAAAGACTTTGGGCTTCCTATGCTGGGAACCACGATTCATCAATACAGCACCTCCCCCTCCAATTCTGCTCAGTGCCCCCTGAAGCTGGTGTTGGGTTCAGATCACTTGGAAAAGTGTGGCGAGCAGCAGGGGCTGCTGACAGCAGCAGACTGCACAGCTGTTGCCCGCCTTGCTCTCTCCTGCTGACTTTAGCTAAGGAACTCTTCTTTCTGCTTTACAGCAGAGGGCTATAGTGAGACTGGAGGTGATACAAGGCAGAGAGCGGCTGCCTCCTTTGATGCCTTTAATTCCCTGCCCCGCCCTGCTCTTGCGATAGCTCAGAGTTGTGGCTATGGAAACAGCCAGTGGGGATCAATGGCTCAGTGGTCTGAGAATCGCTTGCCTTGCATCAGGTGACCATGAGCACATCACTTGGCTTCCGAAGCAGCCTAGAGAGATGGCGTCTGGGAAGGGGTCCAGACTGAAGTCTGGGGGAGGAGATGTCGGCTGCACCCACACCCCACTCAGCTCATCTTTTACCCCTGAGGCCCAGGAAGTAATGTGGATTTAAGCCCGGCTGCTCTCCGGGGTCTTCAGGCAGCTGCTCACTGAAGACTGATAGTCTCCCAAAAGGAAACTGGAGCCTCTCCAGTCCCCCTTTAGCCCTTCCTGATCCTCCCCCACCTCCCACTAAGGCCTGAGGGTTTAATACACAGCTGGATCAGGGTGGATCCAGAGGCCCGAGGTACAAGCAAGCAGCAAGGGCGTTTCTAAGGCCATACCCCAGTTGTTTCTGGTGACCCATTGACCTGGCCCTCCCTGCCTTACGCAGTCCTAGACTGAGCCAAGCCTTTGGAGAGCAGCTTCACCTTGGGGTAGCTGGCTGGAGCCTACTGTGCTGGGTGGGAGGTTTGGATCCCACGCTGGATGGGCCCTGGGGGAGGTCAGGGGAAGGATGGGCCAAGGAGGGCCTCATCATGTTTCTCCTTCACACTATTCAACAGTCAGATGAGGGCTGTGGGGACCTCTGTGGTAGAACTGTCTTGAAAATCTTTCAGCACATCGAGGCTGTAAAAGGGAAATCTATCTTGAATTGGTGACATGATGTCTTCTCATCACCAGGGTGGCACTTCTGTAATTCTAGCACTTGGGGGCTTAGACAGAGGTTTGGGAGCCCGACTTGGCTGGGTAGACTGGTTTGTTTGTTTGTTTGTTTGTTTGTTTGTTTTGCTTATTGAAAAAGCCTTGTGGGCTGGGGAGATTTGCCTCCCCTGCATCAACATAAAAAGCTGAGTACCACAGAACACATTTATACTCCTGACATGATGAAGGAAATGGGATGGGGTGTGGGGATGTGGGTGGGTGCAGGAGGATTCCTGGCATTCACTGGCTAGCTAGTCTTCTTGCCCAATCTGTCAGCTCCAAGGTGAGTGAGAGACTTTGTCTCAAAGAAAAAATCAGGCGGAGAATAACAGAGGAAACCAGTCAATGCCTGGCCTTCCCTTGTGTATGCATACACGTGCACATGTATGCACCTACCTGAACACACACAAACCTGTATGCATGCATACAGTACAGACACGGAGAGAGACGGGTAGGAGGAATTTCAGAGAACATCTACACTGCAGCTGGAGGGAGCGGCTTCTGGTAAAGGACAAGGAGCTGTCATTTGTCATCAGAGGTAGCTCTGACTGTTCCCCTGTATCCAGATCCTTCTCTTCCTGGCCAGCCTCACATCCTGCTAGGCTGTGCTGGCCAGCTTGTGTTGCTCATTATCTCTCCCCATCCTCTCTCTACTCACTCCACCCCGGGAGTAGGGGTGGGGATTGGGGGGGTGGGGGAGAGGAAGTGTTCTTAACCTGCAGTGTAATGCTAGGACTGAGCCATACGCACTGCCTCCATCAACAGCAAACAGGGCTGCCTGGAATCCTGGAATCTTGGAATCCGCAGGGTCCTTCTCCCTGTGGCCTGAATCCTTTAACCTTAATTTAGCAAGTACTTCCCTCAAGGAATTTACATTCTAATGCAGCAGGGCAAGGGTAGAGTCAAAGGAAGCACACACACACACACACACACACACACACACACACACACACACTCATGCACACAGAGAGAGAGAGAGCACACACACACACACACACGCGACAATCACACAGAGAGGGGAAGAGAGAGAGGGAGAGAGAGAGAGAGAGCACACATATACACACACACACAAACACAGAGAGAGAGAGAGCGTGCACACACACACACAGCACACACACACACACACACACACTCATGCACACACAGAGAGAGAGAGAGCACACACGCACAGCACACACACGCACACACACACACAGAGAGAGAGCGCACACACACACACACACACACACACGACAATCACACAGAGAGGGGAAGAGAGAGAGGGAGAGAGAGAGAGCACACATATACACACACACACAAACACAGAGAGAGAGAGAGAGCGCGCACACACACACACAGCACACACACACACACACAGAGAGAGCACACACACACAACAATCACACAGAGAGAGAGGGGAAGAGGGAGAGGGAGAGAGAGCGCGCACACACACACACAGCACACACACACACACGACAATCACACAGAGAGGGGAAGAGAGAGAGGGAGAGAGAGAGAGAGAGAGAGAGCACACATATACACACACACACAAACACACAGAGAGAGAGCGCACACACACACACAGCACACACACACAGCACACAGAGAGAGAGAGAGAGCACACACACACACACACACACGACAATCACACAGAGAGGGGAAGAGAGAGAGAGAGGGAGAGAGAGAGAGAGCACACATATACACACACACACACAGAGAGAGAGAGCACACACACACACAACAATCACAGAGAGAGAGAGGGGAAGAGGGAGAGGGAGAGAGCACACACATACACACACACAAACACAGAGAGAGAGAGAGAGAGAGCGCACACACACATGACAATCACACAGAGAGAGAGAGAGAGAGAGGAAGAGGGAGAGGGAGAGAGAGAGCGCACACACATACACACACACACAGAGAGAGAGAAAGAGAGAGAGAGAGCACACACACACACAGCACACACACGCACAAGCATGGGCTCATGGGAGGCCAAAGAAGAAACTAGAGACATTAGCAGAGACTGTGACAGGGCTGTGATGGAAAAGCAACAAGAAAGATGTAGCTGGAGAAACTGATAAACAGGGTAGAGAGGCAAATCTTTGGGAGGAGATAAAAGGAGATAAAAGCAGAAACCAAGAATAAGCAGACAGTGATTCTTGCCTTCCTGAGGCGGGAGGAGCTTGGTGTGTTCTAGACCATAGCAGGAAGCCCAGGGATGAAGGAGACGTGATCTGGGTAAGGCTGGGAGACTGCACTGAGCAGACGACATAGGGCCTTGGAGCAGTACGGACGTGAGGCTTTACTTTGACTGCTGTGGAGAGTCTTCTGGCAGTTGGAGGTGGTGGGTGACGATGGTGGTGGTTAAGCTGTCACTTGGCTCCTGACAGGAGAACAGACTCAACAAAGTAAACGAAAAACTGAAGAGAAGTATGAGAGACAAATCAGAAGGGCCATCCTAGAAGCAGGTTGTTGGCTCCAATTTGCCAATCACTGAAGATTTTCCCTCCCAAAACTGGCAGACCTGTATGGTACAATCATAAGACAGAAGAAAGGAATATCCAGCCCAGAGCCACGGGCATTGGTAGAATCTGTGTACTCCAGATGGCCTATAATCGCTCACAACTGCTCTCTTTACTAGCTTTCTAAGCCGGAAGCTTAGTCCATCACTGGGCCCCTTTTCATCATGGTACTGCCTCTGTTCTTTACATGTTTGGAAAGGCTGTGGAGCCAAATGTGGCAAATGCACTTGTGCGTGTCTGTGTGTGTGTGTGTGTGTGTGTGTGTGTGTGTGTGTGTGTGTGTGTGTGTCTTTCTTTTGCTGGGTTGCTGACTGAACTTGCCAAGGGCGTGTATATTCTACCACTGAGACACATTGTAGCTTCACTACCAGATGTTTTGACATCTGCACAGAAAAATCTAGAGGGATGCTAGTAAGGTGGTTTGGGGGTTAAATGCACCTGCTGCCAAACATGATAACCTGAGTTTGATCCCCAGACCCAGATGGTCGAAGGAGAGAAATGACCCCTAAAAATTGTATCCAACTTTCACACATGATTCACACCCCTATCCACAAACACATGCACATGATAAAAAGAATGCCATTTCTTTTAAAAGTCCAAGAGACACAATGCAGAGTGTTTTACCAGCCGTGCTACATGAGTGAATTCATTGTCTTTCTCACTCTTAGTTTTTACAGCTTTGATTATAGTGTCTTCACACGGATTTCTCAAAATTTTTCTTGTTGAATTACATTCTTGAATTAGTGAGAATATGTCACTCAAAATTACTTGGGGATAATTAGAGGAGTCGATTTTATTATTGGAAGTGTAAAATAAAGCTTAAGAAATTTTAGGAAAAGTAAAAATATACTCGTCATTGTTAAAATATTAGAAGTGTTGATTTTTACCTTGGCAGCTTTAACCCTATGCTGATGTCTGTCTCTTTATTTCCCTGCCTATTACACACACAGTATCAAACTTTCTGTATAGGCTTTCCATCAATAAAGCACATATAATCTCCATCCTACTTAATGTTCTCCTGAAACAGGAGTTTCAGTTGTGGCAGCATATTCCTCTCTAATTTTTAGTGAGTGTCCAACTGTTGGCTATTCAGTTGGCAATGCTCAATGGTTCTGCTTTGAATGTGATCTTTCAACAACAGTTATGTGTTGCTGCCATCATGACTGGGTCCTACACCAAATCCTATACGCTGAGTGACCTATAAGTAAAGGCTGTCTATTTCTTATGGTTCTGAATGTTGGGAAGTCCAAGACCCAGGGGCCATCAGACCCAGTGTCTAATGTGGGCTGACTTCTTTTCCTGTGAAGTAGAGAGGTAATGAGTCTCTGTGACCCAGAAACACCCCTGAGCTCTACTCATTCCCCAAGGCCATCACCTCCTGATACTGTCTTGGAGAAGGGGGCTCAGCATGGGAACTGGGAGCACTAACATTCAGATGGTAGCAGTCATGTTACCATTAAAAAGGAAACCCACTCAAGTACAAAAGGGGGGCCTGTTCCTCAGGCCTTTTGTGGTGGGTGAGCTGTCGTGTCTCTTACCATTGTCCTTCAGAACAATTAGAACCTAGATGTGCTTGAAGTCCTTCCATCGCCACAGCTATGCTCACTGCTCTCCTTTCAAGTATGTTCTTGGTGGAATTACACTACAATGGGGTAAGTCAGGAAAAATCCCAACTGTGACTAAAACATGAATCCTGAAGTCAGGCAACTAGCAGCCTGACCCCTCAACAGCTGTGTGACCACAGAAGACTCTTCCTTGGAACTTCTGGTCCCCACATATCAATGAGAAGGACACTGGTTAAAGTAATATGTGACTGTTAAGGGAACTTTGTCCTCAGATTCGGAAACCAGCCTCCTACTCTTTTTTCTGTGGGAACCAAGGAGAATGAATCTTAAAAGCAGTCAAAATATCTGCTATCTTTATTGCTCCTTTTCCTCATTTGGGGTTGGGGGTGACACCCAAAACCTCACATGTTAAAGATAGTGGTTCTTTCCCTCCTTACCAAGGGCTAGGCTAGTTGGAGTAGAACTAAATTTAAATAATTCCGTTGTTCACAGCTGCATAAAGAATGTAGTCTCTCTTCTCATGAAGCCAGCTGTGTTTTATAACTGTCTCTCCCCAACTCTAAACAAACACTGGAAGAAAAAAAGAAAGCAGGACTGTCTAGGTCCACCCTAATTTGCCTTCAGTTTTATAGAACAATCCAGAAATAACTAAGCAGACCACAGAGTTAACCTGTGGCACTGTGTCTCCTCTGTGAACAGACTGATGTCGACAAGCACATAGTAGGTACTCAGTGGGCAGCGCTGGAGGCATAGCATGGGCAGACACTTCTCTTACCAACAGCAAGCCGTAAAGGAGTGAAACCCTTTAAAGGAGAGTACCTGTTTAATCTAAACACTGGATGACCCTGTATTACGACCGGAGACTGACCGATGATTACATGAACAGGTGCAATTTGAGTTTGTCAGTTGACCGTAAAGAACATGTTTCTTCTAAACTCTAGCTCTTGGAACTATGGCGAAACTATGGCATGGTGGAACTGTGGAAGGATTTCTTTAAACCACCGCTGCAAGCACTGTGTGTAATAAAACACTGCCGATGGCCAGGCCAAACTTTCCCCTTTCCGTCTAGCCTTGGGAAAGGTTCCAAAGTCTTAGTATGTGCAGCCGTGTCTGTCTGATATCAAGATCACAGACATGACAACACATGCACTCCGCTCTTGGTTGGCATTAGCTTCCTGCCTGCTATGTGTTAAAAAACCACACTGCTGAGCAGTCAATGATAAAATGGCTTTTCTTGGGAATAGGGAGATGGCTCAGCGGCTATGGTGCCTGCTGCACAAACATGACAACTTGAATTTGCTCCCCAAAACCCACATAAAGAAGCCAGGCATGGTTGTATGCTGTAAGCCCAGCAGTGGGTCAGTGACGGTAGAGACAAGTGAATATTGGTGAGAGCAGCATCCACTGGCAGACTCCAGTGATAGTAAAGGATAGCCTCCCCTCACACAAAATACATGCGTGTATACAAAAATGCATACGTGTGAGTGCACACACATACATCTGCTTGCACGTGCACATACACTAACACAAAATAAACACTAACATAATTGGTTTCTTTTCTTAGACTACTACAAGTCTTAGAGGGAAAAGACCAGCCATAAACAAAAGTAGACAGGAGAGAGTCTAAGCTCATTGAAATGACATCATTTGAGGTCCTCTATGATCTAGTGTCAAACTTACACTAACCCTGGGCATCAAATCCTCTGTTAAACAGCCTCTGGCTAGGGAAATGCCCTCTGCTTTCCCATGAGCCTTTGTTCAAGTGGTTCCTTTATTCCACCCCCACCTGCAAAGCCTGCTTGTCCTTCTGTCAGAGACACCCCATTTTCCACCAAAGCTCCCTACCCAGTATCCTTAGCTCCTGGTACTGACCTCTCAGTGCTTAGCAGAACCTGATATGGTGTTTGTGATTTAATGTTTCCCCCACTCTCAAAGACAGTGAGACTATCTTATTCATCCTGAATCATCATAACAGCAAAAATCGCAGCTGTAAGATGAAATTCTGTAACATATGTTTTACTTATGGGCCGGGGGCTGGGATGAGTGCTTCTCTCACACTTGGGTAACAAGCACAAAGGGTAGGAGCTGTGGTGGCTTACAGGTGCCGTGACTGAAGGTCAGAGCAGTCACCTGACTTTGTGGATTTAAATCCAGGAAGCCTATGTCTCTAACCATGATTCCAACTTTAGTCTCTTGTTCTGTCTAGCCAGGTTTCTTGTTCATAATAGCCTCCATGGGGTGACTCCCTGACAGGACCGGGAAGCTGAGGGCAGCCTCTCCAACATCATGCGGTGAAGTCACAGCCACCAAGACTTGACAAAAGCCTTAGTATCCACATTTTCTCTTGTACTTATCTAAGACAATGGTCCCCAACTGTGATGGTTTGAATATGGTTGACTCAGGAAGTGGCACTATTAGGAGGTGTGGCCTTGTTGGAGTGGGTGTGGCATTGTTGAATAAGTGTGTCTTTGTAGGTATGGGCAATGAGACCCTTCTCCTAACCTCGTGGGTGCTACTCTTCTCCTAGCAGTCTTCAGAGGAAGACGTAGAACTCTCAGCATCTCTAGTACCATGCTGGAGGATGCTGCCATGCTCCTGCCTTGATAATAATGGACTGAACCTCTAAACCTGTAAGCCAGCCCCAATTAAGTGTGGTCCTTATAAGCCTTGCCTTGGTCATGGTGTCTGTTCACAGCAGTAAAACCCTTTAATACAGTTCCTCATGCTGTGGTGACCCCAGCCATACAATTATTTTCATTGTTACTTCGTAAGTGTGACTTTGCTACTGTTACGAGTCGTAATGTAAATATCCACGTTTTCTGAGGGTCTCCAGTGATCCCTGTGAAAGGCTCATTCAACCCTGAAAGGGGTCAAGACCCACAGGCTGAGAACCATTTATTTCTGACATAAAGGTAACAGTTGCCAATGGAAAAGTAAACATTTTGAACTGGTTTACCACAAAAGATTAGATGGCAGCTTAGTGAGTTCAGACTCTTTGGGTCAGTGGTACAAAACCATCATACCACCCTGCTTGAACCCAGGCTTTCATGTAGCTGCCTCTGTCTGGGCTGAGAGGCTCTTCCTCCCTCCTGACTAGCACTGCCAACTTCCTCAGAGCAGAGTGGTGTGGCTCCCCAGCCTGTCCCCATGTGTTGCCCTACTCAGATCCAGACAGGCCTGCTTTTGTGAGCACAAGTGGGTGGGTAGCCCTCTGCGGCATCCTAAGTCAGTGGGAGCAGGGCCAGAGGGGCAGTTGGGTTGGAAAAGTTAGGAAAGGGAGAGAGTGGGAGAGCTTTCTGCAGACAGCCACTAGCAGGCCAGCCAGAGTGTTCCCTCCATTTCTTTCTGGGTCATGAATAAGATGAAAGCCCAGACCCTGAGCTCCTCAAGGGGTCCCCAAGTGTGTCCTATCAGTTGGTAGATAAGACAGACTGTTCTGTTCTCCCTTTTCTTTGCCCCTTCTGTCTGTGAGGGACTAAGGGCTTGGTAGCAGGAGCAGTCTGAATAGCTGAAGTGCCATCCTCATTGCAAGATATTCAGAGCTGAGACCAGGAAGGCCCTAGGAGAGATGGCTGGGTCATGAGGGCTTTGAACAGCTCATGGAGTAATGGGCTACTCTGTTATTGCCAAGGTAGGTCTTTAAAGTTTTGTTTGTCGATTTGTTTTTGAGATAGCCACTAATGTGAACTGTTCTCAAATTCACTGTGTAGCCAAGGAAGATGACGTTGAATTTCTGATCCCCGACTGGGGTGACAGGCATATGCCACCTCCCCTGGGTTAGGCAGTGTAGGGAGTTGAACCCAGAACCATGTACATGCCAGGAACACACCCTACCCACTGAGCCATGTCTCTTGCCTTCAGAGTAGGGGTTTTCTTTTCTTATGCAGTTTTTACATTTATCTACTTGTTTATATGTGTGTCCATGTCTATGCGCACAGACTAACACATGGCATGGCACATGTGTGGAGCTCAGAGGGCAACTCGCAATAGTTTCTTCTTGTACCATGTAGGCCCTGGGTACTGAACTCAGGTCATAGGCTGGGCAGCAAGAACCTGCAATGGTCTGAACCAACTCACTGGCTCGGGTGGGTCTTCCCAAGCCATCAGTCTGTTCAGACTCTGTTATGTGTCTCTCTTGCGATCTGATGCCTTGTGCTGCCAGTAACTCTGAGGAAAGAAGATAGTCCCCACTAAATGTGACCCCTTGACCTTGGACTTCCTGTCCTCCAGACCCTGAGTTAAATAAATCTTCATCCTTTAAAAGTTACCCAGTGGGTGGCTCCATTTAGCAACAGAATATAGACTTGCTCTGTTTCTTTCCCTGACTTGAGCTTGGCTTACCACACACACACACACACACACACACACACACACACACACCCCTATCTTTATATGCTTCACTGTACGCATAGCTCAGTTTAGCTGCCATGTTGTTTGGGAAGATACACAAGAGGGTACAAAGATGAACAGACAGACTGACAGATAAATGAGCGATTGATGCTGGCCGGTCTAATGCAGCACACCCACTTTCCTGAATCACCGACGCCATGCTGCTGGGGCCCCCATGAAAGCTATAATGTGCACAAGGCATCGTGAGATTCTCTAAGGGTCAGAGACAGGTATTGAGAAGATGTGGCTTCTCCGATAGTCCCCCTCTGACCATCAGTTACATCCCAGTTCTCTGGCCTCCTGGGACATCTGCAATTGTCACTAGAAAGCCAGTGCTCTATACCAGGACCACAGGGTTGAGGGTCCAGCTGAGCTTCATTCGACAAACTCAGACTTTGATTACATTCCGTGCAGTGCAGCTCTCCACTGACAAAGTTGTTAATTCAGGTCTGACTTTCCTGACCTTGGTTTCCATAATGTGGAACAGGAAAATTAGAAAAGAAATTGCAGGAGGGGGCATCGTCCCCAAAGAGGAGGGTTTGCAGACAGACAGCCTGGCTAGAGGTCAGTAGCTCCATCCTCAGTGCCATGAAACAGACAGACTAGTGATCAAGAAAAGAGCAGGCAATGTTTGTCTCCCGCAGACTTTCCCCAGGACCACTTATATCTTATAGAGAAGCTTATATCTACCTGGGGGAAAGGCTCTGCAAGAATCCTTGTGCCCAGAGAAAAAATGGGGGTCAGAGAGGTGACATCACCTAGCACAGTTCTCATGGACACTTGTAATGAACTCTAAGACACTAGGGCCTTGGCTCCTACCCACCAGGTAAAGGGCTTAAGCAGCCCAGAGAACAGATAGATATTGGCACATCTACAGCACCATGCAGAGGACGGCTACCCAGCACCACAACCCCTGCCTCCTGGATGTCCGTTTCCACATATATCCAGACCTAAGTACCACATATGACCAGACCTAAGTACCACATATATCCAGACCTAAGTACCACATATGACCAGACCTAAGTACCACATATATCCAGACCTAAGTACCACATATGACAAGACCTAAGGTCATGTAAACCATTTTGTGCACCACTAAGATAAGATGTCCCACATCCTGACTCTAGAGACGACAATCTACTTATAATCTGTGCATCTGTGGTTAGGAAAGATTAGGCACCCCATGGGCCAGGACCCCAGCTTCTACCCCCATGCCAGCTCAGCAATATCACCTCAGTGTCTTCCCTTGTTATGCAGGAGAGGACACAAGGCTTAAAGCAGTGGAGTCTGCACCCATGGCAAGTGACACAGCTGGGGAGCCACAAAACCTAGATCTATCCTGTGCCCAAACTCCCTGCCCTAACTATTAAGTCACACTGGCATTTGTTCCTCCTCCTGGGCTTGGCAAACAGAAACCACGAAGGAACCACAAAACTCTAGGAAAAAGGAAACCTTGGTGTGTCGCATCCTCTCCCATCCGGGCTCACTTGTGCCTAGGTTCATTTTTATCTCAGGCTCCCTAGGATTTACACATCTGCCCTTGGGCTGTGAAGTCAGGCTACTTCTGCCAGAAGGACTCAGAGCTCTGGCTATTCGCTTCTTGGTTCATAAGCTTGGGATGGGTCTTTCTTTTTCTGAGCCATCTCTTCATTTCCCAAGCCTCTGTTGTTGATTTGTGCCAGATTTTATAGCATCATCCTTGACCTTGAACCCCGTCCTTCCCACATCTTCCTTGCCCCCTCCCACCTCCCTCATCATCTTAACCCTTCAGCATCTCCCTGCCTTCTTCCAAAGCCTTATTCATGTCTTAATCACTTCCTGGCCCATTCACGTCTCCATCTCATGAAAAGGTTTCCTAGAATTCCTGCCTCTTAAGATGAAATATGGGGTGAGATATGAAGAGATGTCTGTGTGGGAGAAAGGCAACAGGCCATGTCTTCTTGCTCGATTTACGGCCCCTGACCTTTCCCCGTTGACTATGGATCACACACAGACAGCACCTTGGCTCCCAACTCCTGAATCCCATCACTCTTTGCCTTGACCTTTGGCTCTCCTTCCCCAGTTTTCCATGGAGCTAAAGGTAATTATACCCACTCAAGGCTTCCCCATCTTTTTCTCTCCCTTCCCGGCCACTGAGTCACCCTTTCCTACCACACCTCTCTCAAAGCCTTCCTCAAGATGAAGAATGGGAGTTGGCTTGTTCTCTCTCTCTCTCTCTCTCTCTCTCTCTCTCTCTCTCTCTCTCTCTCCCCGTCCCTCCCTCCCTCCCTCCCTCCCTCCCTCCCTCCTGATTTTACTCCCTGCTTCAGAAGGACAATAAAACCATGGCTTGGGAACAGCTCCTAACTGGCCAGGCCTCTGTATTGGAAATGCCTGTCCCCCCCTGCTGACCTTCTCCTTGCTCAGTCTCGCCCATCGCCCATCTGAACCCATCCTCACCACACTTGCAGCTTAGTTCAGCTCCCTGCCATGATCCCAGCAGGAGGAACCTTGAAGCTTGCCATGTCAACATGCTTTCCATGCTGACTGACACTGCGCACTTGCAGCTTTCGAGTGCACAATGCTCAGCACAAGTCTCGTTGGTTGAAAGTTCCCAGGGAGCACAGACATGCCCGAGCATTCACAGTCCCGACAGGCCCAGGAGACCTCCCAATGCCTGTAATGAGGACTGGGGCAGATCTCAGGGTGTATGGCATTTGTCTAATGTATACAAGGCGCTTGGGATGGACTCCCAGAACCCCCAGCACCAATTTTTGCAAACAAAGAAGAAATATAAAGAATTCCCAGTCACCAGTGAGTCCATGTGTCCATTTAAGACTGGAGCTCCTCCAGGGCTCCTTTCATCTGATGAGCATTTGTAGAGATTCTACTGAGAACTAAGTCTTGTGTCAAATATGGTAAACGTAACAAAAATAAATAAATAAATAAAATAAAAATCTCCAGAGTCTTGAAGATTTCCTTCTAGCAGAAAATGCTAATTTTAAGTGACTATACTGTTGCCTACTGATATTGGACTGTTGCAAGTGCATTAGAAACAATCTTTGGGGGAAAATACACTGTGCCAGCCCAGCTACATCCTCAGCCCCAAAGTACTGAAATAGCAGAGAGTATCTCAAAAACAGCTTTCTAGAGATATAATTCACCATTACAAGTCACCATTATAAAGCACGCAACTCAGTGGCTGTTAGGACATTTATGGAATCGTACAAGTGTCGCCACTACCTAGTTGGGGACATAACTATTAGCGCTATTTCCTATTTTTTTTTCATTCCTTTACTCCCTGGAAATAACCAATCTGCTTTCTGTTTCCATGGATTTGTCTATTCTGGCCATTTCATATACATGGATTCTCCGAGATGTGACTGGTGTCATTCACAGCCCAGTACATCATGCTGTAGCATGTAGCAAAATTTAGCTCCGTTTAATGGCTGACTAATTCATCACATGAAGGTACTTCTTGGCTCTGATGAGTAATTCTACCAACATTAGAAGACTCATCTTATGGGAGCATCTGCCTTCCTTTCATATGGGTATATACTTAGGGGTGGGACTCATGGGTCATATGCTAACCCATGCCTCACCATTTAAGGAACTGCCAGCCTTTTCCAAAGTGGCCACACAGTTTTGTACTCTGAGCAGCACAGTCCAAGAGCTCTGTTTCCTCCACATCCTGGTCAATACTTTTCCCTTGAAGTCCTCTTAGTAGGTGTGATGTGGTACAGGGCTTTGGGCTTTGCATTTCCTCGTTGACTAAAGATGTAAGCATCTTTGCATGTGGAGATAAGAATGTCAGAATTATGTCTGTGAAGCAGGTCCTGACTGGGGTTTATGGCACAATACCTGCAGGGTGTCAACTCCTCCATTAGCTACAGCTCCTTGAGAGGCATGTTTTACCAAGATGAACAATGACTTTCATCATACCTCCCATTGCACTGCTCATAAATGGCGTCCCAGCCCTCTCAGATGGAGGCTATTCAGAGAAAAACGAGAGACACAAAACGAAGAAGATGGTTGGCTCAACTGCCTAGACCTGTGGGCACTGCCCTCAGCTCAGGTAATTGAGAAATGGCTCCCACTCTCTTATCACACGGCAAGGGTGAGGATGAGACCTGACAGCCACAAGCTGGAGTTCCTGTCAGTTTGGGAGCAGTGGGGAGGGGAATGCCTACCTGCTTCTGAAGTTTAGAACCAAAGATGAGACTGTAGACAAGAGATGACAGGGGTCATCTTCAGCTACACAAGCATCATGATGAGCTAGGAGCACACTAAACAAAACCCTCCCAAACTGTGGGGCGCAGGGAGTGCTAGGTTGAACGGGTATATTAGCTGGTGAGTGGGTGTACTCTGATACTGTGATGATGTGAGCCAGAGGCCACTGTGGAGTGACCCTACAGTGGTGTCAGGGGCAGACCTCCTGGGTGGGGAAAGAAAGGCCCAGAGCCAGAAAGAGTTGGTCAGCCAAGGAGCCGCCCTTAGCCCCAATACAGCCAAGAGAGACCAACAGCCCCGGTTTGAGTCATAAAGGCAGAGCAATGGGCAGACTAAGACAGGCTGAGGCCTGGAGCAAGAGCCTTGGAAGACAAGTTCTTCTCTTTTGAAGAGGCAGAGGGCCCCTGACTCCTCTCCCCCATCACCATTGAGGGCCAGGGAGGGTGAAGCTGGAGAAGTCTGGGGGACAACACATGGCCTACGAAGATGTATGATAGGCAAGGTGTTTTAGCCACCGAATAGCCTGGGTACAAGAAACGCAGTCATGCTATACAGAGAGCCCAAGGATCTGACTTTCACCAGCTAGCCCACACCCAGTCCCCTGTCCACTCTGCTGATAAGATGACATGTCTAAATAATGAAAATGCCCTCAGTCATTTCCAGGGACAGTCAAAAGAGACTATAACTCCCCCAGCTCCCAAGAAAATGAAAGGGGAAAAAAGTGCTCCTCTTTGATTATCAAAACTAGCTTGAAGTATGTGTCTCTATTGTCTCTGGTGGCCAAGCTTTCAGAAAGCCAAATGCTTAAAGACACAAGCTTAAAGACTTATACGACCTTACCTTGTCCCAAATGCTAGGCCAGCTCACCTCACAAAATCCTCTGCAAGCAGATGTAGCCACACAGACTTCATGGACATAGAAACTGATGCCTTGGTGAGGCATCCCAGGATCTGGGTAAAAGACTGGGCCAGCATTTGATTGAATGGAAGAGGCTGAGCCCTGAGCTGCTCTGTTCTGCTAAGAAAGAAGAAAAGTTACCCATAGCACTCTAAGTAAGGGCTGTTCCTTGAAGACAAATACAAAAATACTTCCATTGGTAAAATACATACTCATTTCACACACACACACACACACACACACACACACACACACACACACACTAACCAACGTGGTAGCAAGACTGAGAGCTTATTTCGGCCATCTTCCACACGCAAAGAAGTTAATACTGTCTGCCTCAAGGCTTCAGCACTGTTGGTTTTATAACTGTCCCTAAAAGACACCATGCTGAGCTCAGCCCACATACTTGTACCCAGGCATGCATGTTTCTCTCCATCCACACACCCATCCAGTTTCTCATCTTACAGGTTTTTCACTTACTCTGTGCCAGGCATTGGCAACTCAAATGTCCAGGAGATTATCCCCTGAGGAGCGCAGTCAAAAAAAAACCTCCCACCCCTCAGGAACCAGTGCATACAGATCCCGGGAAAATGGCCCTCTGCATCCTGCATCTTACTCCTCCTCTTTCTTCTGGTCTAGGCGTGAAAGGCATGCACGTCACTCTTCAGGAATCTTGCCTGTCAATCTTACTTTTTATTCCTATTTGGTCCCTTGATAGTAAAAAGAATATCTTCCAAACACAATCTGCTTTTCTTTTCTTGTCCTTTGATGATGATGATGATGATGATAGTGTGTGTGTCTGTGCATGTGCCTTCGTATGTGTGTGTGTGTGTATGTGTGTGTGTGTGTGTGTGTGTGTGTGTGTGTGTGTGTATGTAGTCATGCTACAGTGTGTCCCGCTCAGTGCACAGGCAAAAGCTAATCCCACAGGGCATCTATCTCTAAGGTCTGACTCATCTCCAGTACCTAGTCTGTTGCTTCAATAACTAAGATTGCTGTGTTCATTCCAGTCCAGCTGTAAAATTCCAGCTTAGCCTCTAGGCAATAAAAACCCAAAGTGGAAATTTGATCAAGGGTAAGGTATGATCAGATCTGTGGTTTAGAAGGAAAAGACTACCAAGGCTGTGGACAAAGTAAGGAAGAAGAAGAAGAAGAAGAAGAAGAAGAAGAAGAAGAAGAAGAAGAAGAAGAAGAAGAAGAAGAAGAAGAGGAGGAAGAGGAGGAGGAAGAGGAGGAGGAGGAGGAGGAAGAGGAGGAGGAGGAGGAGGAGGAGGAAGAGGGGAGAAGGAGGGGGGAAGGGGGGAGGGGGAGTATGAAGAGGAAGAAGAAGAGGAAGAGGAGGAGAAAGGGGGAGGGGAGGAAGAAGAGGAGGAGAAAGAAGAAGAGGAGGAGGAGGAGGAGGGGGAGGAGTAGGAGTAGGAGTAGAAGTAACTTCTGCTGGTACATTGAGAATTCATTGTCCTGAGCTATGACAATGATGGCAGAGAGGGAAGTTTTGTCAGGTAGGATCCTGACACATGCCTATGAATAGTCAGAGACAGGAAATGTGGTCACATCTGCACTGTGGGCAACTTTGCAGACCCTGAATTGCCATCAATCAAGAGGATGAGACAAGAAGGGGGACAGTGGGTGTTCTCAGGTTGGGTGGGTGTTCTCAGGTTGGGTGGAGCTTCCCCCTTTAGGAATAGGTCCTTGGTGGCCACAGTATTATCTTAAGACTGCACACTATCTAAGGATGCTCCTTGGAGGTGGTGGGAGGTATGACTCTGGGGGATTAGGGTGAAGAGCAGGACAGGCTCTAGGAGACACGATTGTCTCTGGAGTTGGCAAGGACACTCAGAGAAAACATATACATTGATAAAGACTTCATAGGCAGGTGCTTGAGGCTGCCATACTTCATAGAGTGACTAGAGAAACAGGTGGTAGGCCTGGCATTCAGAGAAAGAACCTGAAGCCTAAGTTATTGGGGAGACCAGAGAAGGAAGGATCCTCTGGGGTAGCATTCAAGGTTCTGGGCCCATTACGCTGACTTCTTTTGGAAGCTCGGATGAGAAGCTGAAGGGGAGTAAGGCATTCTGGGGGATTCACTGGGTGGCAGGGACCTTCCATAGCAAAGAAAATGTGATAGTGCCGTGGGGAGGATCCGGACACCAGGAAGTCTTAGTGAACCTCTCGTGGGTTGGAGATGATTTGGTGAGGGTCCAGATATGGAGAGCAACCAGATTAAAGTTGAGTTCTCCTCCGCTCATTCTGCTTCCTTGAGGAATTCATTTCTTCAGAGTTCCCTCCATGATGATTTCTAAGGCAGCCATGAGACAATTCCACACTCAAGATTCCATTCTCTCTATGCTCATAGGGGTCTATCATGTGCTTGGCTAAATAATTTGGTTTCTCATTCTATTACTGATGCCACGTGGTTTCTGTATTTTTTTTTCCTTCCTCCCGCACACAGCTTTGCGGTGGTTTTCATACCCTCATCTTAGAGCTTCTGTGTGAATTGTTCTTTAGGAGAAATTCCTCACGCTGGCCTTGCTCGGCATGGTTCTGCACATAAGTGTTCTGTTTCTCAAAAGAGCTCCTCAAATTCGACCTCTCTCCTGTGAAGGACAGAGACTGAAACGTGCAGGGAAGAAAAAACACAGAGGCTTCTATATATTGGCTGAAAACAGGGATTTTAAATATTCCAACTTGATGACTGCACTGTTTCCTTTTTAATAGAGATGTAGGTTGAAGGCAATGTATTTATGCAAAAGCAACCCTGATTAACCTGATGTCATATGTCCCAGATGGAAACACCTCTCAAGGACAGAAAATGACAGTCTACCTTCTCAGTCAAACTATCTCCCATGCCCAGGCACTGTGTGAAGGGGCACTGCCCCCTCGTGGCATTTTTAGACTGATAAGAGTGTTGCATGTTAGTTCACAGATTTCAGGGTTCAAGTCTATTAAAATGTTTTGTGAACATGACTATATCCCTGGGATTTGGTATTTAACACCTGAAGTCATCAGTTTAATTGTGTTTTCACAAGATTATCTTTGGCACAGAGTGAGGAAGCCCTCTTCGCTCCCTACAGAGAACACAAAAAGCCTTCAGAGAAAGAACAAAGACCAGGCGCAAAGGACCCCTGGCTCGCCCTGCAGGAGGCAGCACACTTGTCCGAGAGCGCCCTCTTCTGGCCTGAGGCCCCATTGCACCAACCCAGTCCAACCGAGCCAAAGTGTCATCTTTTTGGAAGGCAGCCTCTAGCTCTCTAACCAGCACTGACATCAATGAACCTTTCTTTGATTTTCTTACACCAGAGCCACTGGGACCCCAAGATGTTCTCTTTCGATATCTGTGCTATATTTTCAGTGTGGGAAGAGATTTGCCTCTTCTCCAGGGCTGAGTCCTTGGTGACTACTGTATTTTTTTTTTAAATACCCTCCTTAGATCTGAGTAGAGCCATCAGATTTCCATTTATATTTATTAATGGCCAGGAAGAAAATCCACAACTTTGGATATACAGGAAGTAGATCTAGAAATAAAAGCGGAAGGGAAAAATATTACTCATTACACATAGTGTGGCCTCCTCGGCTCTCCTGTCTTCATGAATTAATGTTTTTTTGAGTACCTACTGTGTGACAGGAAATGTGCTAGGACCCCATCTTTGCAGCCAGCAAGCTGTGGACAGCATCACTTTCCACACTGTTTATGCTCATTGGGCATGAGCTTTATTGTCAAGCACTTGAAAATCTACACACATCCTAACTGCTTACTGGAGCCCGGGTGTCAATCAGTCCTAACCTGTGACTATTCAACCACTGCTAGGTTACGTCTTACAGTTCCAAAGTGGCTTCTTTATAGCATCCTTAAAGGAGGCTAGTGGTTCTCCAAGGACCAGGCCCATGGTCTGCTGTGATGGGGCTGAAGAGCCAGCATGAACAAAAGCAACTTTTCCAAGTAACTGTTTTCCCTGGAGCTCCAAGAGCAGAGCTGAGGACCTGTTTGGATGCATGAATCTGTGGCACTAACTGCAGAAAGCCTGCTGGTGAGCCACAGTCCTGTAACCCTCTGTTGCTGCCTAGTCACCTTGCCCTGCTCCTCCTGCTCTTCCTCCAGGCACAAATGGAGCCTCCTCCTCCTTTCTTACTCATGCAGAGGCTCATTTGCCTGACAGAGGGATTAACCCAGGATGTCCCAGTCAGGCCTCAGTATGCTCGGAAGAGAAGACAGTAGATCGGTAGATGACCGTGCTGGCAGGTGAGCTAGAAAATGTCATGCAAAAGAGAGAGATGAAGAGGGTTGTGAGGAGCCAGATTCCAGTGCAGTGCACAGAAGTGGTCATCGGCCACATCTGCCCGGATTTACTCTCCACTCCAGCTGGACCTCAGATGCTCACAGATTTACAACCACAATACTGATACTTCTTGGAGAAAACTGTGTGTACTTGTCTACTGCCCACAACTCAGCGAGCTATCTCTCTTCGCTATGGTAAACTTGGCTTTTGAAGAAAGCTACCATTCTCTCTAAAGCCATTCCACTTTCCAAGACATCTGGAAACGCAGGGTTGTTTCATCAAAAGTTCCAATATTTCTGCCGCCCTTTCTGAGCCACATTGTTCAATCAATCCCAGCTCATGCAGTCAAACTGTCCAAATATTTATTGAGCTGAGCGCTGTGCTAGGGAAAGGCCTGGAGCCACCCTCAGGAAACACACACAGGCTGAGAATGAGACACGGCAAACAATACTTCTGTACCGCCTGGGTAGGTACAAGGAGAGGCTGCCACGCCAGAGAGCACTTTCGTGGAGTTACTGTCTGGAGGGACAGCCAGATGTTAATTGGAAAATGAGTCAAGTAAAAGAAGCATCTGAATTCTGAGCAGTGCTGTGCAGGAGAGGCAGGTGGTGCTGCAAGCTTTAATGCCAAATCTGGCTGGGGTGGGGGAGTTTGGGTGAACTGGCTGAAAGAGTGTTCCAGGCACAGGAAGAATGGAAAGGTGGCGGGGGGCCACAGAGTAGAACTGTATTAATAACTTATTACTGTGACCAAAGACCTGTTAAGGGAGGTGGGGTTGAGTTTGCCCTGGGGATTAAAAAGGAAGACAGTCCATCATGGCAACCAATCAAGTGTGAGGCAGATGACCATATTCTAGCAGTCAGGAAGCAAAGCCACCCCCTGGGAACCAAATGTTTAGACACACAAGCCTAGGGGAGACATCTCACATTCAAACTACAGCAGTAGCTAAAGGGCCGGAAGAAGGTAGATATGACTGAAACACAAGGTCAGTGAAGTCAGCTGTCGGACCCCCAATGGGTGTGTCTGAGAGTGGTCTTCTCTTCCCTAGGTCCACTCCTTCCTCTATAGATACACCATGCCGAATGGGTGAGCCTTACTACCCCCTCAGTGTCACCCATTCACCAGGCTGAGCCTGCAGGAAGGGACCTAGCAGGCTAGTCTAATGCTTCTGTTCACCAGTTCCCATGAATCTGTGGGCACCAGGCCAGGAGGTCTCCGAAGCCATGGAAATTAGCATAAATGTCTGTAAAGGTAACCACTGGTTTTTCTGGAGACATTCTGAATGAATGACTGGTTTGCCAGCTAACCACAAGATTCAAATAAAAAAAAAAGCCAAAGAGTTTATCCTGAATATCCCAAGGTGGGGGAAGGGACACCGAGCAATGGGAAGGCAGAGCCTTTCAAGAGAAGAACAGCTATAAATGGAAAATTACACCGAAGGAAAACAAGTTTGATGTGAACCCATTTTTTACTCTGTCTGGAAATTCAGGGCATAAGGAAGTGGAGGGGACAGGGAGTGAGTAGATTTAGTCAGGCTGAATCCACCTCTGGAGTTGGGGTGGGGCGTGTGTGTGTGTGTGTGTGTGTGTGTGTGTGTGTGTGTGTGTGTGTATTTGCTATGCCAGGGCAATGATAAAGGCAGTACCCACATGGCTGCCATCCAAATACAGGCAGACTCAGACTCTGAGGGTTGCACATGCTGGCTCATTTGGGGAGCAGAATATGCTATATGGGAGGAGCATGGGGGAGCACTGTGAGGGGCACATGTGCTTTAAGAGGGTCATTATGCCTACAAATAGGTCAATCCACTGGGCAAGTGATTGGTAGTTGATTGCTACGGTCTCTGAGTGGGGCCGAACATTCATACTCACGGCTGACAACATCAGTTCCACAGCTCACTGGGGAAGCACTGGTTATTTCTGAGCATCATGGTACTCTGGCTTTCTCATCAGAAAAGAAATGTGCCTTATTAATTCCAATAGCCGTACATCAAAATATTGACATTAGTAAGAGGCAACATTTGGTGACGGTAGGACACTGTTTACCTTCTTGGGTGGGACACGTCAAAGGCAGTCATGAGCTCCACAGGGATGAGCACGGGCGGTACAGGGTGGTCCCAGAAGATGACAAAGTCTAGAGATGTTGTAACTGTCTTAGCTTGTCCAAGTAGCGTCTATGTTGTTTGTATGACAGAGCAGCCTTGTGACACATTTCTTGGACCATGTCCCTATTGTGAAAATGTGCATCTGTCTTCAGACCTGAGGACAAAGTCTCTGGGTTGAGGTTCCATGAAGACCCCTTCCTGGACATGTGACCTTGAACAATAATCTAACCGCTGTGCTTCACTCCTCATCTGTAAAGTAAGACTGTGGATAGCACCTACATTATGGGCTTTAAAAGGATGACGTGATGAAGGGCACTCCAGAGAGTGCCTGGGACAAAGCAGTCAATAAATATCCGTAATGGCTGTTACTGTGGAGTCTTTCAGCTTGTGCTTCCGATTATCCGGCTACCCAGTCCCAGAAACGGAGTTGAAAAGATACTGAAGGTCCACATGGTAGAATATTACTTAGCACTAAAAAAGCCATGAGCGATCAAGTTACAAGAAAGCGTGGAGGCATTTTAAAGACAAACAGCGGAGAGAGGCCAACTGGAAAGACTGCAGGCTGTCTGATTCCTACCATGTGGCTGAGAAAATTTGAACATGGAGGCAGAAAGATGTCCATGGTCACCTGCAGTTAGATAAATCTGTGGACAAGGACGATTTTCTTCAGGCAGGGAAGCCGGCTATGTGATACTGTGAGGGGACACAGCTGTCATTATGTTTGTTATAACCTTTAGAAGGTACAACCCCAAGAGCAAGCCCATTGTAAACTCCGGACCTTGGGTAGCAATGTGCTGTCAGTATAGGTTCATGGCTAACAAATGTGCCACTCTAGTAGATGGTGGTCTATGACAGAGGCTTTGGGGGTCAGGGGAGAGAACTCGTACTCTCTGCTCAGTTTTGTTGTGACCTTGAAACTTTTTTTTTTTTTGAGCTGAAGACCGAACCCAGGGTCTTGAGCTTGCTAGGCAAGTGCTTTACCACTGAGCTAAATCCCCAACCTGAAACTTCTTTTTTAAAAAAGGTCTGAGTCAAGTTATAAAACGGCCACATATTGACTATGAAAGAGTTTAGACAAGAACAGTTATAGGATACCAGGTGTGTTGACCATGCCTATAGTCTTAGCATTTGGGAGGTGGAAAAGGCTTGAAAGTTCAAAGCCAGCCTGGGCTGTCACAATAATTTATTGGCTGTGTAAGAGTTCTAGGTTAGCTGTGAGAGAGAAAATTAAGAGGTGTGAAAATCAAGAGGAACGTTCAAAGAAGGCAAAAACAGTTCGAATGGATCTGAAGACAGAGCTTTGCCTCAAACAGCTCCATGTGGAGAAAACACAAAGGAAAAGGCCATTAGGAAGTATGAAGAGGGTCGCACAAAACCACTGGGAAGACCGTGCAGGAGCAGAACCTACCTACCTGTCTGCTGGACAGAGAAGGACAGAGCCAAAGTCCCTCCTCAAGACATGAGGCAAAAACAAAAGAAGGCAGGAAAATGGGGAGTCCAGAGTTGGTGCTCAGGGGAAAACAGAAGTATTGAGTTATTCAGGCAGGAAAGAGACTAAAGAAGCCAAGGAAGAGCTTGAAGTCTGCTTGGCTGGTTATTGCTGTGTTAAGAAACCATCTAAACGGGCCAATGTCTTAAGAAGGCCCAGGGAAGCCAGTGGCAGTTACTGAAGTAAATGTGAGTGAGTGGTGTTGTGACACAAGGAGACAATCATGTCCAAGTAAGCAACAACCCAGGATAGGATGGACCCACAAAAGGCCTTGCTGACAACTGTTTCATCAAGAGCGTCATGGTGAAGATGCTCACTGCCTCTTGACTGCTGTGGCCTCAGAACCACATTCCTCAGTCTGAGGGACATTCCTCCTCTGTCCTACAGACAGAACAAGCACAGCCTGCCAACTTCATGGCATTTATCCTTCAGGAATTCTGCTTCTGGTGGACCAGGGCTTCTGAAATTGAATATGCATATGAGTCATCTGTGAGGCATCTGAGGCATCTTGGGAACTTGAGAATCAAGGAGGACTCTTCAGTAGTGGTAGCATCAGACTTGACACCTGAGCATCGAGTGGGTCAACAAGCAAAGGGCTGAGGGCTGGGGCTCATGGACCAGTGTTTGGGGGAAAGGGAACAGCAACTGTTAGTTACTGGGAGGTCAAGGAAAGCTGCAGTGTGGATGGGGCACCCCCAGCAAGCAGAAAAAGAAGAATGAAGGAGGCAGAGAGAGCCCGGAGGCTGCGCAGTCCATGCAGCACACATCCCATCGCTGAGCTACGCCCCCAGCTCTGATGGGAGCACTTTGAGCAAGCAAAGGGACATAAACTATCTCAAGGAAATTGCTCTAGGAGCATAGTGATTGAAAGCAGGTGGCCTGGGACATGGTGGCAGCCATAGAGAAAGTAGAAGTTAGAATTGTGACACACTTTGGAGACAGAACTGGCTGGTGAGTTAGATGAGAAGAGGTGAAATGCTCTTTGTGTCTCAGGCAGAGGGACTGAGAACAGTCACTAAAATTTGAAATATTGGGCAAAGAAAAGCTTGGTGAGCCAGCAGTTCCGTTACATAAATATAATTAGTGCCTTTCCAAGCTGAGGTGCAAACAGGCAATGGGATGTAAAGTCTGACTGTGTCTGATCTCTGCTCCCCCTCCCCACGTTCCCACTTACCACAGCCCCATGGACTTATAAACGCCTCAACGTGGACAGTTTCCTTTCTATTTCCCGGGTGCCTTTTCTTATTATATGGTGAGCCTTGCCCAATGTACCCGCCAGCCACTCTTAGGATCTTGAAACACTAACCGTGTATATATACTAGCTCAAGCTACCTTACTCCTCAAATAACCATCCTAGAGAGCATGATACAGCTCAGTCCGTAAAGTGTTTGCCTAGCATGCACGAATCTCTGGGTTCAATCCCCAGGACCACATAAACCAGGTAGGTGTGTGGAACACGTCTGTAATCTTGGCATTCAAGGGGTAAAGGTGGGCAGATCAGGAGCTCAAAGCCAGCCTCAATTACACAGCAAGTTCAAGGCCAGCCTGGGTTATGAGAGCCTCAGCAAACAGACAATAACAAAATAAAACCTAGATGGCAGGAGAAGTGTGGTAGCAGATGCTTCTACTACAAGCACTGAGGAACCTAAGGGGGTGAGAGTTCCAGGCCACTGTAGGCCACACAGGGAGACCCTGTCTCAAGACACAAGTGAACATCTACATCTTTAGTGGTGTGCCATATTTTCTTTATGAGAATTATTTATGCATGTCAATCTCCCACGGTGGTCAAATCCTAAAATGTGGGGCTTAGACCCACTTCCTTAATTTATGTTGACCCTGTCCTCCACGATATACAGAAATGTGCTCAGCACAGAGAGAAATCCACACTCCGTGTGCTGAGAAAGTGAGCCATGAACAAGGAGGCTCTGTCCCGAGGTGACCGTCAGCTTCATATAGTCATTGGTCGTCAAAGGGGAGATCTCCAAATCCTTAGAAGACTTTGAGATGGCTGTGCTCCTGGTTCAGTGTCTAGAGCTATCCCATGCAAAAAGTCTCAATGCATGTGTGTCCCAAGTGCGTATCATCTGCTGTAGGGAAATGACACTTTTGTTAAGAAAAATATTAATCTAATTAAGGAACCCACTGATGACCCTATTAGAAAAATACACTCTTTCCTAATAAAAATGCTACATTTGTAGATTGCTTTTTGTTATTTTATTTTATTCTTACTGTTACCAGGCCACCCCATGCTCAGCTCTTACAGAAGTAGACATTGTCCCACTTCGGTGTCTACCTGCAGGTGTCAGCATTCTGCTAGGGCCCTGGGACCCGAGGCTGAAGCCTGATGCATTATGCCATATGTCCACTCCTCGTGAGAACCAGATTTATCCAGTCTCATGCACTTTATTACATGCTGTGCTGGATCCCGCATTCTAGAAATGGGAAACAATGGTGAGAAGTAGGTATCGGGTAGTGGGGTCTTGATATGCAAGCTGACAGACTTCTATAAAATGAGAGTACCTGAGAGAGAAGAGGGATGGCTGGAGGGAGGCTGGGCTGTGGCCTGAGCTCAGGAGAATGGCAGAGGTAGAAGCTGAGGCCTTCAGGCAATGTAGCATGATCAGAGGAGTGAAAGTGTGTATGCACACAGAGAGTCAGAGGAGAGCAGGTAGACAGAGATGTGGAAGAGGAGAATGTGTAGATGGAGAAGCAGAAAGGATGTGGGAAGAGAACAGCAAGAGGACATGGCCAACAATGGCAGCCACCACCAATGGAATGTCAACCACGAACCAGACATTGCTGTAGACGTTTTCAACCAATTTTTATGATTAACTTATCCCAACCACCCTGGAGGAGGGATGGTTATTTTACCCATTTCACAGATGAGGAACCTGAGGGTGCAGGGCAGGGTGGGATTGGGGCTGATAAGTGACTCAGGATCGTTGGGTTAGGGACTTCAAGAGCTGAGATTCAGACCCAGCTCCAGTGTTCCCACCTTCTGATCTTGATTCAGGGACATTGCTCCTGTCGAGCCTGCCACAGCTGAGGAACGTGATGTCTCCTGGCACCCCAGAGAGCAAGGTGCTGAGTGATGAGCTAATTTGGAAGTGTAACTCAAAGCCCTCTGTGACTGAACTGCCTGCCTCAGAGCGATATACTCATCCGTCACCAGGAGTACTCACACCATTGTGTCTGGCCCTACCTCAGGGACTTTTTTATTGTCTGCCCTTCGTCATGAGTAATGCCACTTTCCATTTTAAGCAGGGAGCTTCATGAGATGACCACAGTGCAAGCCATGATTTAACACTAAGCACTGCCTGGGGAGTTACTTGCCCCCTTCACACACCCTCCCACCTGGGACACCGCAGAAGACTTGCTTGCCTGCTGAAGCTTGAAAGCCACTGGGTGCTCCGGAGTCAGACTGGGCGTGGTGCCAGGGGCTGTGGAGGCTGGTGGCTTGGCCGGCTCTCTATCTGAAATGCTGGCTTGTTCTGAGCCCCCTGTGTATACTGAGGATGTGCTACTTGTTTGCCCGTGTGGCATCTGTTGAGGGCCTTTGTGCCAGGTACTCTGGTTTTCTGCTAGAGAACCCACCAGCAGCCACACAGCTACCAGTCTAGGGAAGATAAACCGGCAAGTACAGTAAAATGTCCCATCCAAGAGATAAAATATGTAATACAGCCATCCAGGGAGGTTTGGGGACCAGCAGCCACAGGACTGGATGTCATGGTAGACAGTGAGGACAAGGAACTGTTGGCTGGCTTTCAGAATTGCAGGCAAACAGAACAAACTGAAGAGAGAAGTTTGAGGCTCTTCTGAGAGTCACTTGAAGGCACAGTAGCCCGAGTTACAATACAGGCATCTTTCACCCAGACAAGACCTGTGTGTGTGTGTGTGTGTGTGTGTGTGTGTGTGTGTGTGTGTGTGAGAGAGAGAGACAGACAGACAGACAGACAGACAGACAGACAGACAGAGACAGAGAGAAAGAGACTGATGAGACAGAGACAGACAGAGACAGAGACTGATGAGACAGAGGTGTGTGCATGGAGGTAACCATGAAGACGGGCGGGGCTGAAGATGCTGGCCAGTCAAGAAGGATGACAAATGTCCAGAGAAGCAGGTAGAAGTGGGGAAGGTAGGGAGGAGAAGGCTGGCTCAGGATGACCTAAGACGGTCTGAGTCAGAGAAGCCAGGAGGCCCAGCTTAAAGAGAGCCCACACTCCTGAGGGAAGCAGGCACCAGGCACAGCCAGGCTCCTAGGGGATTCCTGGCCAGAGACATCTTCTGATCTCTGAAGGCTCTCCCAGGTCTTCAGAAAGCCTGCCATGTGCCAGCAGGTAAGGAGAAACAATGTTCTAAGTCTTTTTTTATCTTTATGTACTCCTAGGGCCATTCTGGAGGGCACAGTTCTTGCTGTATGACTTCAGGTGAGCCAGTTAATTCAGAGCACCGTTCTTCATGTAGCAGGAGGCAAGGTTGAGAAGCCCGCGGACATGAGAGCAGCCAGGCTTGCAGGGCTGTGCCAACACAGGCTGACAAACATTGTCCACTGTTCCCTTCTCGGTACACTTGCTAGTCTGCAGGCGAAAGACTGCTGCCCAGAGGCTAATGGTATGGCTCTGACTCTGTGGTGGGCATTGTGGAAGCAGGGTACAAGCGCAGATTCGGCCGACCACAGCTGTATGTTGGCAGGGGCATGAGGAAGTGAGGGTTAGATGAAGTCACATGACCAACTGAGAAGAAGACCCTCTTCTCCTATGCTAAATGCATAGCAAGGCAGCCCTGTGCAATCACCCTTCTCATTAGAACCTTAAGATCAGCTACTGAGAAAGTTCAGGTGTCATTTGAGGAGGGATCCCTGTTTTCCTAGAGGGAGCCTTGAGTGAGGAACTCTCAGCACACACTCAAGGCATTAACTTCTGGACTAGCAAGGGGCATATCCAGTATTTTTTTTAATTATTAAAATTTCCCTGGTTATATTAAAGTGTTCCTTATAAGTTGTATAATAATAATAAAACACAAAAATAAGACCATTGATATTAAATAAATACACTGTTTAAGGTATCTTAGCTATAATCTTACCATTCAGTGCTGGCTATGATCATATTTTGAGGGGTATATGTATTCTATAGGTGTGCATGTGTGTGCAAATATATGTATGTAATTTATAGTCTTTCCTTCCAGGCATACACATAGGTATTACCTTTTGAAATCGGTTCTTAATATCTGAAATTGTGATCGCCTGATTTAATCTTTGTCCTTACGGGAGACGTGTGCACTCATATGCAAGTTTGGAAGTCCACTAAGCATGTATCAGCAGAGCATGGCAGCGGCTTCCACCTTGTTCAAATGAGTGGACACCGACTGGACACAGCTTATGGGAAGGAATGTAATTAGGAAGCCCTTGCATTTTCCTTCCTTATTAAAGTCTGGTTCTTTGTTCTCCTTCCTTCTAAGTTAGGGTCTCATGTGGCTGAGGATGACTTTGAACTCATGATCTTCCAGCTTCCACCTCCCAAGGGCTAGGTGTGCAGCACGACATTGGTTTTCTATGATCCTGGGAATTGAATCTGGGATCACTGAGCTACAGCCCCAAGTACTCACCATTATTAACTATGGACACCACACTGCAAACAGAGCTCCACGGCACAGTCAGCCTGACTAACCACAGCTATGGGCTCACTGTCCTCTCACTTCCGTTGCTCTGAATTTGTCTTGTTGTAGGTTCAACATAGAAGTAAGATCTGTGCCACGTGTCTCTCTGGACCTGGCTTATCTGCTTAGATAATACCTCTGGATTCATCCATCCTGATGCAAATGACAATATTTTCTTCTTTTGCTTAAGGCTAAAGAGTATTCCATCTGTTGATAGACATCTAGGCTGATTCCTAACCTCAGTTGCAGTAGATGCAAGGATAAAAATGTCTTGGTGGCACTAGATGTGGAGATAAAGATGTCTATTTAATACAGTGGTTCCAATAAATTCGATAGTGGGATTGCTCGCCATCTCTTCAGGCCCAAGGCTGTCTTCATTTTTATTTTATAGGTACGAGCATTTGCCTGCATGTATGTCTATATATCATATAAATGTCTGGTACCCATATAGGCCAGAAGAGGATGTTGAATTATCTGGGACTGAAGTTAGGGGTGGTTGTGAGCTACTGTGTGGGTGCCGGGGACAGATCCCTGGTACTCTGCAAGACTAGCCAATGGATGCTTTCAACCACTGAGCCATGTTTCCACCCCACCCCCACCCCAGACCACTGCTAAGAAGCCCTTTTCTTATGTATTTTCTCTTAGTACTTTATAGTTTGGTCTTTATACATAAGATGTCCATCCATTTTCAGTTGATCTTTTTATAGTATATGACCCAACATATTTATTAAACATGTGTTGCATGCCAGACCTATGTGAGAAACTGGGGTTTAAGAGCTGAGCAAGACAGACAGGGGTTCTATCACTTAATGCAAATAGACAGACGGCAAGCAGGAGGCTTCCTCTGCATCTGAGGGAGAAGCACAAGAGCCCTGTCCTTCCAAGGCAGGTGGGGGTGGAGACAGGCCTGGTACAGAGAGGTCTAGGCCAACAGGAAAGCAAGATCAAAGGTGAATGCAATGTTGGCATATTTGGGAACTGGAAGTTCACTCTTGTTGGAAGCCACTGATGGATGGGATGCAGGGAACTCTTGGGCTACCTGTTTTCTCTCAATACAAAGACCAGGAAACAGTTAAGATATAAACTCTGCAGGTGAGCTCACCAACAGAGAATGGGGCGGGAACACAGTAGATTCTCCATGGTCATTTGTAGAGTAAATGAAAGAAGTCAGGCAGGTGGTCTTAGCCATCTTCTCTGGCATCACCAAGTGCCAGGGGAACCGGAAGTGCCTAGGGATTTGGAGCACTGGTAGCTTCCCTGGCCATACCCCTCCTGGCAATGACAGCAGTTGTCAGAATAGTCAGAACCATGCGGCTGGAAAGAAGGGAGGTCTGGATGTCACACTCATCTGCTGAAGCACAGGCCATCTGTCTAGGCTCCCACAAGTGGAAAATGGGCAAAAGAGGAGTGGACAATGGTCCCAGTGCCCGGCCTGGCACAAGAGGGTGAGCTGGTTCCTCTGCTGGGTGTCATCGCCTGAGCTATAATTACGTCTCATCTCAGTCAGCTGCTTCACATCTGAGTCCCACATTCCCAAGACATGCTGCCACCTTCTCAGAGAAGGTGCCTGGACTGATGTCCCCAAAAATTCTTGTCAGGCAGTTGTGAAGACTGACTTTGCCCCAGGCAAGCACGCCCATGCATGGGAGGCTCTCTTACCTGTTATGTGGGCTTCTGCGTGCACACCCCTGCTCTACCTGTCTACCACGCAGCCAGAGTGACCTTTTAAAAATTGCGAATCTGATGATGTCACTGCCCAGCCTGCCTTGTCTGGTCTTTTCCCGTAGTCCTGCCAATAAAGGCCCACAGAGCTCCAAGTAATTTGCCAGCTGCTCTAGCCACAACCTTCCCTCCTCCCTGATGGATTCTTTCCTCGACTGAAATATCCTCTTTCTGGACCCAGGACTTTGCTGGACCCAGGACTTTGCTGGACCCAGGACTTTGCTGGACCCAGGACTTTGCACAAGCCTTTCTCTACTGTTCTAATAGGAACAACCCTCTAGGACACCTTGCCATCTCTCAGGCTCTGCGGATTACTTGTCATATGGCTCCCCAAAAGCCTTCCACTTCACTGATCTAATGTCTAGTTCATCCGGAATCCCCTGGATTTGAACTTCCGGGGTGCCTCACTGTGTGTGCCCTAATCTCCACTACTTTCCTCACGCCTGGCACCGCTAGGCGCTCGTCAATGCATGTTATATGAAGGCACACACACACATGTACAGATTCCCGAACTCAGGGACACAACCTCTCCAAATAAAATGAGGGCAGAAAGAAGTTAAAACACAGAATATTGTCCTGTTTCAGTACTGTCGTGTCATCTGGGGTGGATTTGCCTGCTTCTGTGCTTGGGTAGGCCTGAGTTAATTCTTCAGAACCACTTGCCAGCTTAGCTCAGAACAGTCTGGACCTTTGTAGTAGGCCATGCCAAAGCAAAGCCTCAGAGGAAACCCACAAACATCAGACCAGGTCCAGATGCTTATGCATGGCCCTAGCCTCCTGCCTCCTGCCATAGTACAACAGAGCAAGGGCAAGGAGCCTGCCCTCCTCTCAACCCTGCTCTGTTTTGCTTCTTCCTCCACCCCTCACACCAGTAGCAACAAAAATTGTTCAGGAAAGAAAATAAGAGTAATGGAAAGAAAGAGAAAAAAAATAAACATTGAAATGGACAGTGTCCCTTAGCTACTGCTTACACGCGCACACACACACACACACACACACACACACACACACACACAGACACACACACACACACACAGACACACACACACAGAGAGAGACACACACAGACATACACACAGACACACACACACACACATACACATAGACACACACACAGACACAGACACACACACAGACACACACAGACACACAGACACAGACACACAGATATACACATGCATGCACAGACACACACACACACAGAGAGACAGAGACAGAGAGACAGAGAGAGACAGAGAGAGACGAGAGAGAGTAGATTTGAAGACATTTCAGTGACTTTGCTAAAGGAAGCAAAATAATCAAGTTTTTTCCCTAGGTGGCACCATTTTTTTTATCTTAATACTGAGGCTCACGGTTCACACGGCAAGGTAATGGTCAGAGTCTCCTGGGGTAACCTGCTAAATGTGGAGCTGCCAGGCTCACTTGACCCAGTGCATTAGAACCAAGAAGGGGGACTTGTTCGTAATTCCCAGAGAGATGGGCCACACACAGAAGACAGCTCTGGATGTGAGCAGCATGGTGGGTTCTGTGCTTATAACAGGAGAGGCGGCTGGGGAGGAAGCCCCTGTCTCCCGGGAATTCCAAAGGCAGGTGCCAAAGATGCTGAACAAAGAAAAATGCCACACATCAGACTATGACATGCAGAAAGATGGGATCTGCTGGTCCCTCTTCTAGTGAAAGAGGGAAGGAAGGGGCAGATTCCACTAATTCACTAAGTTAACACTGCCTGAACGAAACCTAGCAACAGAGACCTGTGGCAGATAGACTAGGAAGGCGATGGTGGCAGTGGGGTTGGTCAGAGGCTGATAGTAGGTCATTACGTCCACAATACCTGTGTGTATGGAGTGTAGCACGTGCGTCATGTCAGTTCCTCCACCTGGCCACCTCACACACCATGGTACTATCATCAGTCTAGAAGAGAATGTTGAGATTCAGGAGATCTGGGAGACTTGCCTAGAGTTACCAATGAGCTGGTGCCAAGCTCGATGGGAAGCAAGGTCCCAAAATTTGGAGTTACTGATGTAAGCCATTATAGTGCAGCTCCCTGATTCCTGGGTGCTTATAATCAAATAGAAAAGGCCTCAGAAGATAAGCCTCCTGCTCTTCCAAACACTTACTAGAAAGACCCACTAAGCTGTGCTTATAGCGTGTTAGCATTCCTGGCCCCAAGTTCTGAACTCTTTCATAGTCCTCCCACAAAGCAGTTCCAAAGGCTTACAAACCGCATGCTCGGGTTTATCACAGTGACAGTGACATCACTGTCACTCCCTATATCAACTTTCTGTACTACTTAATCTTTATGCTACTGTGGTAAAATATTCTGATAGAAACAGCCTAAGGAAGGAAGGGTTTATTTTGACTTAAAGTCTGAGGATTAGGTCCACCATTCAGGGAAGGCATGGTGGCAGGGACACGAGGTTGCTGGTCACACTGTGTCCTCACTCCGGAAGAAGATGGTGATGGACGCCAGCTCTCAGCTCACTTTTTCCCTTTTTATACAGTCTAGAACTCCAACCTACACGATGCCATAGGTTGGGTCTTCCGAATCCATTCAACCAAACAAAGGAAATCCCTCACGGATTTGCCCAGAGACCTATCTCTCCAGACATTCTAGATCTGTTGGCAATCAATATTAACCATCACAATATGTTTATATAAGCATATGTTTATATAATTTCATTTTATAAAAATGTTTACATTTTTGAAATAGAAACTAACAGAAGAGCCCAACATCGTGGCACAGGATTTATAAACCCAGCAGCACTCAGGAGATAGAGGAAGGAAAGTCAGGAGATGGAGGCAAGAAACAGAAAGTTTGAGGCCATCTTGACCTACATGAGACTGTCAAAAAGAAAAGAATGTAATGGGAATTAATTCTGACAGAAATAATCATATGTCTTAAAATATTTTTATCATTCACTATGCATATATTCTAATTTTCCTACCTTTGCCTACCTACGTGAATTGTCTGTCTCCTGCTTATTTGTTGACTGGATACGACAGATTCAAAAATTATCCCTGTTCCCCAGGGTTGGGGCACCATGCCTCTGTGGTACAGGAGGTGACATGTGTCTTAAGAGATGCTGTGGTAGCAAATGAAAGCCCCTTCCAAGTCTCCATATGTTTTTGTTGTTCAAGGAGAACGTTCTTGTTTGGGATCTTTATGTTCCCAACTCCCAGGAAGCACTGCTCTTCTGTTGGTAACGTAAAGTCCTCCGTAGGCAGGATGTGACAAAAGGCAAGTCGGTCGCGTCAGTGACACTCTTCCTTCGAGGAATTTATGGCTGACGTGGACTTATGGGAAGTTTTTGCAATTACAGAGCTAATTTCCTTTAATAAGGAGATTTAAGTTCAACTTGACAAGTTGAAAGTAAGGGACCATGGATGGGAACGGAGAAAGGAAACCTCACACCTGCGGTGAAGGTGGGGGGGAGACAGGAGCTCTGGGGAGGAAAGAGCCTCCTCTCCTCTCCTGGAGGACCCTCCTAGCAGCTCGATTTCCTCCTGTCTTCTCATGTCAACGCACAAACACCAGCATCACAACAGTAAATGAGCAATGACTAAAGTAATGACCCAGCCAGCACAGGGGCAATTTCAGAACGGAAATCTGAGTCTGGCTGGATAGATTCTGCTGAGAGAATGATTGAAGAGAGAAGCTCCTAGAAGCAGATAAAATTTCTTTGTAATGTTTGCCTTGAGGAAAAGCATCCTTTCACAGGAAGAAGGCCAAATCCGGTCTATTTTTGTAGGAGCATTTCAAGTGGTCAGTTGACTTATTTCCTGTGGTTCCCAGAAATTCTGCAGCAGGCTCTCAAGAGGATGTTGGTGATAGGGAACAGGGGTTTGATGAGAGAGAATCAGTAATTATCTCTATATTTCCCTCTTTTTTTTTCTATAAAAATAGTCTAGGGAAAGCCACCTGTTTAAAAAGTGCAAGGTTCATTACAAAAGAGCTTAGAGAGGTGCATGAAAGTCTCTCAGTGTGGCAGAGTCCTTGGGTCTAGAATTTGCAACCCAAAATTTCATTTATCTGCTCGTCCCCTCGCCCCCTCTCTTCCTCATCACACAACAAGAATTTTGAGCCAACCCTTGAAAGCTAAAAAGAAGGTGAAGGAAAATGGGCTCTTCTCCTAGAAGCTCACTGTCTAAGAAAAGAGACACACCAAAAAGGAACTCACAGAGAGGGATAAATACTTAATTACAACTGCTGGTAAGGAAGAAAAGAACAGGAGGCTACACCAAGCCTGGAGAGATGGCTCCGTGGTCTAGAATATTTGCTACTCTTGTAGGGGCCCAGTATCTACATGGTGGCTTACAAGTAACTATCCACAACTCAAGTTCCAGGAGACCCCATACCATCTTCTAACTTCTGTGGATACTAGGCAAGATCATGGTGCACATACACACATGTAGGCAAAATATTCATGCACAGAAATCTTTCAAAAGATGATAAATATATTTTTGAGAGTGAGAGAAGAAGAATATAGGGGAAGAGGGGCATTAAATTTGGGTGGGGAGGTCAAGGAACATCTCTGAGGAGGTGGCCCCTCAGACACCATCCAAAGGGTGAGTAGAAGTCAGCCAATAGCTACTGTTGGAGAAGGGCATTGCTAGAAAGGGAACAATTTGTCATAAGGCTGTATGGTGAAGACCACAATGAACTTAAGATCCTAGAGTAGAGGAGGAGGCTAGAATGTGGGAACAAAGTAGTGTGGGGATGTGCTGGGCCACACAGCATCATAAGGGCCATACCAGGATTTAGATTTTGCTTTATAGAAATGCAAAATTATAGAAAATTTTAAGCCGGCGAATGATCAACCTGAAACAGGTTTTTAGAGCTTTCTCTGACACTATGCATTAAGTTAACATAGAAAATCATGTAAGAAAAGTGGGCTCAGATGGGCGTGGTGGCACACACCTTTAATCCCAGCACATGAGAGGCAGAGGCAGGTGGAACTTTGTGAGTTCAAGGCCAGCCTGGTCTATATAGTGAGTTCCAGGACAGCCAGGGCTACACAGTGAGATCCTACCTCAAAAACAAAAGCAAAGAAAGAAAGGAGAGGAGAGGGGAGAGGAGGGGAGGGGAGGAAAGAGGAGGGGAGGGAAGGAAAGGAGAAGAGACACAACTGAAGGTATGGTAGGCCAGTGTAGGAACTTGCATAGGATCTGAAAATGAGATATACATTTGGTAAGCCTTCACTAGAGTCACAGTCTGACTGGTATACCTCAGGGATGTCAGACAGCTAGTAAGGCTGGGACTGGGGTAGCATGAAGGAAGCCATTGTTGTAGGCTTACTTAGCAGTCATGCAATATTTTATATAAAACATTTAATGTAATGGAGAAAATATTTATATTAGAAATAACAACAATAATGATGAGGAAGAGGATGAAAAGATAGTTTAAGTAAGAACGGTGAAAATATGTGAGCAAAACCAACATGACATGAAACCGAATGGGGTGTGTGTGTGTGTGTGTGTGTGTGTGTGTGTGTGTACATATACACATGAACAGCTGTGCCTGTACAGTAGTGAGACAAATGGTAGTAATACTCATAAGGTGGTACCATGACATATTTAGGCCTGAGGTGAAGCAGGGCAGCGAGGGGACGTCTCCAGATGAAGGCAGTACAACAAAATCTGATTCTCAGGAGGCAGAAGCCCAGCCTCAGAACACTGTGTGTTAATAAGGGTTCTGACAGTCAGTCCTTCCACTGTGGAATCCTGTAGTCTAAGAACTATCCCCGTGGAAGGTCACGTTGGACAGCAACACTCATCTGTGTATATACTTCCTGTAAGAACAGATCCATGGGAGTATCACACCACTGTGGGGCTTAGTGTAGTAGGTGAAAACACTGGGGAATGTCTGCCTTCTCACTGCCCCACTCTATGAGTCTACCCAAAGGCAGATTTATAGAACTCTAGAAGAGCCCCTGGAACTTGACAAGACCAGGGAGGATCCAGGAATGTAGATCCTTGGCTGTCCAGGATACTTATACACATAAATATGGCAGCAGAGAGAAGACAGGAGACCCTTTGAAGCCTCTCCTTCCTCCTTGTTGCCCAATCTGTTTTCAAAGGTCAATAACTTAACTGTCTCCATTTTTTTCCCAAATGGCCACACCCAACACAGTGATTCTTTAATCCCTAAAACACGAGAGGGGTGGTGGATGCTGAAGAAGATAAATGGCTTTGGAAGGTCAGATAGAAAACACACACAAAGGAGGAGACCATGAGAGCTGAAGGGCTGCGAATGTGCTTTGAGCTACCAGCCAAGCTTGAGTAACCTTCACGGAGAGGCATCTTCTGACAGAGGGGTGGGCAGTCGCGGCTAGCGGTACCTACCTGCCCTCAGCATTTTCTGAGAAATGGCGTCTTGACCGAAACATGTACCTTCCTGGAGACAGGAGATACCAGGGCAGATTTATCTCTTAGGCAAGCTCTTGGGCATGAGATTTCAGTTTACTTCCAAGTGATTTCATCCCATATCCAAGGCTGGCCATCCCTTTGGGACCTGGGGTGCTGTTGTTTTCCTGTTCTGTATCCCTCCCATAATACGCGGTTGGGTGCTCCACTGTGGGGACCTGTACATGGAAAGTTACATCACAGGATCCTGAGAGCTACGGGGAGCATTGAAATGCAGTGCAAATGGAAAAAGAGCCTTTCGGGGACTGAGATCGGAGATTTGGGATATGGAATCAGAGAGAGCTGGTAAATACAAGGAGACCTAAAAATAACCCAAGTCCTTAAAAAGAATACCAAAGGGAGCAAGTGTGCCCCTGCTCCACTGCAGTTCCTGCAAACCCAGCCCTGGAATGCTTGCACCCGAGCTCCTGGCTCCTTTGTTCCTGCCCTTTTGCCTGTGATACCCACAGAGGGTTCCTTTGCAAACCCTGGGCCTGGCTCTGCCACTGGTTCCCAGTCTGGGATTCTCAGGATTCAGCGATGGCCTCCATTGCTTTCTTTCAAGGTCTAGGACTGTCAGTAAGCAAGCTTCATGGGTTTTCATTCCTCCCTTGGTACCCAAGCATCTTAAGCCCTGCCACCTACTCTTCCAGAGACATTTGGATAGCATCCGTCTGGCCATGAGTTTTGCCCTTTGTTTTCATACTGTTTTAAGTGAGCCGTGGCTATTGAAACCGTGGCTGCCTGGTAGCAAGGTGATATTATAAACAAATGCTGAGGGGGCGAGGACTTTATGTCTTGGCTAAGACACAGGTTTGCTCTGCTGAAATGTGCAGTCCCTCCACAGCACAATTGTCTAGGGCTGAGAAAAATGGGCTACATATATGGCTCGCAAAAAGAGAAGAAGGCAATCCCCAAATGAGCCTCTGAGAGAAGCTCGTTTGCTCCAAGTGCTCCATGAAACTCCAATAGTTTAATTAAGAATCAACCCACCAAAACACAGGAGCAATAAGCAATGTAATAATGGCATCTACTGACACTTGTGACAAGTTCCTGCCCAGGCCTTGTTCTGTTTCCTTATGACACTGTCACAGATTGCTACTCCTGGTTTTCTATATTATGATCAGCTGTAGAGGGAACCTTGAGCTGCCTGCTAAACATGGCCTTTACCACTGTGCTCTATGCCCAGTCCCAGGCAACCCAACAGAGGAACAGAAAGATCAAGTAACTTGCCAGTTATAAAAGGTGTTAAGGACACGACAGAAACCAAAATTCAAGTCTCAAGGTCTGAGAACACTCCCTTTGTGGGGCATTTCCAAACCTCTAAAGTCGGCTCTTTCCCAAGTGGGTTCTGGCCCTGTCCCACCTCTTTATCAGCTGAGGAGGGTGACAATGATATCCTATGACTGTGGGTCACCTTGAGGCAAAAGAGGAACAAGCTGGAGGTGGCCACTGCAGCCATGGGAAGGGACAGCTGTCATGGGCAACTTGCATGAGAGCAAGCATCCCTTCTCTGATGCTATCTATGGGGCTACACAAGTCACAAAGGCTGGTAGGGTACAAAGAACAGAGGAGGTGACAGGTTACCCAGTACAGAGAGCATTCTTTTTTTCTCTTGATCACAGTCAATCCATGATTACAATAACAGACTTTGGAAGCAGAAAACCTTATGTTCAGATCTTAAGCTTTCAACATTAAAATGGATCAGGATACATTTCAGATTGAAAACTATTACTCTAGTCATTTACCACCTTTGTTAAAAGGGGATGGGACTCTAAGAGAGTTTCTTTGAAAATGAATTAATGTATTCAGCATGTTAAGGACCATGCCTGGTACCCTGTACATGTTTAAGAACTCTTAGAGTTTATGGTTGTAGTCAGGGCAGGCTATTGGGTTATGCTTTGGTGGGGCAAGGCTTTGGCTGGTCCAAATAGATAACAAGCACACTCGTCAAAAGACTGATTTTGAAGACGTTAAGATTTCTAGGTCAGGAGCAGTGGGGTCAGGGGTTGGGGGGGATGCGGAGGGAGTGGCAAACAGGAAAAAGACTCTGCAAGGAGTCTTCCAAAGGTCAGGGAAGTCAGCTGACTTGAAGAAAGGAATGTCCTTGCTGGGCCCGCACTAGAGACTGTAAAGTTGCACAACAGATTAAAAAGATTTTTGGAGACACATCAATAAGAGGAGGTTGAAGGAAGAAGATTGAGGGCTACAGGAACCCCTGCAGAATCACTTAACATTTGGCTCTAAGCCCCGGCTTTAATGTATCAGTCTACAGGAAGGATCTTTCTGTTTAAGATGTGCACAGGTCTTCAGGACACTCTGGACCAGAGCGTCCCATTAAAATTCAGGCGGAACTGGGGCCAGCAGAGCACACCGCTGAGCCAGGCAGCCTCTGCTTTTCCTCTCCGCGTGGCTCTGTTCTCTGCGGGCACTTAAAAGAATGTCTGACCTCCGGTCGGATGATGCTCTTATGGTGGGGAAGAGGTTGGAAGGTGAATAAACCAGACTGCGGAGGATAAAACGTCTCAAATGGAGGGGGAAATAAAGGATGTTGGAGATGACCCTCGTGGGGAGGTAAGGAGGTGGGGAGGGGGTGCATCTGTCTTTCTAGCTCTGTGGAGATGTCTAAGGGCAAAGGCTGAGTTATCCCAGTATCCTGTGGTAGAGGCAGACATTTCTGTGAGTCCAAGGCTAACCTGGCATACATAGAAAGCTCCAGGTTAGCCGAGGCTACATAGAGGAACCCTATCTTGCAAGACTGTTTTTAGTGGAGTTGGGATAGCTCATCTATCGTACATCAATGAAACAACCCCAATGGGATCTGGCACAGTCCCCTAGTCAAACACAATAGCAATTCTACAGTCAATCAGACGGAAGTTAACAATAAATCAGTAAACAAGGACTTGAAAAAGGCCATAGAGAGCTTGGCCACTGAGTTATGAAATTACTTCTAGTTTTTTTAAGATTTGGGGTTGGGAACTAGGGACCTGGGGGCTCTCTTTTCCTTTCTTTCTCTAAATTTCCAGGACATCTACAGCATTCTCTCCACAGCATGTGACCAATAAAAGTTATTGACATATGGAGTATGTCATCTTGATGTCCCCCCACATATTTGCTTCTGAAGGCCCAGGACCAGTATATGTCAGGTAACTTTGTAATGCTGGGATCAGAGGGCTCCTAAAGAACCAGAGAGGAGGGTGGTAATGCTGATCACTAGTAGAGAACTTGCCTAGTGTGCAGGCGAGACTCAGTTTAGCCCCCAGTGCTGAAAAGAATGGAGAGGAAGACGAATAAAACTACTTAGGCTCACCGTCATCATGGACAACACAACCTTCAAACCCACAAATCCACAGAGGGCCACTGCATCTATAACAGCAATGTAACCCAGTGCCTCTCAACCTGTGCATTATGACCCTTTTAGGATCAGACAACCCTTTCTCAAGGGTTGCATATCAGATGTCCTGCATATCAGATATTTTCATTATGATTCATAACAGTCATAGAATTACAGTTATGAAGTAGCAATGAAAACACTTTTATGGTTGGAGTCACTACAGCATGAGGAACTGTATTAAAGGTTTGCAGCATTGGGAAGGCTGAGAGCCACTGATCTAAGCCACTGAGAAGACAACATTGCTGCCTGGAAATGACAATGGAACATTCCAATGTAGCAGAAAGAATCTTTCCAAGGACTTCAACTTCCTCTCACTCCAAATCAACAGCACGAGGGTGTGCACTGACAGTCACGTGAGCAACGACCAATGACCCAGCTTCTCTAGGGCCAGGCTAAGCACTCCAGATGCATTGTGGGTTAAGGCCCACAGTGCCTCAGCGCAGCAGCCGTGCTATGTGGGAAAGAAAGAGAATCGTTTGCTAATGAACGTCCAACGAGATCTGAACTCAAGTTGAATGGTATGGTGGTGAATCAGGAGGAGGATGGGTAGAAAGAGAAGCAAGAACAGAATGTTTTAAAATACATTGTTTTTTAACTGAAGTAGAATTCATCACTTTCCCAACTTTCCACCCTTTTCCCCTTCCAGCCTCTCCCAGGTACCTTCCCTCGACCCCTTCTTTCTTCCCACCACTCAAGTGGACAGCACCTTTTTCTGTATTATTATTACATACTCATAAATGTATATTTATGTGCAAACATAATTTGTTGATTCTGGTTTTGTTGTTTGTATATACGGCTTCAAGGCCACTCTAGAATGGATAGCCAGGAAGGGGGCTCGACCCTGGGAGAGGGTACTTCCCTTCCCAGTAGTCATTACTTGACTGTAGTTCTTTGTCTAAGATGAGATACCATGCAATTTTCCCCCTTCCGTGTTAACATGCCCATTGATACTACCAGTGCTCCGTACTTGTTTATGCAGCCATCTCTAAGGTATAAGTACTCCCCAGAGCTGATTTCAAGCTACTAATGATGGTTTAACAGACAGCAGTATAATTTCTGGGCTATGATCTCTCAGGAACTTGAAGGGTTTAACTCCTGAATACTCTGATCAAAGTTCACCCCGAAGTTGTGTACCTAGTTTATTGTCAGTGATGGAAAAAGGATTTCAGCTCATGGAAGAGAACTGGCTTGGGGAATATGGCTGATATGCCAACCCAGGCCAGCCAGCCAGATCACAGTCAGATCCGTGCAGAGCACCTAGGACACACAGGAGGAGAAATGGAGAGAGCTGGGAACACGCTGTCTCATTGCCCACAGCCAACTTTCCTTCACAGAGGGTGTGCCTGCCTCAGGACTCTGTGTGGCAGCAATAAGGAGACCTGACATCCCTCTTCTAGGCACTGTAACACATTTTCTTGGTCAGATAAGGAGGCTAGACCTCCAGATAAGGGTTTTGACCCTTGCCCTTCTGGACTCAATAATGTTAATAGTATTTGTTCTGAAGAAGTAAGGAAATAATAATTACAGGTGGGAACAGACTTAGGGGGTCTGCTTCTCTGGAAGGGGTTTCCTGTCTAATGTGATTGCAATTCAAATTACATAAGACTCTTGGCTCAGCCTCTCTGCCAATAGCTGCAGGACAGCACCTGCTAATTAGGCCTCCTGATAACATGTTTCCATCAGGGCAAAGAGGCAAAGATATCTGCCAAGTGTTGGAGGTGGAAGGAGTCAGTGGCTTCCATCTCCGAGCTCCAGAGACTAAGGAAGCAGGCAGTCAAGAGCTGGTTAAACTGTATTCACTCACTCAATCTACAAATATTTGTCAAGAGCCCGTTAGGTGCCAGGCATCTTGCCAGCCTGTGGGATGCCATGGTGAGCAGGACAGACCAGTTTCTGCCTCTGTGGAGCTGGCAGCCCGGTCATGAAGGGAAATATTAATTAAATAATCGCAAGCATGAAGGTGTAATTGAAGACGGATGTAGGGTTTCCAGACGAATAGGAGGTGGTCCTGTGAGGACTGGAGGAGCCTGGCTCAGTTCTGAGAAGTCAGGAAAGGCTTTCTGAAAGAACTGTTGGTTGAACTATGATCTGAAGACAAAGGAGCAGTTAACCAGGTAGGCGGGGCAGAGGGAAAAGGAAAGTATTCCAGGAGAGAAGGGCATGGACAAGCTGCCCAGGGTGGGAGGAAGGGCGGTAATCTCTAGGAAGCAGAAGGCAGGTTTGCAGAGGACGCTGGATAGGAGATGAGGTGGGGGAAACCAAGGCCTGGGCTTCCCGCAGGCTGCAGCAAGGTTTTGGTGCTTACCACAGCAGCAGGAATGCATTGAGGGATGTGACAGTGGAACGCAGGTGGCAGTGACACTCACTGCTGCTGAAGGAGCCCAAAGAACCAGCATCTGACCTGGTGAGTGTGTGTGGTGTGGACCAGTGTGGGGAGGTCAGGGACAGAAAGATTCTGTTGCTGTGGGGTCTGGGATAAGGCCTGGAAAAGTATAAAGGGGGAGGGGAAGGTATAAAAAGGCCAGTAAGACCAGGCAACAGAGTTAGGCAGAGACCAGATCATGAAAGTCCCAGAGGCCATGACAGGAATCTGCACTTATTCCTCAAGGCAGCAGAAGTCTAGAGGGAGAAATCCTCAGATTTCTGAGGTGGGGAGGCCTTGAAAAGCAGGGATGAAATGAGTGTCGTTAGAGACCAGGGTGCTCACAGGCCACAGCTATCCAGGTAGGAGCTGTGTAGGGTCTGCGATGGGCAGGGGAGAAAAGAGGAAGCTGTGTGGGAACTTTAAAAGGTGAGAGGGCCTTGCCACCATCTGATGGGTGGGGGTGGTTTCTATTCAAAGGATAGACTGGGGAAACAAATGCTTCTATCCCGGTTGAGTCTTGCTTTTGAGATCTCGGTGAATAAAATCCCATGGATCCCTGAGAGTAACGGTGTTTCACTTGGTTGGTAAGTGAAGATCCTCTCAGACAACTACTCAGTTAGACCCTGGTCATGCCGGTCCATCATCTGCATCCTTGTTTGTAGGTTTACCTGTTGGTGCTATTATCCAAGGCAAAGGGGCACCAAAGATTCTTACCATCATTGTAAGGTTATCAATGTCTTGGTTTTTTGTTGGTGGTGTTTTGTTTTGTTTTTTGTTTGTTTGTTTTGGTTTTTTAACCTTGAATCTACTGAGGCTGATTAAGAACAAGAGCTTCTCCATGTCCCACCCTCTGGCTTCAGGTGATTTGTGAATTCCTGCCGCTGCCAGCAGCTCCATGGCGATGCCAGGCTTATTTTAAGGAGGCAACATGTGACCTACAGCGTTAGAAGAGGGAAGCATGGGAACTGTACAAGCATCCCATGACTATCCCGCTTACAGGAGGAGCAGGCAGAGAACAAAGAACTGTAGATACTACAGTTCTCACTGCATTCCAGAGGGACCTGCTGGGTGCTGGCCAATGTCACTGAATTATTGAAGGTTCTGAGGGGTTAATGTTCAGAATGCATGGCTTAGACACACATGTAAATGAGAACGTTAGCATGATCCTTAGCCAGAGTTGGCACCTCCAGCCCCACCCAGCCTTCTGGTGCATCTAACTGTTCATTTTCATCCCAACTGATAGAGGTAAGGATACAGGCAGGGAGAGCCAAACCCATGCCCAGCACTATTGAAAGATCCGAACAGCCACTGCTGGCTGGGACTGAAGGAAGGCCATCCTTGACACATAGTTGGCCCACGTCAGACACAGAAACTGCCATTGGAGGAGACCCTGAGACAACAGGAAAGTTCTACTCCCCTAAGATTGGCAATAGCAGTCACAGCCATTGGACTGTGGTTATTGTCTCCTGCATAGAAAATTAAATACACATTAGGAAGTATAGAAAATGCCATCAGAAACTACCATTGGAGGAGACCCTGTGACAACAGGAAAGTTCTACTCTACTAAGATCAATACCAGTGTGGATATCATTTCCTATACAGAAAACTAAGTACACAACTTAGGAAGTGGTGGGGGATAAATGGAAATAAGAAGAAATTATAAGATCTCTTAGTGACATTGTCAGGAAGGGAAATCTACCAGCTAATGGTGAGGCGTGTGACGTTAGTTCCACTTGAAAGAGCTATATTGCCTTACATCGTAGGGATCCAGGGGCCTGGGGTGGAGCTCAGTGGTACAGAGCATGTTAAATTAATATGCAGAGCTGGGCAGTGGTGGCACACGCCTTTAATCCCAGCACTGAGGAGGTAGGCAGATCTCTATGAGTTCACAAAGTGAGTTGTAGCCAAGGCTACACCGAGAAACCCTATCTCCAAAAAAAAAAAAAAAACACAAAAACAAAAACAAAAACAAACAAAAAAAAAGTCAGTATGCTGGAGACTTCCTCCCCAGTACTTCTGGGGTGGGGGGAAGTAATTCAGAAAGAAGCAGAATAAAGAATGGGATTGGGGTAAACAGTTGAGAGAGGAGGGGGAGGTGGGCAAAGAGACCAAAAGCTTGAGGTGAAAGGGCAATGTTTGGAAAATATTGAGAATTTGGAAGGAAAACATAATGTGCCATGCAAGGCAAACTCTCCCTCTGCAGCTGATGCAAAAAACAATTTCTGCCTCTTACTGTGTTATGTGGTAAGAACAATGCGCCATTTTGTGGCCGAGCCATTCGTGATAATCTGCCTTTGAACGTACATGTATATTTAAATTAGGGGTAGTTTTTGCTAAGGCATCCCAAACAGTCACTGAAACTGAAGTCGATTACTGGTCTGTGGGACCGCAGGGTCAGAGACTGTACCAAGAGCAGAGAAAAGAGGTAGACACTTCCAACTCAAGCTCTGATTCTGGTCACAAAGATGTTATCCAGATTGATGCTTGGGTATATGATCAAACAGTTTCCCAAGAGGACTTGTGCAGAACTCGATGGTTCATGGGATGTGGGGTTGTGGGTGGCTCCTGGCATGAGTTTCTTCAGGACTGAGCAGCTATGTGGAGCCCTGCTTCAGAGAGAGCAGACGCGAAGGAAGTTGTTGGAAATCACTTAGATCAGGACAGTAAACTAGAAGACAAGTCATGGAGCAGGTGTACACTCGATACGATGGGGAAAACCCCACTTCTGGTCCCAATGTGCTCATATTAGAGAAATCATGCAACCTTCTCAGCATTTAAGGGCAAACTGGGGCTTTGTGTTCACTGACTCATCCTGAGAGTTATCTTCTCGTTGCTGACCTTACACGTGGTCTAACACGTCCAAGCTTTGCTTTAATAATTTAAAGAGTTTTTAAAGGTTTGTATTTATTTTATATATATGAGTATACTGTCACTGTCTTCAGACACACCAGAAGAGGGCATCAGATCCCATCACAGATAGCTGTGAGCCACCATGTGGTTGCTCGGAATTGAACTCAGGGCCTCTGGAAGAGCAGTCAGTGCTCTTAGCTGCTGAGCCATCTCTCCATTCCGGTTTAATTTTTTATAATGGGAGTATTAGCTTTCACATTAAAGGATCATGGTTAAATTAATAAATATTATCTTCTAGCACAAAATATGTTGTTGATGATCATTGTTATTATAAAACCACTTATATATGTATTATATTCATATATGTGTTATGTGATATATATATGTATATATGTATAATATGTATATATATATATATATATGCTCTTCTTTAAGAAACAGACAAACTAAAACAAAAAATTTCATTGTCTTTGTAGTTATCAGATTCTTCTCCTAAACATTTGGGCAAATACATGGCTTAAAATTCTATTTCTTATTGATTTTGCTTTCAAATCCCCCGTGTCAACAATTGATATTATATATAATTATGAATTTATATATAGTAGATATATATAAATATAAAATGTTAGAGGTTTAGAAGGTATTCTGTGTTAGACTCTGTGTAATATTAATTAGTATATATCTGTATATTTCAGGGTCGGTGTATTATATTAGTTATATCTGTGTACAGCTTACATTAGAAAACCATTAAGATGAAGATGTCTGGGCACAAGGACAGACCTGAGTTCGCCATGTGATAAGAGGGTCTGAGGAAGACTATGACAAAGCAGTGGCCAAACACAGCCTTCAAGATGCTCTGTCTCAGAAAGTGTCCCGTGTGCAATGCTCGCTTCTTAAAACTGCCCCAAGCCCTTCTCTCTGCCTCCTTCCCTTTCTTCAGCAAACTTAGGTGGTCGCAATACACATTAACCCTTTGTTGGCCCTGCAGTACCCTTAGTTCACAGGTGTCCAAACACCAGGGCCATCTGTGCCCTCTACCCCACTCCAGCTTGGCAGCACCTAGTGAAAACAATGTGAGCGTGGAAAGAAAAACCTCAACCTCGGCCTCTTGGTTTCTGTGGTTTTAGCCAGACCCCAGGTGTTATTTTAGTGCAACTTAAGTACTTAATTTGAAGATATGTGTAGACCAAAAGGAGGGACTAAGACAATGTTTTTTACCTCTTGACAAAATGATTAAATTTGAAGTTCTAAAAAAAAAAAAATCTAGTAGGTTGCAAAGTTGTGTCCAATTGAGAGGAGAGAATTGGCTGGAAAACCTCTCCCAGGCCAGGAACTGTCCCCTCTTCTACCACCTGCTACCCCACAACCCTATCCACTTTGGGTATCACCTGAGCAGTCTGTGACCTTGAGTGACCCTTCCCTTCCTGAAATGCCCACCGCCCCTTTACTGGAAGAATGGTCTACAGGCATGTTTGATTTCTTTCAGTCTTGAACGCACCATCGACAGTTGCTGCTGAGTCATGGCCGAAGGGGAGATCACAACCTTTGCAGCCCTGACCGAGAGGTTCAATCTGCCTCTAGGGAACTACAAAAAACCCAAACTGCTCTACTGCAGCAACGGGGGCCACTTCTTGAGGATTCTTCCCGATGGCACCGTGGATGGGACCAGGGACAGGAGCGACCAGCACAGTAAGCAGTCATCTGAATTACACTCATGCCTTTTTGTCTTCCCTAGTCCAACATGGGAAGAGGGCAGGAACTGGGTACAGGTATCCATTTTCCAAGGCTCCATGTAAGCAGAATGCACTCTGAAGGAAGGAAAAGCACATATACCAAGGGGCTGGCTTTGGATGGAACTGAGGGCTATCACTTAGCTAATTACATCTTACTGCAAGCTTTTGGGAGGACTCTCCGCTGAACCGATATAACTTTTGCCAGAGTTTAGTCACAGCACCACACCCCCAGGTCTATAAACTAACATAAGATCTCCCCCCACCTCAGCCAGACAAGGGTCTGTTCACCCTACGATGGGAAGAACCCAATGAGCAGGGATGGGAAATCCTGAACAAAGATATGGGTTCAATCTCAAGTTAAGAGACTCTGCAGGTGATGTCTCCACTGGGCTGGATTTTAGAATCCCAGTCAACCACAGACTAACACATTATAAATTACGTAGCTTTCCTGAAGCACACTGTGCAGATGTGGCTGAAGTATGCAGAAGGGGTAAAGTCATTCTCCAGACACTAATGCAGCCTGCAGCCTAGCTTTCAGACCACACTGATAAATGGGGGAAAGAACCTACCTAGCCAGTACATCTAGTGCAGGGCTATGTGTGTGTGTGCGTGTGTGTGTGGGTGTGTATGTGTGCGCGTGTGTGTGTGTGCGTGTGTGCGTGTATGTGTGTACGTGTGATAGTAGGTGTCTGCTTTTTACTAAGAGTCAGAGACTCCCTAAGTACCACTAGGATATTAGCTGTTGTAGGGAAGCCAAAAGTCAGATTTGATCTCTGCTTAGAGGAACAACAGTCTCAAGAGCCAGCCATGCTACAAGCCAAGAGGAAACCAAGGAGTGAAATCGGGAGACGAGGGAGAACACAGGTGGAAGCAAGGTCCTATAGGACGGGCTTGAGACTGGGCTGTGGATTGCTGACGTGATGGCTGGTGTGTTCGATGTTTAACTGTACCTGGTATAGGTGCCACACTTTGTAGACTCAGTGCAATGGCTTCAGGGAAAGCCCTCCAGGCAGCATCAGCTGCACATATAACTGGGATGGGTGATGGCTTTGTCCCCTCCTACTCCCCCAAAGGCACATGCTCAGACTTGCAGCTGGCACAGGCTTATGATTATGATTGGGGGGGGGGTTGTTTTGATAGCTTGTCTTCAAGTGGGCCTCCTACAGGCTTCCACTTTATGAAGAATAGGTACCAGAACGAGCCAAAAATAGAGATTCGAGAACATTAAAAGCAGCCACGTTTGGGCTGAGGCTGTATGTAACCCAGTTGACAAAGTGTTTGCCTAGCACGGGAGGCCCAGCAATAGATAAACTGGGCCTGGTGTTACCCTTCTAGGATCTCACGGCTTAGAAGGTGCAGGGGAGAACAGTCTGGAGCTAAGGTTATGTTGCTGTATTATGTGTGTCATGTGACTCTCCTAAGAAGCCTGTGCTCAGTATTCTCATGTCTTAATGAGAAGAAGACCTGTTATACTATACTGCTGACGTGATGGCTGGTGTGTTCAGTGTCTAACTGTGCCTGGTGTAGGTGCCACGCTTCACAGACTCAGTGCAATGGCGTCAGAGAAACCCCTCCATGCAATCTCAGATGCATGTGCAACTGGGACGGGTGACAGCTTTGTCCCCTCCTTCCCCAGAAACCAATATAGTATAATATAGTAACGCAACTCAGGGGATCGAGCTTTAATTCCTCTGACTTTAAATGTTTATACCTAGTCTTTTTTTTTTTTTTTTTTTTTTTGGAGCTGGGGACTGAACCCAGGGCCTTGCGCTTGCTAGGCAAGCGCTCTACCACTGAGCTAAATCCCCAGCCCCGTTTATACCTAGTCTTAACAATTTGTTTTTAACCAATGGGCGGTCACAGTGACAGGCTTCTTAAGGTTTGCCTGGTTCTTAGAAACCTTAAACTTCGGAGTAACAAGAGCCTACAACCTCTGGGTTTCTGGAAAAGTTTCATGCGCCTTCACTATGATCATCCTGTCAATGGCAGCATAGGATGTCTCTGTGTGCACAACACTGGGACAGGTTGTCGTGGGATTTGGCTACAGAACTTAAGCTGTCAGAAGCCTTGGGAACCCGGCATTGCTCATGAGTATTTGTTGTGTGAACTTAGGCACACATTTCCAAACCTTATTTTTCCAGTGAAAAGGTGAGAATACTGACTACAGGTTTCTTGGGAGAGTTAAATGAAATGATACAGTAACTGTTTTGGGCACAGTACCTGCCTGGCCCAGGGTTCAGCAAGTTGCTGCTACAATCCACAGCCTACGGACCCCCTGCAGTGTATGGATAGACAATGTGAGACAAAGGGCCAGAGTCTGGATTGAGGATTTAACTCAGAACTTCTCTGCCAACATTTGAAGCAGTTATATGAGCTTATTGTTCACTGACCCTGAAACGATGAACAAGGGCCAACGGGACAGAAGACAATCCTGCTGTAAGTAGGCAGCAATCTGCCCTGTACCAGTTGAAACCACAATAGACAATCTGCCCACTCTCTGCAGTCAGGGCCCTGGAATGCTGACACTCACGCCCTACCCTGCCACTTTCTAACCAACAACTAATGTTCTCTCGGTTTTGTATGAAGTGCTCTGGGAGAAAAGCTTCAAGCTGTCCAGCTGATGAGTCTTCTAATTCCCCAGATGCCTAGTTTGAGGCAGTCTTTTAATCTCATTGAGACTCAATTTCCTCCCCCCTTGGAATTCGAGTGTTAGCCTCACTCTGTGGCCCTCACAGTACCAATCAGCCTGCCACAGAGGGCATCGGGGCATAGGTTCTCTCCCTGAGTGTGGATCTGTCGCCCTCTTCTGCCTAGCATTGGCACTGCTGTTCGGGACCTCAGGCGTACAAGAACCAGAGTCAGCTTTGGGCAGTTTGGAGTGGAACCCCAGGAAAGCCATGATCCACCACTGCCAAATGGGAGTTCTGTTCTTTAATGGTTTGTCTGGGTTTAATGAAAAGCTGTGGAAACAGGCAGAGCCATCCTCCAAAGCTTCCTGAAGGAAGAGCGCCCCTAAAAGCCAGTCAGATACTTAGGTAAATTATAAACCCCACAAAATACAACTTGCTTTTGGAGCCCTGCAAAACAAAACAAAACAAAACAAAACAAAACAAAACAAAACAAAAATTAATTCCTTTTACGGTGTCTATTTGTCCTCAATGAGTTGACCTGCTGTGAGCAAAGTAAGGAGATTATCCAAATTTGTCTGGCTTACCCTTGGGAGAGACAGTTCCCAGGTACCTTGTCCGTGGTATCAACCTCTGGAGGATGCTGTACACTGACTATCCTAAAATAGACCTAAGCGAAATGTCTCAATCAGATTCCTGTAGAGAGGTGGGGTCTGAGCTCGTGACTTCACCAAGGCTTGGGACACAGCGGCAGGCAATTATCCACACACGATACAATGCTAGGTACCCACTGCCACAGAATCCCTGACAGAGATGGGTGCACAGCGGTGGCTGCCGATTCTGGAATCCGTGGAGATGCAGTTCATGAAAAGGCTGCTTTTGACAGCAGAATGCTGCTCCCGAGAGATAAGTAGCTAAGTGTCCACTTTTGACACAGAGTGTGTGAGAGATGCCATAGACCAGGGTGTCTCTCCTTGTAGCTACACTTCTGCATTTACTCGTCCAGTTATTTACTGGGCATCTCTCCTGCAGGGCCGCCTGAGTACAAGGACTCTGGCTCTTAATGCTCCACACTGCAGCTTTTGTGTCCAGCGTACCGACTGTCCCTTGGTTCAGTGCCCGGTGAGCATTGAATTTGATGAGCCACCGACTTGCATTGTTGGCAGAGAAATTTAAACCCAACAATATCTCAAGAAATGCCAGTCAAGCACTGACACACGCTAGGCCCTGCACAGGTCATTCCTAGCTAACAACAGCCCTCCGGGGTTGCTAGTCACCATTGTGCTGAAAACCCAAAAGCTAACAGGATGTGACCAGCCCCTCACAGGGACAGCATGTGGAAATTATTTCTCTGTCCTAATACTAACCTGCTCTTCCTGAGGATCCCACCACCCTGGTACTAACATTTTCACCCCACAAACTAATTACATTGGTGCACTTATCCTAGCGCGTGGTACAGACAAGCAAGGACAGGTTGATGTCTTCTGACTGTGTTTACCAGAGCTGGGCCACCTTGTGGCAGTTAGTTTTCCTCTCGGTGCCTCAGTTTCCTTGTCTTGAAGACAGGCATGCTAACAGTTATCTATGTCCCTGGAAAGTAGGGATGTGAGATGTGATGTTTCTGAGGGTGTCCAGCACACTGTTGGGCCCCTAAATGTTCAAAACGGTGACATTCCCCATGGTTGTCACTGTCTTCCTAAGACTGATAGCTGGCCATGAAATTAAATGTTAAGCTTGTTCACAGGATTTCCAGTGACTGTACACCCCAGCTTCTCTGGGACTGTGTCAGTTGGAACGCCTGCAACCTGCCGCAGAGCCACAGCCTGCCCATGCCATAGCCCATCAGGTTCTTCCCACTTGGCTTCCATGGCACAGAAGCCACCAATGTCAAGAGCTCTCTGCTTGTCTGCCAGAGTGTCCTCTCTGGCGAAGGCTTGCCAGGACTTACTCTTACTCAACAACTGAACAGCAGCTGTACAGACAGCAAGGGCACACCACTCTTGAACATCCCTAAGCTCCAGCCTCCTCGTGGAGCCTACAGCCCTACAGCCTCCCCCAGCGCGTAGGAAAGAGACCGGGGGTAGGAGAGGGGGGATCCTCCACACTCTCGCCACACAGATGGAAATGTTCTTCAGCCGAGTGTGTGCCAATCAAATATTTATAAATCTAGCCACATCCTAAAGGCACCAGGGGAGTTTGCTGGTCCAAAGGATCTTACTGCATTGCCCTGGATACAAGCAGACCACACTCTAGTGAAATCCCTCCCTGCAGACTGTTTGGGGGGAGTCCAGACTTCCGTTGTCTGGTCTGATGGGAATCCACATTTAATGGCAAAGGCATCTTATTCCCCACCAGCTTGGCCTCCGAGTCAGAGCAGCCTTCCAAATAACCACATTGGGGAGGTCTGGGCCCTGATGCTGTAGCCAGAGAGAGGGGCGGGCCTACAGGAAGGAATGTCCCCCCAACAGGGTACACCAGCCTGCCACATGTGGTACATCAGCCTCCCAGGTCCCTGAGTCTAACCCAAGACCCCTTATTTGATTACAGGGGAATTCTTCTAGAGAAGCTACATTATACATATGAATGAACACACACGCAAATGTGTTAGTCAATCTCTGGGCTAAATAAAAAAATTCACTGACTTTTTTCCAGATGTTAAAAGACAAGACACCTTCACAAATGTTAGCACAAACTCTTTTCCATATGTATGTACACACACACACACACACACACACACACACACACACACACACACACACACTGAAAACCACTGGAATTTTCCCCCCTCCAGTCCATTTTTCCTCTTGTCTGTCTTTTAATGTTTTGCAAAGCCTGGCTTGTGGTTACACTTTAATTATAAACTCCACTGACATAAAACAACCTGGCTGAGTTCTGAATGAGGCTGACCTCACTCTGAGTAAACACAACCAAGGACGGGAAGTCTCCAACCCAGAATAAACTGGGCACGTAATCTCTGTGGCCTCTCCCCAGGCAGGAGGCAGAAAGGGCAGGCCATGCCACACAGGAGTGAGGCCCTCCTTTCTGGCTTCCAAGATACCAGCTGTCGCCTTAGCAGTAAAGATCCCTAGCGCAGGACAGGAGTAGATAGGGGTGTGGCCCCTGAGCTCACCACTCTTGGCACTAGCTACCTTGGATTCTTTTCCCTTCTTTCTGCTCTTAGAAAGTAAGGGATCATGTACCTCTCTATGAACAAGCTTTGGTTACGGCTGCGTGGAAGCTAATGGTCACATACAAGAAAACGGACGCAGCTATGCCTTAGATATACAGCACTAGGACCCAGGTGGAGGCTAGTGGAGCCTCTGGAAAGCGCTGGGCTCCTCTTCAGAAGGAGCTGTAAGTACCCAGAGACCACAGGGTGTTGAACACTGAGTGTAAAACAGGAGTGCAAGCCACCAAGGTGATCTCGTACATTTCAGGCTGATACTTATGTTTTGTATTCTCAAACCAACACCTTTCAACATCTATGCTTAGCACAAACCAGGTCCTAGGTTCAATGCCCAGCACCAAAAACCAAAACCAGAATCAAAACAAAACACCTAAAGGTACAAGCCTGCATCTCCTCAGGAAACATAGGGCCACAGATCCACCAAACACTTGGAGACCGCACTTCATGGTTGCCATAACAGTACTTGGGAGACTGAGGCAGGAGAATCACTGCAACTGCCAGATTCAGCCTGGGCTACAGAGTAACACGTTGATAGTTTAAAAAAAAAAATCTACCACATAAGCCTTTTCCAACTCTCTTCAAATCAATTTTTATAAGGCTCTGAATTTCTGAAGAAATTTCCTATTGACCACTAGGTTGTCTTTAGAAAGCTGTTTCCTGTTCTGCTAAATCAAGATTTGCCATCTCCATCTTGGAACTGAGCTAAAGGAAGTACTCAGTTAGCTGTGCACTTTGTTTTTCAATAATAAGCACCTTGAAATGGCCAGGCCTGCTGCCTTTCCTGCGTACACCCAGCAGGTCTCTCCCCAGTGAGGACACCATTCACCTGGTGGCGGGTGTTGACCACAGAGAATGTAGGCTCCTGTGACTCCCCATCTCATCCGCATCCCACCCCTGGTACTTCTGGGTCCTAAGGGTGCTTGTATCTTATGGATTCCCTGTACTCAAGCCTGAGATGGGTCACAGATCACTTCAGACATCACCAGGAGCAAGAATTGAGTCTTTGGGCCAGCAAGGTAGCTTGGTAGGTAAAGTACTTGCTTGCAAGTCTAAAACCTGAATGTGGTTTGGTTTGGTTTTGTTTTGTTTTGTTTTGTTTTGTTTTGAATAGAATCTGCGTAAAGCTTTTGGAAAGAGAGAACTGACTCCAGAAAGTTGTCTTCTGACTTCTACACTTAAGTCACAGCATGCACACCCCCTTCAATACACACTTCATACACACACAATAAAGGACAAAGGAAGCTGGAGAGATGGCTCAGTGGTTAAGAACACTGGCTGCTCTTCCAGAGGACCTGAGTTCAATTCCCAGCAACCACATGGTGGCTCACAACTACGCCCCCTTCTGGTGTGTCTCAAGACAGAGACAGCAACGGTGTACAGTGTACTCACCTAAAATAAAATCTTTGTTCAAAGAAAAGGGCAAAAGGTAGGAAGGAAGAAAGGAAGGAAGGAAGGAGGGAGGGAGGGAGGGAGGGAGGGAGGGAGGGAAGGAAGAAAGAAAGAAAGGAGGGAAGGAAGGAAGGAAGGAAGAAAGAAAGAAAGAAAGAAAGAAAGAAAGAAAGAAAGAAAGAAAGAAAGAAAGGAAGGAAGGAAGAAAGAGTGAATCTTTGATAGTTCTGGGAGTCTGTCCATTCACTAAAAACAGACCTTTAAAACATTTCCACCCCTGAGAGGCAGAACAATTGTGGGAGACAGTGAATCTTTGATAAATAGCTCATGTGTATGCAGTCACAACACAAAAACATGCACTAGATACAGACCAAAGACCAGCAAATGCAATCAACCCAGGACCCAGAGGTGGCTGCAAAACTAATTTTATAGAACTAGAGGGAACATGGGGATGAATAAGACACACGCATACACACACACACACACACACACACACACACACACACACATATACACACGCACATCCCTGCTATGGATCCCCAGTCTCCTGTCCACCTTTTCAGCCTTTCCGGGGCAGTTGTAGACACACCCGGCTGGCATCTGGTGAATTTTACACTTTGCAGTAGTTCATGCTTCTTAGGAAATTGTCGTCAGGGATTTCTTATTTCCTCTCTTCACTGGACGTTATCTCCAGCTTCTCTCTACGACCACAAAGGTGGGAGAGATGGCAGAAGAGGGACAGAGTCACAGGGCTGGGGAGGGCCAGTGACATTAACTGTCCTTTGTACACGTGTATCTGCTCTTGTTATTAAGCTGCTGAGTCATGGGGTTTGTGTGTCTGTCTCCTGAGTCCTGTAAAGCAGGGAGTGTGCCTGGCACTGTGCACATGGGGGGGGGGGGGTTGATCTTTGTCCCCATTCCGCTGCTCCAGGAGGAAGGGATGTGCTCTGTGGCCCGTCCCTGCAGCTTTCTGAGGTCACACTTCCTCCTCCCTTGATGGTCCCCAGCAGCCAGCAGCTGGGAGGGTGTGGGTCTGCAGGACTGGAATGGAGTTCCCTCCAAAGGGTTTGGATGCCCAGTCACCGAAGGGAGACCGTGGGCTGAGTGTATGCCTTCCTGCCAGCCCCGTTCACAGAAATGAATGTGCAGGAAACTCAGCCAGAAAGAAACCCAGTGAAAATGAGCTATGAAACTTGGACATCCTGGAGAAATAATATTTCTAGAGGAAACTCCTGAGCCGACTCTCTCCAGCAGACCATCCCTGGCTGAGGGCCGAGGTCATGTGGTAAGCAGGCCCCCAGCTCTTGTTTCTCGTTTTTCCTCCTTCAGACCTTTCCGAGGCCATGATGGGATTTCACAGAAAGAAAGAACTTACCCTCACTTAGCCCTGCAGCAAGAGGCAGAACTAGGAAATTAAATGCTGTACAAACAAACAAACAAACAAACAAACAAACAAAACGGTTCTCACTGCGTATGGAGACACAAGCCTGTAAATCTAGTACTTGGGCAATAGAGGCAAGAAAATTGACAGTTCAAGGCCATCCTTGGCTCTGTAGCAAGTTGGAGGCCTAGCCTGAGCTACATGAAACCCTATCTCAAAAAGAACAATAACAAAACAAAAACAACAACAAAAACCCCTCCTAATCTACTGTGGGTCACTGGGTTTGCAAAACAGTGCCTTTCACCCGGCTGAGCCATCTTATTGGCCTAACAATTTTTCTTCACAAAGTTGTACAAACATCTCTACTATTTTTGATTTTCAAAAAAGAATCTCCAAGGCTTCTTAACCTCTTCTACCTCCCCTGTCCAAGTCTTGGGCTCCACTAATCATTTTACTATACCTCTGGGTTTTCCTATTGTAGGCTAGTTGAGGGCCTTATGCCTCACATCCTGGCCCCATTAACTCCAGAGAATGTGCTGGAAATGCAACTCAAAGACCACAGCTTGTTGAGGATGTCTTGGCAGAACCATCTCTGTCAACATTAGCCTGGTGATATTCACTCAACAGAGACCAACTGGACACTGTGTGTGGTACAGTGCGATAGGAACCTAAGGGGTCAAGACAAGCAGATAAAATTCCTTCCCGTCCTTTCTTTCTGCTTCCCAGATAAAGCTCTAGGTAATGAGACAATTGCATGATGCGTGCACACTAGGAGGCATGGGGACCACAGTGCCCACTGCAGAGAGTCACAGCCCCTTGAGTGGCTTCTCTGCGAAAATATTTAGGCAGAGGCCTGAAGGAGAAGGAGGAGAGCCAGCCTTGCAAACATCTGGAGGAAGAAGGTGCCAGACAGAGATAGGATGTGCAAGGATGCTTAGGTACAGAAGAGTTTGGTGAGGGCTGGGAGACAGCACAGTCAGGAAAATACTGCTGTGCCAGGACGAGGACACAGGATCAGCTGCCCGAACACACGTGGAAATGCTGAGTGTCATGACGTACGCTCGTAATCCCGGTGGGGAGGAATAGAGCAGCAGGCAGGCCTCTGGGCTCACTGGCCACAGCCCAACCTAATCAGAGAGTTCCAGACCAAATGAGAGACCATCTCAAAAGACAAGGTGGCTAGATCCTGAGGGACAACATCCATGATTGTTCTTATCTTCACACTCACATAGGTATGCAAGCGCGTGCGCGCACACACACACACACACACACACACACACACACACACACACACACAAACAAACAAACTTAAAGTTTCATGGGTAGAGCAGAGGGAGTAAGTGAGTGGCTATGAAGCTGGAGAGAGCAGCTCCTGGGTGTCCTTTGGCCTATGGCTTCAAGTCCATATTCTCAGGGATGACCGAAGCTAGAGAGACCAGTAGAAATGGAAGCCAGTGGCTCCCAGCTCCCTTCCTATAATTTCAATAAACTCTATTCACCACAGGAAGTTGGATGAAGTCTTGAGTCTCTAAAGCAGACTTCCGAGGACAGAGAGGTACATCTTCTAGGGGTGACATAATTATTTATCACTTGTACGTGAATTGGGGGATGAGGAGAGCAAAGTGGGAGGGGGGAAACACCAGCTCATCCATCAGGATGTGGCCAACTGTTAGGATATAGATGGTTACAGAACGGAGCATGAGCCAACTAGCAAAAAGAACAAGAGCACGGGCTGCTCTGACTGCATGTCCCTCTCTACCTCAAAGATCTGGTTCTATCCAGCAGGGTGACAGCTAAAGCAGCTGCCACTGCTTGTTCACCAAGAACTGCTGTACTCCAAGAACTCTGGGGCAGCAGAACCAGGGAAACCAGTACCCTGTAGTTATTTCCCCTCAGGTGACAGAGGACTATGCACAGGCTGGACGGGTGGCAAGCCAGCCCTTGTCTCTCTCTCCCTCAGGAATGTAATTCCCTTGGACAGCTCTCCCTGGGGCAGAAAGGAAAGGAAACTACTGTTTTGATTCACTGAGGGCTCATCCTCGGAGCTCTACAAGACGGAGAAGCAGAATTTTCCATGGCCGGCTGTTCTGGCTGTAGGGCTATTGGCAGAAGTGCTCTGTTTGTTGACTTTTACTTGTGTTATTTTCATTCCAGTTCAGCTGCAGCTCAGTGCGGAAAGCGCGGGCGAAGTGTATATAAAGGGTACAGAGACTGGCCAGTACTTGGCCATGGACACCGAAGGGCTTTTATACGGCTCGGTAAGTATGAGGCTGACGCCTCCAGACTCAACCAAGGCTTGAGGCTTCCAGAAGTCTTGTTACTCGGACTGATGCAAATGAGACACCGTCAATTAGTCTTTGTTTGTTGGTTTTTCCAGTCCGATTCCCGCCCTCCACCTTGCTGTATTTTAGGCACAAACATAAAAGAGTTTCTTGTGGTGTTCTCTCAAAATACTCAGATCATCATACGGACGCAGGCAAAAGGAAGGATGACTGGTACTTTAGTAACTTTAAAGGCACTCATTTCAAAATACCCAATCTTACCAACCTTATTCATTCAATCCAAAAATGGTTCAAGTCAAGAGAGGGTTCTGTGTGTCTCTTGATGTTCTGCCTGGGAGGTGAGGGCTGCACCTACTCTCACATGAGCACCTGAGGGCCAGAGAACAACCTTGGGTGTCAGCCCTCAGGTGATGTCTGCTTTAAAGAAAAATGTCAGGGTCCCTCACTACCCTAGAACTTGCCAAGTAGACTAGGCTAGCTAGCCAGAAAATCCCAGAGTGCACCTGTCTTCTGGTACCCAGTGCTGGGACAAACACACCCCTGTACCTGATGGGTTTTTTGTCTTGTCTTGTTTTATGTAGGTACGGGACACTGAAGTTAGCTTTACTGTGTATATTATCTCCCAAGCATTTTTATAAAAGTAAAAGTCAAAGCTACAGTGGTCCTTTAAAGTTTAAAAAAAGCAGGTTGTACTAAAATTTGAAGATAACATCTTCCATTCCAGGATCACCTAAAATGTTAAACAAATTTTAGGAGGTCAGTTGGACATTCATTTGTAGGTGCGGAACAGACTGTAGGGCTGAATGAGTCACGTGGGAATCGTTTCTTGGTAGCTAAGGCCCTCAAGCTGTACCTTCCTTCTTGGAGTCGGAGCTCAGTGCTGGTCTGACTGAGTGGACCTTGTCTTAGTGGGAAAGGGACAGAAACAGAGGCAATCTGACTGACCCCTTTGGGTGTCATGCAGAGAGGTCAAACCAACTTTCAAAGCTTTTGGATTCAGTGTTCCCTTCTCTGTATCCGAGTACTTATGAGAATCTTGCCTGTAATTTGTGACCCAATCTTTCCCTTTAGGGAAGATGATGCCTACAAAAAAGCAGTCTGTAGGGCAGGTTTAGTCTGGTCTGGTCTTCAAAGGTATCAGATTGCCAAACCAGCATTGGCACAAGCAGCCTTCCAGTGCGGACACAGTGTAGTTCTCCCATAGACCGCTAGAGGGCAGGAGATGAATCCTGTCACCGGAGAAGGTGACATCAGGTGGTTGGAGTTGGGCAAGTGACTGCCGCTGCACCGGAAATAGTCTAAGGCAGTTCTTCCAATCAGCCAGCAAATGGGTCAACCGATCAACCACTCCCTCCTAGCTCACAAATGAGGCTCACACCTCTCCTACTCTGACAAGCTGTTTGTCCACTGTGAACCCTGTCTATAGCGACCAACAGTACCAACCTCACGTAGAATGCTCAAGGAGACGTGCGTGGAGCTGGCTCACTAGCTTCTGGCAATAGAGCCTCTCAGACATGTAGCTTGTGTACCCCAAACACTCACTATGTCTTAGAGATCGTGGCACGGCTTTAGGCTTTTTGTAATTGAAATTAATTTGGGCATTGATTCTAGTATTTTACACTTGAATACAAATATTGAGGGAGAACTACCTGAAACCAGTGTCGTGCAGGGGTGGGGGAAAAAGCTTCTCCTCGTGCATCAACTGTGGCCATTGTAAGTCACCCAAATACGATCTTAGCATGTTATTCTAACATAGTTAAAGGCTCTACCTAGTGCTCTGAACAAATTTTAGGCACGCATCCATTCTAATTCAGAATTGAGGTTTGGGTAGAAGGGATATTTTTATTTTGAAAGACTTTAGTTTGAAACATTGTATAACAGAATGTTAACATAGTTATCTGCAGGGGTGGTCAGTGGGTGGGTTTATCATACACTAATGGCTTCCTGTATTTTCCAAATTTTCCACAATGAGTATATGTCACCTAAGTAATTGGGGGGAAAGTGTGCTAAATATAAAAATAGGAACAAGCATGACAAGAGGCATGAATCAAGAGCTGAGGAGCACGTCCTCAGCAGTGCCAAGGGTAAAGCGAGAAAACACAAAGGCAGGCTGAAGGACGTGGTGCCTCCGAAATGTCTGCCAGCTCAGCCATGACTCAGCCCCTCTGCTCGCCGGCTGCACCAGTGTGACAGAGAACAACAGGTGCAGAACATGACCATCCCCACCTTCGTCACTGAACACAGGCTCAACCCCCCAGCTAGGGCCACCACAGGGTGATCCTCTTACAGGGTCATGACAACCCACACGGTCTAAAAGTGCCTCCTCGTTCCTTCTGTCTCAACAACGTGTCCCAGCACGAGTGTCTGGTCCAAGTTCCTCCAGAGGCCGAGTCATTCAATTAAATACTATATTTACATCCTATCTTGTTCCAGAAGGGTCCACAATGTCTCACCCAGGTGTCATTTCCCTAGACTATAAATGAATAAGAAGCTGAACACTTCCTGTTGCCTAGTTCCTTGCTAATAAAAACTAGCTCTGGGGCTGGGATGTAGCTTAGTATTAAGATGTTTGCTTAGCGGGAATCTGGCTCCTACCCAAGCAGGAAGAAAGAAAGAATTCCGTTAACCTATTCCTAGGTAATGAGGAGACATCATTGGCAAAGCTCTGTGTATAAAGGGGAATGAGGTTCCACCCCTCCGCTTGGTAGGTCTTATACCCTAATAAAACAAGCATGCCCACACATACAGAACAATGAATGATCTGATCATAAACCATGAGGAAGGAAATCACAACTGTGGGTAAAGAGTCCATAAGGATCACGTGACTCCGAGAACACACAGTCAGATATGGAGGGATCGCCAAAAGGACAGTGTCTAACGTAACAGTTCCCACATAGTTGTTGACTTAAATCCAAAATCTGGTGCAAAAAAATAATTGAAACATTGGTTTTTTCCCCCCTCCTACTAAATAGATTGTAGGTCAACTATCAGCTGATAAGACATTTTTCAAGTAGACATACTATTAATATGCTTGGGCTATTTCAAAAGCATACAGCTGCACAGGATCTACTGTGAGGAGGGCACTGTATCCCCTCACCTGATCACCTTGCCATAGATAGTTCTAGCCACAATAGCCAGTCCTTCAAAACCCACCCTTTACATTCATCCAACTTCCTTAGAAGTGAAACTGTTGGGGGCTGGAGAGATGGCTCAGAGGTTAAGAGCACTGACTGCTCTTCCAGAGGTCCTGAGTTCAAATCCCAGCAACCACATGGTGGCTCACAACCATCTGTAATGGGATTTGATGCCCTCTTCTGGTGTGTCTGAAGACAGCTGCAGTGTACTCACATACATTAAATAAATAATTCTAAAAAAAAAAAATACTGTTAAAAAAAAAAAAAGAAGTGAAACTGTTGGATGAACGGTAACTAACATGTTTGTTTGGAATATAGCCTAGTGTAGAGTACTTGCCCAGCATGTGGGGAGACTTAAGTTTGCAGAGTACTGCAAATTGAACAGAGGTGGGGGGGGGGGAGTAGAATAGAGACAGAGAGAGGTGTTTCAGAGTTTGATACCTATCTTCAAACCATACTCTGAAAGATATCATAACAAATGATTAAATTTTTTGATTTGTCTTGTTCTTCTTAGAGACAGAGTTTTCTCTGTGTAATAGCCTCACCACCCTGGAATTTAATCAGCCCTGGCTATCCTGGAACTTTATCTGTAGACCAAGCTGGCCTCAAACTCACAGATTCCCCTGCCTCTGCCTCTTGAGTGCTGGGATTAAAGGTGTGCACCACCACTCGTGATCATTAACATTTTAACTTCACTTTTCCTTGGTAGGGATATTGAATACATTTTCATAAGTTTATTGCCCAGTACTAAAACAGTAGCTAAGGCCTGTGGGTGCACGCCTTTAATTACAGCACTTAAGAGGCAGAGGCTGATGAAAAACCCTTGGGAAAAAAAAAAGAAAAAGAAAACAAAAAACTATTTTAAAAACACAGCAGATAATATGACCTTTATAGGATTATAAATGTATATCCATAGGTCCTTATACAATCTATATGTTTGAAGAAATAGGGGATGTACTCATGAACTGTTAACAGTTGTGGAGAGGTAGGAAGACAGCTTTGTGGTACAGCACTTGCCTGGCATGTACAAGGTCCTGCATTTAATCTCTGTCTCTGTACCAAGCAAGTAAACAAGCAACAGATGCCCTCAGGTGCCTAGTACGTAGGTGCTTAGCTTTGGGGGGGGGGGTCCTTTTTAAAGAAGTTGTGGCTTTTAAAACATTTTTACTATTTCTTTACTTGTTGTGTAGTGGGGCAGGAGGCAGGGGAGCTTTTAGCTGCTGAGCCATCATCATCCCATGGTTTCCTTGTGAATTCGTCAGAGAACAATTCACAAACAGGCAACACGGCTCAGTGGGTGAAGGAAGGCTCTGTTAAGTCTGACAACTTGAGTTAGATTCCTAGGCCCCACATGTAGAACTGCTTACACCAACTGTCTTCTGACCTCCACAGATGAGTGGGTGTGTGAATGTGTTTGTGTGCATGCACACACATGTACATGCACACACACACATACATACACATAGACACACATACACAAACACAGGTTTTCATACCGTTGGTTAACAGCACTCACTAACTGTGCTTTCCCCGCCTTGGTTTCTATCCTTTTAGCAGACACCAAATGAAGAATGCCTATTCCTGGAAAGGCTAGAAGAAAACCATTATAACACTTACACATCCAAGAAGCACGCGGAGAAGAACTGGTTTGTGGGCCTCAAGAAGAACGGGAGTTGTAAGCGCGGTCCTCGGACTCACTACGGCCAGAAAGCCATCTTGTTTCTCCCCCTCCCGGTATCTTCTGACTAAGGAGTCTGTTCTGGGTGCTCCCTATTTTTGGTTGACCCTAAAATGTTCCCTTGACCATTGGCTGCGCTAACCCTCAGCCCACAGAGCCTGAATTTGTAAGCAGTGCTTCTAAATAGCCAGTTCACTTTTCCGCTGAGCCCTTCCCCACCACCCCAGCACAGTTTGGAACACGGGGACCAAATTACTTCTAGGGGACAACTGGCTGGCCAGTCTAGGTCTGGGTTTGGATATCCAGATGCTTCAGGGTACCTGCTACAAGTTGGACCTCGTGATACAAAGAGGGGAGCCATGTGTAGCATCTGGAGGGGTCTAAGAAGTGGGTTCTTTTAGTAGCTGCATGCTCTTTCCCCTTCTGAGTAATCCCTGGTTTTGAGTACCCCCAGGCACTTAGCATGACTACCCTTCCCCCTACCAGCACCTCATAAATATCAGTAAAGAAACTGATAGTAAGGCTGAAGGAATTTTATGATGGAGACAAAAATCACCCCACCCCACCCCACCCCACCCCCATGTACAGACAGGACTTAAAACCAAAATCGAGTATGGCATTTCCATGGTCCACCTAGAAGCCTGGGACCTCAGAACAGAGTAAGAAGGCAAAGCTCAGACACAAGGAGTCGGGATGAACCCACATCCCAGCAGTCATTTCCAAGTTACTGAGGAAACAGGGGAAGAACCCCGGAAATGGTTTCTTAGTAATGGCAAGCACAGAGATCTGGGGTCTGAAGAGTGAGTATAGGAGCAAGGAGACAGGAAGGATGTCTTCAGCTGTGGATGTTAGCACCTAAAAAGAAAGATGTTATACTGAGGGGCGGAGAGGGAAAAAAAGTGAGACCATGTCACCGTGTGCTTGGCCACCACAAAATCAGGGCTATGGGCATCCCAGTACAATGGCCCCAAATTGCACATGCATTCATATCCTCTGAGGGTTTTGTAGGAATATGAAGCCTGATTTGGTGGGGCTGCTGTGGGGGAGTTCTGTGTTTTGAAAGGGCCCCCAGGTCCCATAGATTCTGCTGGCTTCTCTGCCATGCTTTAAGAGCAGCCCCAGAGAATACTCTTCTGCCTCCACCGCCTGGGTGTCCCTGAATATTTACGCAGTAGTATTGTATATGTCCATAGCATGGTTTCAAGGCCCAGTGCCTATAAAATGCCCACTTAGAAGTCACTGAAACCACATTTCAAAAAGTGTTAAGCCTCACCAGTAGTTTTTCCCAAGAGACCGTCAATCTCGAAGCTGGCTTCCTCCTTAAAGTAAACTTTGCCCAAGCGACCAGCAAATTAGAAACGCTATTCATCTCTGACATAGGACACAAACACCATGAGAAGGCCTTTCATGCACCAATTCAATATACTGTGAGACTTAGGTTTCTTTCACATTTTATATAGCTTGAAGGCAGTAAATGGATTCGCACTCAGCCACAGCCAATAGCAGCATAGGATGTCAAAGCTACTTAGTTACCTAACACTGCACTCACTCATGAAACCTTTCCTCTGTGTCTGCTACTGTGCTTTAAGAACGGGTAGTTCAGGCTGGGAGATGGCTTAGCAGTAAAGAGCACACACACTGCCCTCGTAAGGACAGTTCAGTTCCCAGCACCCACATCATGATGCTCAGACCCAGTTCCAACTCCGGAGACGTGATGCCCTCTTCTGGCCTCCAGGGGTACTGCATGCACATATACAAGCGTACACACTTTTTAAAAAATATAAACCAATGATATGGCGGATTAAAACTGATGACAGTGTTCATCTGTTTGACAAGGATCTAAAGTAACTATTTGCTGAAAAAATTCCTTATAACAACACTGTCATATTTTAGTGGATGACACTCGAGAGGTCTGAGTGCTGGTGGAGGACTAAACTGAGCTATTTCACAGCATGGTTCATAGTAACATTCTTCCAGACATGGTGATGCACACCTTTAATCCCAGAACTCAGGAGGCAAAGCAAGTGGATCTCTGTAAGACTGGGCCCAACCTGGTCTACACAGTGAGTTCCTGGGCAGTCTGGGGTATATAGAAGCCCTGTATATTTTTTTTAAAAGCTTATAATAATTTTTGCTTTTTTACAAGATAAGTCATGACTTCTTAAAGTCTATAGTTTAAATAATATGGTTCTGTTTTGTTTTAGTAAATCATAGGCACACTGGAGATAATACAGTATGGTTTCCCACCTCTTTATATGAAGATTTGGCCAGGAAAAACATACAGAGATGAAATCTATGATATTTAGAATAGTGTCAGCAAATGAACCAAACACAAGTGTAACATCACCAAGACATTAAAAACCACTGCACAAGGATGAAATGGCGTCTGAGACCTCAGAGACTCAAAGCACGGATACTGCACATTGTAACCTTAACCACCAACCTCGTCATGATCCGTGCATTTGCTCGACATATACTGCAGACCCAGTGTGTGTCAGGCACTGGATGTGGACCCCGGGGACAATGTCTGTCAGGCGTCCTCTCCCTGGGCACATACTTGTCAAGAGAGACGCTGTGGATTCATTTCTTTCAGTCAAGTCAAAACGTGGACTGAAACTACTGAATCAAGAGTATGTTCTAGATTCCCCCAACAGCCAATAACACCCACTCCACCCCCAACAAAGTGATAGAGAAGCTTTGAGAAGCAACCCAGGACTTCCAATGCTAGTGCTCTCAGAGGAGTGGACTAATTTCAAATCGGGGGGTCAGGGGGAGAAAAGCTGTCAGATCCTTCAGAAAGGGAGCCGAGACCCTGTCCCTGCGCTGTTGGGAACATTGATCATAGGAACATTCGGTTGCGTACTCTCCTCCATAACTAAGTCCCAAGGCCATCCGCTTGTCACGTGTCTCCCGCATGATTCTAAACTGACTGCAACGTGGTGTCCAACACTCCCTACCAACTGTGAGGAACATGTGGGCTTTTGACAGTTAGTGACACACTAGAGATGGAGCTGGGTGTTGCCCCTGACGGCCAGTGTCCATACAAAAATCTAACCAGTCCAGCAGCTGCCATTGATGATGAGGCCCCTGCTTTGCATTGAAGGAAATGGAGCCCAAGTCCTCCGCTCTGCAGAGGACACTGCCTAAAGCGATCACGGTCCCTGGCTGCAAAGCAGGCTCTGGTGGAGATGACGCCTGACGTTCCCTCTGTGCCCACACTGTATTACACTCTGAACCTTACCAATATTAATAAATGTTGTATTAGTGGGTGACTTGTCTCCAGGTTTCTAAGCACCTCTCTGTGGAAGGACACTGAGCATCCCTGGGGTGAAGTCCAGAACCCCTAAGGTGCCATCAGGCATCCAGAGGAGTCAGCTGCTTCATGCTCTATTGTCATCACTGTTAGATAGGAGATACTAAAGGCTAGCAAGAAAAGCTAAGGTACAAACAGTTTTACATTGTTTGAAAACAAGGCAATAGGAGGGATTTTTCTAGGTCTCTAGAAGGGGAATAATCTGGAAACTTGCAGGTACTCTTCATGACTTGGGCTTTTTTTTCCCTTGTACACAGTATGTGAGATCACACTGCTATTATCAAGTTAACATGCTTCTGCTAGGCAAAGATATTATGAACAGGAAAAAATAAGAATTTATTCATAATTTTAGGTTCAGTGTCAAAAAACTACATACCTTTAAGACTCTGATGTGAGACTTAGGAACAAGTATTCTGTTTTCCCTGGCATATAGCTCTTCGGATGATCTCTCTCTCTCTCTCTCTCTCTCTCTCTCTCTCTCTCTCTCTCGTGTGTGTGTCTGTCTGTCTGTCTGTCTGTCTGTCTCTCCCTCTCTCTCTCTCTCTCGTGTGTGTGTGTGTCTGTCTGTCTGTCTGTCTCTCCCTCTCTCTCTCTCTCTCTCTCTCTCTCTCTCTCTCTCACACACACACACACACACACACACACACACACACACACACACACATGTGATCCTGGACCACCAAATGGACAGGGCTCGAGTACAGCTGAATAAGAGAAATTTTCCAGCAAGCTTGAGGCCCTGGGTTCAAACTCCAAGACTACAAAAAAAAAAAAAAAAAAGGAAGAAAGAAAAGAAAAAAACAGATACAGCATGCACTTTGTCTTAGTTAGGGATTTATTGCTGTGAACAGACACCATGACCAAGGCAACTCCTATAAGAACAACATTTAATTGGGGCTGGTTTATAGATTAAATGGTTCAGTCCAGCATCATCAAGGTGGGAGCATGGCAGCATACAGGCTGGCACAGTGCAGGAAGAGCAGCCAGTTCTACATCTTCATCTGAAGTAGGAGAAGACTGGCTTCCAGACAGCTAGGACGAGGGTAACAAAGCCCACACCCACAGTGACACACCTACTTCAACAAGGTCACACCTCCTGGGCCTTGCATATACACTATGCTTACTCACTATGTAATTACAATCGGTCCCTCCATCTCCTTCTAACTACTGGGGAGAGGACTCCGAAGTTAATGGTGCTTGCTGTGTGAGCCTGGCAACCCAATCCCTAGAGACCATGTAAAGACGGTAGGAGAGAATCCCCTTCACAAGTCTTTCCTCGGTGTATCACGGCACGTGTGCTCTCTAATAGTAGTAGAAAGAAGGAGAATGAGGAGGAAGAGGATGAGAAGAAGAACTTTAGAGTTTCTGAAGCTCTCCCACCTCAAGCCAGAACTCAGAACATGGGAGCTTTTACACATACACACAGCTGAAACATAATTTTACAAAATGTATGGAGTACGTTACAGTCTTTCTGTGAACTCACAGGTTCTGGTCAAGCATAGCTCAGTTCCAAAGTACAACTGTAATGGGTCACAACCACGTTGAAAAATGCTAGCCTAAAGCAACCATTCTCCTTTCCAAAGATTAAGAGGCCCAATTATGATCCTGTGGTGTGACTGTAGTGTTTACAAAGACGTGGTCAAATAGGACAAGGGGACTCCTATGATACACGCACCATCTGCTCTAAAGCTCCATGTGTTCTCTGAATGACACGAAATGAGCAAAATTATGAGCTGCCCTAGCATCACGGTGGCCTCCAAGGCAGGCCTGCACATTTCTGCTGTGGGAATCCTAGAGACTCAAGGTCACTTATTTATCTCAAGGTCATCCCCTCACTGGCTCCCACAGACTTTATCTCTCTGATCTTTTTTGGTCCCCAGAGGAGTTCCATTTCATTGTCATTTCTATGAAATTGTGAATGGACTGAGTCAGGAAAAGGCTATAAACCTGGGGCCTTTGAGTGTTCATTTCTGGAAATGACCTTCTCACACTTATCTACCTAAAACAGGCACAAAAAATTTACCAACATGACATAGTCATGAGGCAAACACCATTTCTGCTATGACATAACCTGGATGCAGAGTTTGGAATTCCCACTTTTAATGAGCCAACTTTCAGAGGGTAACTCTGTGCCTTTTAAATGTGTAAGGGGGTAGGACAGCTCAGACTCTGCCTCTTACAAAGAGCAAAATAGAAATGAAGTCATCAGTTTGATCCTTAGATGGTAGATTTCCTGTTTGCTGAAGGGCCAGGGAGAGGAGTCTCAGGTCAGAAGCACAGGGAGATTCTTGTCGTATTGGGAACCATAGCAAAAAGGGGTCTTCCATTGCAGTTTCCATAAACTAGCAGGGATTTTTTCTTTTTCCACTTTTATATATGTATAAGTGTATATGTGCATGTGTGGAGGCATGTTTTGGATGACTGTGGGCATACCTGGAGAGGGGGTAGGCCTTCACATGTGTGTGCATGTATATAAAGGTCCAAGGCTGTTGATAGAAATCATCCTGGATCAGTGTTCCACCCTAGTCATTGAGAAAAGGTCTCTCAATCAATCCAGAGTTCACCAATACAACCAGTCCTGCCAGCAGGCTTATCTGGGGATTCCCAGGCCCTCCACCTTCTAATTCTGGAATTAGTACCAGCAGACCATCCCCCTCATCTGGCATCTCTGTATGCTCTGGGGGTTCAAACTCCGTCCTCACACATGCACCGTGAACACTTAACCACAGAGTCATCTCCCCCTACCCATCCCCCAGCCCACAAAAGTTGTCAGGAGCAATTATGACACTATAGGGAGATTGAAGGCCAAATGAACTGTGAAACCTATATATTCTCCATTTCAAAGGCACCAGCGGTAATTTCTTTCACGATCATTAAAATGACATAATCCTCCTCCCAAAGCCATCCTCTACTCCCTGGGAGGGACCTCCTTTCGCTAATGCACATAAGACTTATTCTAAGTTTCAGCCAGAGCTGAAGGCACGAGGATGTGACATCAGGCAAGGCATACAAGTCCCACTAACATTCCCTCATGCTTTGGGGAGCTGTGCTAGAGAACAGCCGGAATGTCCCTGAAACATTAGTCCCACTTTGCGACTGACATGGTGACCAAGGCATATTACACCGTTAGCTTTACACCACGGTTATTAAAACAAGAAATGAGGTCACACACTGCCCAAAGCAAAGAGGGGGTTTACTTCACCCAATCACATTCTGTAGGATATGATCACATAATTTGGGGGTCTTCTGATGGGTTACAAATGTTTGTGATGTGGGGCAGAGGTATTTCACAAATTGCTTCCACCTCCTATCCCGTCACGCCACACAGGCTAAATTTACACACGCAGCAGCTAAACCCTGGTATCCGTCTCATTACATAAACAAGCAAAACCTCACCGAGACCTAGCTGTGCTTTTCCTTCAGCCTTAATGAAGGGGTGGGTCCTCCCTGCTGGGAACTCTGTTCCGTTTAAGAAACTGATTTGCTTGGTCCAAGTGTTTGAGGATGTGAATGCAGAGAGGCAATTTAGACAGAAATAGACTCCGCTGTGATTTTTTACGTCTCATGGTTTCCTATCACAGGAAAAACAACGTGTAGAGTCTGGTCCAGTGATACATAACTGTAAGGCGTTAGATTCTCTTACCCATGGGCCTTAGCAAAAAAAACCGCTTTCTTCTCTGAAGTAGGTGAGAGGAATGTTCTTGTAGACCAACTTCTTCCGAGTGAGGTAGAAAGACAAGCTTTTTGGAGCCGGGGAATGATCAACTGGGTTAAGTATCCAGCTTAACATTTCCTGTGAAAATGACTAGGAAAAGCTATGAAGTTCTCAAAGTAGAACAACTGCATTAAGCCCCGGCCCGCCCCAGAGAAATGGTGCTTAATCAATCAGATTAATCTGGGATTAGTTACAGCAAGATCCTCTGAGCACTGCTGCAAGTTCCTTCAATACCCTCCACTCATGCATCCTTGATCCCAAGAGAGCATCTCTTCTAAACGGTTCTCGATGGACTGGCATTGCCTGTACCAGCAATCCTTGGTCTCTCAGGCAGTCCTCAATTAGGTCCTCTTGCAGGAGATGCCTCTGAGGCTGTGTCACCCCCCTCCCCCAGCCCAACCCCGCGTTTATGCAGAGGAAGCCTTGCTGTTCCTCAAATGTACTAGAAGGTGTGCCTCTAGGACCGCTGGATAGCGCTTTAGGAAGCTTCCAACAGGAGTGCTGGAGAAGCTCTCTAGATGCAACCTTCTGGAGGATACTAACTTAGCAGGGGCTGTGCACCACCAGGTCTCCATGGGTACTGCCCCTAGCAAGAAGGGAAGCCCTAAACCCAAAAGAAAAGCCCTTCTCTTAGCATGTCTTACAGTGTCACAAAGGAACGAAAGAAAAAGTGTGGCTTAGGAGCAGAAAAGTAATAAATTGTCAGGGCGTAAGCACAGCTTAGACTCCAGTGGTTCTCAACCTTTGGGTCTTGACCCCCATGGGGGTCACATCCTGCATATCACATATTTACATTATGATTTGTTTGCACTAGCAAAATTACAGTTATGAAGTAGCAACAAAGTAAGTTTATGGTGTGTGGGGCGGGGTCACCACAACATGAGAAACCATATTAAAGGGTCACAGCATTAAGAAGATTTAGAACCATTGTTATACACTTTGCTAGACTGAATGTTTGTTGTTCAAGCTCAGCTTCCCCTGTTGGAAAACACATGATTGGCCTGTGGTCACATCTGGTTGATCCTGAGTGGGAAAGCAAGGCAGAATCAATGGGGAATGGAGATCTCAGGCGTCCAGTGAGCAGGACAAGAACAGACTCTCGGGAGACAAGCTTCCGTGAGACAGCTCATTTAATGAAGAGAACAAAGGCTATTTATTTAAACCTTTGGGGAGTGGGCAGGAGTCTTTGGAGAGAGTGTACATCATTAGTTGAGCCCAGGGTCTGAGGATGCCTCATATACATACAGAGGAATTTCAGATGTTGCTGGATATAACATTATGACGAGAAGGAGACCATCCTAGTTCCCAGGTGTCTTAGTTAAGGTTTTACTGCTGTGAACAGATACCATGACCAAGGCAACTCTTTTTTTTTTTTCTTTTTTCTTTTTTCTTTTTTCTTTTTTTCGGAGCTGGGGACCGAACCCAGGGCCTTGCGCTTGCTAGGCAAGCGCTCTACCACTGAGCTAAATCCCCAACCCCGACCAAGGCAACTCTTATAAAAACAACATTTAATTGGGGCTGGTCTACAGCTTCAGAGGTACAGTCCATTATCATCAAGGTAGGAGCATGGCAGCATCCAGGCAGGCATGGTGCAAGAGGAACTGAAAGTTCTACTTATTTACCTGAAGGCTACTAGAAGCGTGTGGTTAGGAGGAAGGTCTCATTGCCACCCAACAGTGACACACTTCCTCCAACAAGGCCACACCCACTTCAACAAGGACACATCCATTTCAACAAGGACACACCCACTTCAACAAGGACACACCCATTTCAAGGACACACCCACTTCAACAAGGACACACCCATTCCAACAAGGCCCACCTGAGTGGGCCACCTTTGCCACTCCCTGAGCCAAGCTATTCAAACCACCACACCAGGCTATGTGACCTCAACCGAGGGGGCAAAGGTGGGAGAGCAGGACTGAGGGCTGGGAAATGCAGACCTAAAACAGGGAGGCGGGGAGTAATCCTACTCCTGCTAATCTCAGGATGAGATTTCCGATTTCCCAGGTTTGGACAGGGCTAGACCTCACTCTTGTTCCAGGCCAGCTCCCCATAGCTCTACAGTTCCCATGCCCTAGAAGTGTTTGAGTGTTTGAAATATGTGTGTGTGTGTGTGTGTGTGTGTGTGTGTGTGTGTGTGTGTGTGTGTATGTATACACATACACACACACACACACACACACACACACGATCCTTCCTCTTAGAAAACATACAGTGCTGGAGGAAAAAAAAAATCTTTCAATCAGTGGCTCTCATCCCTTTGCATTGTATATTAGATATCCTATATATGACATATTTTCATTATAATTCATAACAGTAACAAAATTACATTTATGAGGTAGCAACAGAATAATTTTATGGTTAGGGGTTGCCACAACACAGCATTAGGAAGGTTGAGAACCACTGTTCCAGATGAAAGTGTTGGTGTTTTGGATTTATTCAAATTAAAGAGTGTTACTGGGAAGTAGGCATCCCCGTGCACACCAGTGATCCCAACACTAGGTGGGGCTGAGGCAAGAGGAGCTCAAGAGAAAGCATGTTTTTTAAAAAATCAAAATAACAAAACGTTACTATCTAATTCCTCTGATCATCTTAGAAGAACTGCTGGTGTCTTCTGTCACTCCTAATTTAAATATGCCTAGGGGCTGGAGAGATGGCTCGGCTGTTAAGAGCACTTGTTACTTCTGCAGAGGACCAGTTTTGAGTCCCAGCACCCACACATAGCTCATAACTGCCTATAACTCTAGTTCCAGCAGATCCAGTGTCGTCTTCTGAAATATACTGTAGTGGTTTGAATGAGAATGATTCCCACAAGCTCCTGTGTTTGAAATATGTGGTTCTAGGTTGGTGGAACTGCTTGGGAACAATTAGGGGACGTGGCCTTGTTGGAGGAAGTGTGTCACTGGGAGTAGGCTTTAAGGTTTCAAACAATGTGAGCCATTCCTAGTGAACTCTTTCTGCCTCTTGCTTGTGGAACAAAATGGGAGCTCTCAGCTTCTGCTCCGTGCTTGCCTGCCTACTGCCATGCTCCCCCACATGATGGTCATGGACTCCTATCCCTCTGGAGCCATAAACCCAAGTAACCTTTCCTTCTGTCAGTTGCCTTAGTCATGGTGTCTTATCACAGTGAATGAGAAGTATATATACATGCAAGCAAGACAGTCCTCACACAGAAAAATAAACAAATAACTCACCAATTTTTAAATCAACCTAGATCACCAGATGTTGAAGAAGACTCTTTTGAAACCAGACTTCCAGACATAAAACCTTGTCTCCTCCATTTACCCACTCCGTAACTTTGGGAAGTCACTTGTACTTAATCCATAGTGCACTTGGTCTGAGGGAAGCTCTGAACCCATGGGTGTTCCCATTACCTTCTCGGTAAAAGGGAAATGAAAATCTATCAACCTCCCAAGGTGAAGGGAGGGTTAAATGGGATGGAGGCATGCAGACATTTTAAAATAGTGTGTCCAGCACACTATTGGGACTGAACAGATGTCGGATTTTTATCATTTTCAGGATAAATATGATTCTAAATGATGTGAGATAAAATAGGGCGAAAAGGGACGAAGATTCCTTGTCTAGATTCTTTGTCTAGAGATCTTGTGGGCAAATTTCATGAATCCACATTTTAAAATGTTGGGCTGCAAACAGTCCATGTGGGGGGAAAAATGAGAATCTTAATTGATCTCAGGTTTAAGAAGGGCTGAGCTGGGCTGGAGAGGTAGCTCAGCAGTTTATAAGAGCACTGACTTCCAAAGGTCCTGAGTTCAAATCCCAGCAACCACATGGTGGCTCACAACCATCTGTAATGGGATCTGATGCCCTCTTCTGGTGTGTCTGAAGACAGCTACAGTGCACTCAGATATATTAAAAAGAAATCTTTTAAAAAATCATAATAATAATAAATCAACAGGGGCTGGAGAGATGGCTCAGTGGTTAAGAGCACTAATTGCTCCTGGGTTCAATTCCTAGCACCCATATGGCAGCTTACAACTGTCTGTAACTCAAGTTCCAGGGGATCTGACACCCTCATACACACACACATGCAGGCAAAACAGCAACATGCATACGGTAAATAAACAAGTACATAATTTAAAACACAGGGTTTTTTTGAGACAGGGCTCCACTATGTACAACTCAGACTGGCTTTGAACTTGCATCAACTCTCCTGCTTCTACTTCCCAAGTGTTGGCATCACTGGAATGTGCTACCACGTCTGGCTTGGCTTGGCTTTTATTTATGACTATGAAGAAAAAGACTTTGAAAATGGTAAGGACATTCTAAGCCCATTAAAGACATAGCAACAGAGAGTGAAGGACATCTGTCATTCCAGGAGACTTTCACGACAGGCCCATGTATTCCCATACCTGTCAGGAACCACTCTCTGGCTGTTAAAAGCAACACACAAGGCAGCCCATAGATGGACCTTATGAGACAATTTATCCCCAAGGTCATACTTTTACCAATAACTCTAAAAGATTCACTTTGGTTTCAGAACCTCCCATAAGGTCAAAGGTGAACTCTGTTGAGATGACCTCAACTCCCTCTCCATCCTGCCTGCTGCTTTCCCTTCTTTGAGGGACCAGGGAACTCTCTAACCTGCTCCACACTTACCTTCATCAGGGTAGGGCTAGGGTGTGTAGCAGTGTGGAGCAGTACCTGTCCACAACCAGGTAAGGCCAGAAGTACCTAGAGCCCCATGACTCTCCAGGACCTCGGGTATCTGAAGGAACAGGCTCTACGTTAGCAAGGTTCCACCCTGTCTCCCTGTATGTACCCCACATGGGTGAACTGCAACAAGAATCTGGCCCTTCTGACTCCCTGGCCTGTATCACTGACGGGGATCATTCCAGGAAGAACATCTATCACATCGGTCAGTCAATCACCTGTGCAGTCTTTCAATAATTTTTTTGAGACAGGCTCTTGTTATGTAGCCCAGACTAGTCTTTACGTTTCCCCCAATCTTTAACTTCTCGAGTGCTGGGAATGCAGACATACAATACCCTACTTCTTAACAACTATTAATTATATATCAAGCCGGGATGTGACAGTGGTGCATGAGAAAGTTCTTTGCATCATTCCCTCAGCCTCAACCATTTCCATTCTGCTTCTGAAAGGCTTGTTTGCCAGATTAGTCCATTACCTGATGATGGTACTTCTAACTCAGGCAATTTATTTAATTATTTATTATAAATTTATTATTTAAGATAGATTGAGTTATATCTACTGCCGGTCCATAGTAAGGCAGTCTACAATGTTCACAAGCGATTATTCAATACCAGCGGACTGTGTGCATTTCTAAAGCATTCCTTAAGAGACCCACAGCCCATAAGCTCTCTTTGTGAATGAGCCACCTTTTATTGGCTAAGTGTGAGTACCAAACCTCATTAGAGATGGTTCCCCTTATACCAATGAAGACCTTTACAGAAAACCACAACTGGACACAATACAGATCTCAACAGATCCTGGGGAGTCCATCCCCAACAGATACATCCACATCATGGCTCTGCATTGAAGACTCAAGGAATATCAAGAAAGAGGGGACAGAAAGACTGGAAGAGCCAAAGGACCAGGAAGCCTGCTGTGAAACAGAATCTCCTACAAATGACGGAGAAACCAAGATTGTAACATTATCAACACACATGCTAACATGGAATTCCCACCGGGCCCCACCCTAAACAAAGAACTGTAGACCGCAAATGACTGCTGGCAGAAGATCAATTAGCTTCCCCCAGGGTGAGCCCCCTGATTGGTTGTCCAACGCAGAGTGGTCAGCCTTGAAGCCATATGTACACCAGCAACAAAAACTAATTCAGCAGGTATATTTATATATCTGTGAGTATGTATGTGTATGTGTGCAAGCGTGTGCATGTGTGAATACATGTGTGTGCGTGAGCACAAGAATCAAAGAAAGGCTATCAATTTGAATGGGGATGGGAAGGGTTGAGGGAGGATATTAGGAAGGGGTGGGAGAATGGAATGGATGGAGACAAAGTAACATTCTATTTCAATGAAAATATTTTATGTGTTATAAAATTATAATATAAAATAAAGTATACATTAAAATAAATATATAGCTTATAATAAAATGAACATCTGTGTATCACGTGTCCCACATAGACACTCTGCTTCAGGATGTAGTTTAAATAAAGACTCACACAAAGAAATATATCCAGCATCTTCAGGTCATAAAACAGGGGTTTTAACTTACTCAAGAGATGTCTTGAGGAAGCAAGGTTGATATTGAGGGCAGAGCAGGAATTAACCAGATAAATGGTATGAGCAAGGCCTGAGAAGAACATTCCAGAGGTAGCAGCCAGACCAGGTCCCTGCAGCCAGAGAGAACACACTAGCAGTAAGACTCAAATATAAAAACCAGGGGTGGGGAGCATGGAATGAACGAGACTGTCCGGGGGGGACGTAGACCAGTAACAGAAAGAAGAAAGCTGGGGGCACTCCACTAGCAACATCTGCAAATAACTGTGCGCTCAGCTGAATTATAACACATCCCTAGACTTTCTGCCAAAGAATACAAATAATCAGGGTCTGAATGCATGTATCTGGCCTGGGTTCAAATCCGAGAGCCTGTGAAATACAGTCCAGGCTTGAAAGTTTAGAGGCCGAGATTACATTTGTTAAACATTTAGCTTTTCTGCTGAGGCGTTGTTCCTCGGATGCAGCAGGTAGAGCCCAGGAGAATGCTTTCTGTTCATAACGGATTTCCTTACATGCAAAAGCGAGACAAGGTTTGCCCCACTCGCTGTGGGTGAGGGTTGGAACAGGGAAGATGTATAAGGGAAAACATGGTGTGGTTGGCTTTTTACTGCTATACCTCCGTGGGGTTTGATGTGTTTGTCCAAGTTTGGGGAGCTTTATCAGTCCAAAAGGAAATGAGCAAGCTTGAAAAGAATCACCCACAGAAACCCACATTCTCTGCAAGAGAGAAGCAGGGAGGCGGCTGGGAAACCCTTCGGAGATGACACCAGTTCCAGAGTTTTGAAAGGAACTGGTTGCATGGGGACATCTTCATCCGGGTACGAAAACAGAATTGCAAGGCTACTGCACAGATCAAAGGAGGAAAACCCAACAGCTTAGAACACACTGAATAAAGCATCTTCTGACGTTCTCTGGGTCACATTGTGAGCCCCAGGGAAGAACAAAGGAACCTGTTAGGAAGAGAGTGAAGAATGCCTTTGATTCTCTGGGTTGGTAAGATTCTTTATTGGGACCACTTTGACTCGATCCTTAGTAACAGGATGGAGATCATCCTGCTTCACTGTCAAACAAAATAGCCCCAGCAAGGGAGGAGGGATATTAACAGACGCCGAAGAATTGCACAGAAAACGCCAGTGAGGTGTTCGTGTTCCTGGAGAGCGTGATATAAACCATGTCACCGGAACATAGCATGAGGCTGAGAGAGACATGTGCTGGATGCTACAAGAACACAGGTGGAAAGAAAAGTCCTGCCCAGGGGAGCCAGAGAAATGAGCGACTCCGCCCCCCAGAGATGAAGCATCCCTGTATCAGGAGGAAGCAAGCTCTCCTAAGGGTGATAATCGCCAGCCTGCCCCTAAGAAGACTTGGGACGCATGGGTTCTACCTGCCTGATCCAGGCATTCTTAGCCTTGGAGATGAGCATAGCATGAATTTCGTCTGTGGTATTCATAGACACCAAGCAAAGGCAGACAGAGAACTCCCTGAAGACTCCAGTCAGAGCTCCATGTTCACTGCATGTCTACTCAGAAGTTCGCGATCCAAAAACTACTTAGGAGAGATAAATAATTGAGACAAATGGCACCACCGAATGCCCAAGAGTTTCGGGAGCCGAAATGGCTAACTACACACAAGTCCTGTCCAGGGTGCTGCTGCTTCTCTCTTCCTCCTCCCCCACGCCTTCTCTTCTTCTGTTTTTCCTTTGAAGTAGAGTGTCATATTATACTCCAAGCTGACCCCAAACTGACTGTGCAGCCTACACTGCTCTTGAACTCCTGACCCTTCCTCCTCAGCCACCCAAGTGCTAAGGTCCCGGCACAAGCCATCACCCCACACTCAACATAACCACCTTTACAGGTATCAAACGCATGCTTCCTAATTGTGAAGAACACAAAGGCTATCACAAGCACAAGACGGGTTTAACTCAGAAAGGAACTAAATCGAGCTTCAGAGGAAAAACAGAAACAGTAGAATTGTGAGCCTAGCGGGCAGGAGTTCCAGAAATGGCAGGTGACTCAAGTGGTCATGAAAGACGCAACAATAAAATACAGGGTAACTAAAAAGTAAAATATAATAACAACAGTGAAGACTACTAAGACTCTGAAGAGAACCTAAAGTCAAGCAGAAACATGAGGAAAAAATTAATCTTATCTTTAAAAAAAAAACAGAATAAGGAATAAGACTTTGGAGTTGCTGTCTTCCTGGCTAGCTAACAATGTCCAATCCTCAGACACGGCCTCAGAAAGAGAGGAGGGGAGCCTTAGGCCTGGCAGTGCCAGGGAACAGAATTCAAGACTGAAAAAGTAGATGGAATCTGCAGGGAAAACACTGGCAGAAGTGAAACCATGGAAGAATTCTAAAATTGTGAGCATAAACTGCCCATATCCCTCACTGGAAACTAAAGCATGCAGATGTGATGGACCCTAAAGGACCGAGGGAGACACTGAATGACAGACACTGTCCATTCTAAACCAAGTACAAATCCCATCTATGAACAAGTCAGGTGGGGGAAAAATGGAATCTTTAAAAACTTTATTTGTGGGGTTGGGGATTTAGCTCAGCGGTAGAGCGCTTGCCTAGCAACCGCAAGGCCCTGGGTTCGGTCCCCAGCTCCAGAAAAAAAAAAAAAAAAAACACTTTATTTGTATTTTCATTAATTTATGTATGTAGGTATATGTTCATGTGTGCACATGCCTGTGGAGGCCAAAGTTTGACACTGGGTGTCTTCTTCTATCATTTTCTACCTTTAAAAAATTTACATGTATTTATTTGTGTGTGTGGGGGGGTGTGCACGCGTGCGCGCACGCGCATGGCTGTGTGTTTGTAGAAGTCAAGAAATAACTTGTAGGAGGCCCAGGGACCGATTTCCAGCTGATAGACTTGGCGGCAAGCACCTCTACACACTGAACCATCTCGCTGGCCCTCCACACCTTTTGAGACAAGAGGGCACACTGAACCGGTCACTCACTGATTGGATAGGCTAGCTGACCAATGAGAGCTGGATTACCCCCTGTCTCTGCCCACCACCATGCCCAGCTCTAGGGTTACAGAGGCTTATGACTTCACCCAGCTCTTCCATGTGTTTTGAAGATCCAAACTCACACATGCCTGGCAGAACTTCACCAACTGAGCTGCCTCTCTAGCTCTGGAAAAAAAATAAATAAAAATAAATAAATAAATAAATAAATAAATAAATAAATCTTTTAGGTTTTAAAATATCAAAGATGGAGCTCAAAACTGTCTAAAAAGCTGGGGGTGGGGGCACCTTAAAAGGAAGAAAACTGAAGAGTGGATTCTCTCACCGCTGACCTCCTTGGTTAACCATCAAATGACATAGAAAAGGGGGAACCCCCAAGGAGGCAGGGGGAGATGCGGAAATTTGAAGCCAGAGAACAGAGCTGTAGGCTCTTGTACACCACACGGGTGATAATCTCCCGCTGAACCAAAAACACAACGATCCTCAGAAGAATACGGCGGACTCTGGAGTGACCGTCCCGTATTATCTACGAGGTCCAGTTTTCAACCAGAAATTACCACCTATGCCACGTCACACTAGCTGCACTCAGTGCTCAGGGCAAAGCAGGCCATAGGAACGGACGGACTGCGAGTAGTTCCAGATGTTGGGTTAACAGGCAAAAGAATCTTTAAAGCGGTTATTAAAACCATACTCCAAAAAAAAATTGAAGGAAAATATGATATACTGAATGGACTCTTCAGAACTCTTAACACAGAGATGGAAAGTTAAAAAAAAAAAAAGACAAAAAGACCCTCCCAAAACAGTAAGAATAATACGGAAAGCTGGGATCAAAACAGACCAAAACTGAAATATTAAAGTTCACTCTAGGAACTCAACCAAAAAACTTGGGATAGCACAAAACATACCAGAGATGCCAAATCCAAACAGCAGAAAGGACATCTGGAATCCCAGCGCTTCTGAGGTGAGACAGGAGGATTGCTAGGAGTCCAGGACTGAGCAGGGCTACATACTAAGACCCTGTCTCTACAAGAAAATAAGAAAACTAAGAAATAAAGTTGAATGGAAAGTGAAGGAAGCCTCAGAGACCTGGGGAACAATAGCAAAATGTTCAGGACACAGATAATTCAGTTTCCAGAAGGGGGTTACCTCAGAAGATGGCTCAACGGGTAAAGACACTTGCCACCCCATTGTAGCAACCTGAATTCTCTCCTTAAAGTCTATATAAAGGTGAAAAGAGAGAGCCGACATCTCAGATCGTCCCCTGAGCTACATACATGCACATACACACCAACACACATCATGAGCAAACATGCATTAGTAGTAAAACTAATTTAAAAAAATTTTTAAAGGAGGTATTTCCTGAAAACTTCCCAAAGGGACACAAGGGAACTGAGATGAAAATGTGTGTTTTGCGTGTAGTGGTGGTTTACGCACTCGTTAAAACTCCCTGTAACTGCACAGTATAAATTGTGTCATATACCTTATTTTAAAGGGGAAGTGTGGACTGGAGAAATGAGACTCCGCAGTCAGGAGCACTTCCTCCTCTTCCAGAAGATGGTTCCCAGTAGGTCCATTGGTGGCTCACAACCTCCTGTAACCCCAGCTCCAGGGAGACCCAAGCCTCTCGCCTCTGCGGGCACCTCCATAAGCACACACCCACACACAGGTACACACTAAATGAAGGGTGAAAGACAAGCCTATCACAAGGGAAATGGAGTATACCATTGCATGTCACCTAAGACTCCTAACTAGGCAATATCTAAAGAGAACAGGAGTGACCATAACATAGCCCTGAAGAAAACATCGTAATGTAGCATGCCCAGACAATGGCAGGTACAGAGCCAGGGAGACGAGGAGGGAGGCACAGAGGTACAGGATGAAGAACCAGCAGAACATGGAGAGATGGGAAGCAAAAAGCCCACACGTTGAGGCCCACACAGTTTTGACGAGACAAGAACCCGAAGGTCCCAGGAGCTTAGGATGCTCTGTGCAGGACCAGGATCCTTAAGGAAGTGCACCAGAGAGACCACCCTGCAGCTGGAAGGAAGAGTGGTCACCCATCCGGTGGTGGTTGGGTAGCAGCTGACTTTTCAACACAACCCAGTAGCAAGGAAAGAAGAGATGGGTCTTCAAAGAGCAGAGAGAGCACAGCCATAACCTGCCTGCCGTGAGGACCTTGTCACCACAGCAGGCCGTTTCTGCTTCAGCTCTCTCATTACCTCTCCGCTCCCAGCCCAGCAAAATATGTGTGGTGCTAAGCTGTGAAGGGATTTTTAGTTAAAGTAAACAGTGTTAATGGGCTGGAGGTGTTAATGGTAGAATACTGTGGATTGCCAGCGTTGACCCAAGCCATTTGAAATATTACTAAACTGTGCACAGATAGGTAAAGCGAGGTATAAACTTCTTATGTGTACATTTTATACAATTATTAAAACTAGACAACTGTAGGATATATAAGACTTTTATAACTAAAAACAAAATTGCAATACCAATAAAATCTAAAACACATGAGCATGTAGACAGGGCATGCTCTCTACCTACCTGTGGATGTCGGGCAAGCTGCTCCCACAGTCTTAGGCACTGGGACCACAGCGGGACTGGGCATTTTCTGTACACCTCACATAAAATAGCACAGTATACTCTGAAGTACAATATGGCTCAGAAGAAACCAGGGTCTAAAGTTAGGCTTCTCAGATTTAAATCCACATGTGACATGGGCAGGTGACTTATGGTCCTGAAAGTCTGCCTGTTGTCTGGTAAGACGGGATCACACAAGTACCTATGCATAGGGAAGCCCTTAGCCAGCGCCCATACAGAGAGCTTTGTGAGTTATTGCTGTCAGAGCTGAAATGTGTGCTTTTGGATGACTTTATCTCTTCTCCTGCTGGAGAAGATACATATATATATATATATATATATGTATATATGTATATATATATACACACACACATATTCCATATATTCCATATGTGTATTCCATATATATTCCATATATATTCCATATATTCCATATATTCCATATATATTCCATATATTCCATATATATTCCATATATTCCATTTATATTCCATATACTCCATAATATTCCATAATATTCCATATACATATATATGGAATCAAATCCTAAGTAAGACCTCTACCACTGAACTGTGCCCCCAGCTGTATTATTTTGAAAAGCTAACCAACTTTATGAAGCATCCCCAAGAACTTCAATTTGAAGAAAAACTCTCAATGAAGCTAGGGTGCATAGAACTGCTCTGTGTGGTGAATATCTGTCAGTTTTTCTATATGGCCACTGGTCACATCATTCTACACATGACTCTTTCATTTACTTTGCAATGGGAAGGCTGCCCTTTCCTTGGTCTTTGTGGAAGCACACACTTGAGACCTAGAGGATTATGGGGGGATTCAGAGTAAGTTAATAATGCTTCCTGAAACACCACACACACACACACACACACACACACACACACACACACACACACCAGCATCCTGGAAATGAAAGAATTTAAGCCAACTGAATCACTTGGGCTGATAATCTTCAACTTGATGAAAGGCTATGGTAGGACACTGATGAAAGATTTATTATATTTAGAAACAAAAGAATACTTTTAAGCACTGAAACAGAGGGTGTATTTAGTCTATGAAGAGGCCAAACCTAACTGTACAAAATAACTTCATAATTTTAGTTTCTGTGGGACTGAAATTTATGCTAGGGAAGTTCCTCTCATCCCTTTGGTTTATCTGTGAAGGGGAATTCACTGAGGAGAGAAACAACAGTGGAGGAAGACCTTCCCATTGGTTAAGACATAACTAGTTGGCTAGAGTGTGTTAGTGCACTTGCCCAGAAGAGGTCCTGGGTTAGGTTACCAACACTGCCTGAAATAAAGACAAAAACCCAGAAAATAGAAAGACAAGGAAAGGAAAGGGGGAAATGACTGTGTTAAATCCTTTCTTCACAAAGGTACGTCAACGAAGATAAGTGTAATCTATTCTGTTTTTCACAAGGTTTCACTTAGTATAAGATGGCTCAGACTCATTACTGTATCCAAGGATGACCTTGAGTTATGATCCTCCTACATCTGCTTCCTGAGTCTTAGGATTACAAGCCTGTCACTACTTGGTTCCTGGGGACTGAACTCAGCAAAAACTGCCAACTGAACTCTATCCCCAGGCCTCTCCAGGTTCAAACTGCCCCAACTTTCGATTACTCTAATGGGTGAAGAATTATCTGACCTAGTAGAGTGTGGGTGGGGTCAGACAGAGTTACCAAGGAAGCAGGGGCTGCAGCATGAACAAGGTGTTCCTTGCTTGGTACTTCCTGCCCTACTTAACTCTTGCAAATCTGGCAAAGCACCAGCCGACACTGCATGCAAAATACTTATTACCTCTAGACCCAAGCAAGCACCTCAGGCTGAGAAAGCAAGTACAGAGACCGACGGCACTGCCGGCCTTCACTGAGTGGCTACTGAACCTACAACCAGCCCGAGAGCTTCCTACTTCTTCTTCTTCTTTTGGAAAACTGAGGCAGCTGATGAACAAAACACGAATGGAATCCGTCAACTCTTTTCTGAATGCAAAGAGCAATGACTCAGACAAGGTACCAGATTTTTAGAAACTGGAATCTCCCTCCTTCTAGGAGTTTAAATTAAAAGGCAGAGGTGGAGAAAAAATTGGAATCAGGAACTCGAATGAACGAATTAATAACTAATTACTCTATTAGTGTGTATAGCAGCATTTCTTACAATGACAAAAAAAAAAAAGAAACGACCCAATGGCAGAGGCATAGACAAGCAAGCACACGTGTTACACACGAATGCTATGAGATACATAATTCAGTCTTTAAAATGAATGAATTAAACCTGGCTTCATAGTGCACGCCTATAATCCCAGGATTTTGGAGGTAGGGACAAGAGGATCAGGGTTTCGGTTCATCCTCAATTATATATGGAGTCCCAGGGTAATGGGATGAGGTAAGACGACTCTATCAGAAGGAGAAGGAGGGGGAAATGGTCACCCGGGTTACAACATGCAGTGAAATTTGAACTCATTAAGCTAACTGCAATAAGACCCACAATGTAGGGAGCTGCGAGGTCCTGCACCCTGGGGATGGCGCCGGTTTCCGGTTTCTGCCTTCCGCTGTCCGCTCCTTGTGAAAAACAAGTCCGGTTTCCGCCTTCCACTCCTTGTGAAAAACAAGTCCTTATTTGGCTGTTCCTGCTTGGCCTGGTCACTTCCGCATAGATACAACCTATCCTCTATCCCCATGTGGCTTGCTAGGATTGGCCAGCGCTAGCTATTTAAGTGGGGGGGGGGTTCCCCCGGGGTCAGAAGATTGTATCAAGGTTCCTGAGTAAAACTGCTTGAAGAAGATCTTCGCTGGTCGTGTCTTCCTTGCTGGTCGAGGTTGGGCGCGACACCACAAGATCAGATATTGCCCACGTCCATTTACATGGGGTATCTAGAACGAGCAAATTCATTACAGCAAGAAAGACTAGAGCCACCACGGGCTGGAGAGAAGAGGAGGTTATCGTCTGATGTTTAGCAATTTCTATTTGGGTGCATAAAAAGTTTTAGAAATCAAACTGCAGGGGTTGGGGATTTAGCTCAGTGGTAGAGCGCTTGCCTAGGAAGCGCAAGGCCCTGGGTTCGGTCCCCAGCTCTGAAAAAAAGAACCAAAAAAAAAAAAAAAAGAAATCAAACTGCAATGGTTGCACACCAAACTATACACTTAAGTGGCTAAAGGAACAAATTTATGTTTATCTGTGAGACTATAAATGTGTGTGGACATGCATATAATAAGATAGATGTACGTGGGGGGTTGGGGATTTAGCTCAGTGCAAGCTCAGGGCGCTTGCCTAGCAAGCGCAAGGCCCTGGGTTTGGTCCCCAGCTCCGAAAAAAAGAAAAGAAAAGAAAAAAAAAGACATATGTACGTGGATAGATACACCACACATTTTTTTTTCCAAAAGAACAGAAACACAAACAGTTGAAAACAATCTAAATATCCTTCAACAGGTAAAAGAATGCAGAAACTGGTAATCCACATGTTGGAATAAAATGGGATGAATTACTGACACATATGGGAAAGGTGCATTAACTCAAGGGTATTGGGCCCAGTGAGTCATATTCTCAAAGTGGGACAGAGACCACATTGGTGTTGCCAGTGTACTGGGGCAGGGTGGGGGGGGTGGTGGCAGAAGAAAATGTTCTGTGGCTATGGGACATGATTGTAGTGGGAATCCTATAACTTTATACAGACGTGAAAATGCATAGGAAGTAGTCAGCAAACTTTCCAAAGTCAAGTTCAAAAATGTGTGGTGGATGAAATGACAGTGATGGTTGTCATTGGCCCCGTAGCTGCCTGTGGTGCTTCCTCTCTCCAGCCATTCTGGGTTTCCCATGGATTTCTCCAGCTCTTAGGATTGGCCAAAGATCATTATCTGGGAAATGCCTTGTAAAGCTGTAACAAAGGACCCATATTTCTATGCTTAGAGGGGACCCAGTTCCCCGCTTCTCATCCATTCTGCAGACTCACAGTTTGTCTTTTTATCTATGATGTTTTTCTCTGAACGAAACTTTTTCACTTGGGAACAAGAAATGTGGCTATATCCCAGTGTAACGCCTCCAGGATCCTGGGAAATATCAGGACGAATTTCCCTCACAGCAAAAGCGGGCGTTCCATCCTTCTGAGGTAAGACTTGGAAGATGTGTGTTCTCACAGCTCAGCCATACTTGGTGTTTGATGACGGCAACCCTGAAATCCTGGTTTGTGGCAGTGAGGACCTGGAAACAGACTATTCCTCAAGCCCCCAAATAGACCCTGTCAACCGCAAAAGACTGCAGGGAACCCTAGATCCAACCTGTGGTCTCAGGAGAAGAGCAAATGGAGGCTCCCAACTAGCTTGAGGTAATTCATGCTGCACTGGCTTCTCTGGCCTCTGCAAGTCTCTGGAAGTCCTGTGGGACATTATTTATGAACTGAATAAACTGGAGAGAAAGCACAGCAAGCACCCTGTTTTATCTCCCCTTGTACTTCCTTGCCTTCCCTTGCTCTGGTGGGATGTCCCCAGTGAATGGGTATCTTGGAAGCAAGCCATTCACCAGAGTTCCCAATTAGGAAGGTGGAAGGCAGCTCCGGCCATCTTCTAACACCTCATTAACCTCCTCACTGGTCTTCTGCAGAGGCGGGAAGCTCAGGAACCACATTGAGGGATGGTTCCTTATGCTCAAACAGAAACGGAAACAGCAGCATGTTGATTTAAAAATGACCCACACCCCTTTTGACCATAAGAGTTGTGCCAGATCATGAACCAAGCAGGAAGGACGTGACAAGGAGAAGAAGATGTACTGAACTTTCCCCCATTTAGGAGCATATACCTTTACCCAAAGGAAAAGAGGGAGAGCAAAACAGTCGTCCATTTTTCATCTGCTTTTCAGTAAGAACGACTTCCTAACTCCTGTCTGCACTGACACCTACAAATAAATAGCCAGGGACTAAAGCTATTCCATGAGCCAAAAGCTGCACATTTTGTGAATCTTGAACTGAGCCCAAGTACTCCTTTTTTTTCTTTTAACCTAAAACTCTGTGTGTGTGTGTGTGTGTGTGTGTGTGTGTGTGTGTGTGTGTGTGTGTGTGTGTGTAAAATTTGTGTTTTATATACATAAATAAACCTTAGGGATAAAGTTCACAGCGAAGCCAGATGTCTATTTATCCCATGACGGGCGAACCCAAACATGAAACTATTCCCCTAACCAACAACCCCCCACACACACACACACACAAGTCTGACAACAATATTCTAAATGTGGAGGAAGAAGTGAGATTCTGATGAAGTAAGGAATCTAGCTTCTGGTGAGAATCGAAGGACATGGGCCCAGAGGATCTTGCAAAGCCTTGGATAACATCCACAGGTAGACTTTATCTGAATCTACGACAGTCTCCGTTGCCCACAGGGAATGTGGTCCCTTCCTTCGTTGATCACCTGCTAAAAAAAAAAGGTAGAGAGTGGGCTGGAGAGATAGGTCTGTGGGGAAGGCACCTACTGCTAGGTCAAGCACTGAGATCTGTGGGTGGATGAGATGCAGAGCAGAGGGTCCCTTTTAGGAATGGAAATGTGGACCTTTAATGATAATTTTATGAAACATGATTCCCAGCTAGTGATCTTTGACCAATTTTAAGGTATAGAGAAATCCATGGAATGTGGAGAGGGGAATGGGAGAGAGGCATAAGGGAAGGAGCGTTTATGGGGTGTTAGAAAAGCAATAATAGCTGTCATTTCTTCTACCTTACATTCAAAAAATAAACTTAGAGGACTTCCATGTGGAAGAATGAAAGAGGTCAGTCCTGCCGGCTGTTCCCTGGTCTCTGTGCCTACTCACTAAATAAGCAGACGAAATGCAACAGAAATACTTTTTACAGAAAGATGTGGAACTTACTTTTAAAGTCAAATGGTCCACCAAGAAATTAAAAGATAGCTTCTCAACCTTGCCTATTTCATCTGCTTTAAAGCAAAATTAGCAGGGCTATGGTATTTCTGTTTCTGGATCTCTCCAGAAGGTTCTAATAGACATTTCTGTGGTCTGGAAAAGATTCCAAACATGACAGAAGTACAAGGGAAGACATTTCATTTTCTTAAAAACTCATGGTACACACGGGCAGACTGCTGGACAAGCAAGAACTTTGACGTATAGTGGAAATATTAACATTGGAGATAGAAAAAAGATGAAAGCAGAGATCTGTGGAACAGGTATAGAGTATGCATACAAACAAGTTGCTCCACCGGAGAACTATGGAATGATGAGGGCTGGCCCAAGCCCTCACCGTCTCTTACTCCCTTCTAGTTAGCCTTCCTCCTCAGGGTCCACGTAAGCCTCTTCCAGTCACCATAGGTAGCTGTAGCTGCTCTCATGCCTTCAAGGAGACTTCGAGATTGATTTCCAATCTTCATCTAGTCTTCTTTAGAGAGGTATGGGTCGGCTGTTTCACCTTACCACTGAGCACCAACTGGTATGTAATCTATAAGTACCCTGTAAACCATCCCTTTCCCTTTAGTCCCTAATCTGTTCCCTTCTCCTGTTCATCATGAAGATTCTGAACACCAAAGTGCAGATCACTACATAATGGTTCCTGTGATGTTTTCTCAGTCTTAGGAGGCCAAAACATGCATAAACTGTGGTTGGTTAATAGCTCATAACATCAGCTAGGCTTGTTGGCAGGGGTTTATAATTCAGCTATTTAGGTGCTTGAGGCAGAAGAATTAAAATGTAAAATGCCTACCTCCCACTCAGAGTGAGTTCAAAACCATCCTGGGAAACTCAAAGAGTCCCTGGCTCAATAACGAAAAGTAAAAGGAAAGCCAAGACTCTCAACCTCACAGCAAATGAGGTTGCCTGCATCAGACCAGCACAAGATCAAGCCAGTCAGCATGAAGAGGAGAGAAACTCACAAGTCACTGACAGTTGATAGCTTCTGGAGGAGGGAGACACGGTTTCCTTAAGGGGAAGACCTCTGGTCAATAAGCCATGATCCAATGGATGGCCCCACACACTCTGAGTAGGAAGGAAGGGGATAGAAAGTAAGAGCAGATCTGGGAGGAGTTGAGGCGAGGAGTAAGATAAATATAACCAAATTACATTATATGAGATTCTCAAGTTAATAGAGCAATGCGTTAAAAAATAACCAGCATGTCTTTAATCCCAACACTCTAGAGGCACAGGCAGGCAGATATCTCTGAGTTCAATGCCAACCTGGTCTATGTAGTGAGTTTTTAGACAACCAGAGCTATATAGTAAGACCCTGTCTCAAAACAAACAAACAATACTTAGACTCTTTTAGAAAATGAGACAACAGGGGTTGGGGATTTAGCTCAGTGGTAGAGCGCTTGCCTAGCAAGCACAAGGCCCTGGGTTCAGTCCCCAGCTCCGAAAAAAAGAAAAAAGAGAAAAAAGAAAGAAAAAGAAAATGAGACAACAGTCTTCTAGAAGGATGGATACTCTGCCATCTCTGAGCCTTGCCCTTGATCATCTTTGTGTCTAAGCACCACCTCCAGCTGAAGCCAAGACAAAGCCCTTTGTCTACTCTTCATAATGGCTGAGACATCCTGCCGATTTTATAGAGGACTGTAAACAAGGAAACAAAATAACAAAATAAGGGACAACCATTCATCACACTCATATTCAGGGCCTAAAATGTAGACATAATACAACTGTCAGCCTCCTTAACTTTCCTCTTATGAATGAGGAAACTCATCTACAGGCTCCTGTTTTCCTCCTCTTTCCCCCAAACCTACACATGCTAGGCAAGCTCTTCACCAATGGGCCACACCTCTGGTTCCTCATCTATAGTTGTCAGGGAGAAAACATCCAGAAAGAGTAGGAGAAGGACTATTATCACAAAATGGTCGCTCCTGCCTGAAAGTGTGTTCCTCCTTGGGTCTGGACTGCTGGGTCTCCCAGTACCATCATGGTTCTGTCACCATCATCTGGTGCCACTTTATTCAAGTCTCATGTACTCAAGTCAAGTTCCAGCTCTGCTAATAAATCAAACACTGTGTGTCATGACCCTCCCCTCTGGTTTGGGTTTCCTGTCTATGTTACATGACTAGTTTATAGTAAAGTTATAGTACATCTGGTAACTTTACTATATGTACCAGGGTTAACACTCTTAGTCTTACACAAGTGGCCACGTTTCTGCTAACCTGTCTCAGCCTCTATTGTGAGGATCTCAACGTGTGCATTCCACAGTCGATCTGCCGATGCCTTCATCATGCAACCATTCTACAGGTACATGAGTACACACACTCACTTAACACAGCTAGAACTAGACCACATTCATTGATGGTGATGGTGGTTCTTCTTATACTGTTTAGCCTCAAACACTAACAACCTGTGGATGCAGCTTCAGTCCTAAGCTGAAAATCATGTGTTCTTTGTCCTGACTCAGCTAATTCAGACCTCTAAGATCATGTTCTGCATGCCAACTCAGGAGAGCGCAGAATCAGCCTTGATCCACAGGAATGTGATTTCCCTGGAGGCCCCCAAACCTCATAAAACAGTGGTTTTCAAATATCTTGGCTATATCTTGGGATGGGATGAGAGACAGTCTTTATATTTATAAATGGTTGGGGGGCGGCACGTTATATGGTGTGCAAGATTCCTTTTCTAGAAATTTGCATGTGGATCTAAATTTCCTTTGGTTTGCTTTACCAGCCAAATTTAATGAGAAATACACCTTTTTCTTTGATTGTTTTTTTTCCTTCGTGGACATACTGGGGGATGGGGGGAATGGAAGTGTCTCCCTTCCCCCACCCCACTCGGCAAAGTCTAATTTGTGTCTGGGAGGTCTTAGCACCCACCCCCACACTCGTTCCCCTCTCCCCACTTCTGCTTTTAGAAACAAGCTGCATTTTTTTGGTTGCTGGATCGTCCAGAGTTGGAGGCTGAGGCGACTGCTTTGTGCTGAAGAAGCAGAAGCAGCCAGACTCAATGGGGCGGCTGAAATTCTTTACAAGGTCAAGGCTTAGGAGTTTCCGTGTATAGTGTTTGAACATCTGTGCCCTGTTGGCACGCCATGTGCTGAGCAGGAATGGAGAATAACTGTGAAGCCACAAAACTCTGAGAGTAATGCCAGGGGCTTCTACACCGTCCCTGAGCCTGTAGGGAAGCTCCAGGGAACGGCACCTCTGGTCCTCTGGGGCAGTAATGCCCAACAGGCAGCCAAGAAAAACCACCCACAAGCAGCAATCAACACGCTCAACGCTTCTCCACTCCACTTCCGTGGCCTGTGGGATTCTGATACCCAGTAGAGGCAAAGCATTGTAAGAAGTGAAGCCAAGGGCTGAAAAGGTGGCTCAGTAGTTAAGAGGCTTTTGAAGAGGATCTGAGTTCAGTTCCATCCCCCACATCAGGCAGCACACAACTGTCTACAGCTCCAGTCCCAAGCAACCTGAGGCCCTTCTGGCCTTTGAAGATACTTGTCCACAGGCACAAACAGAGACGCATTAAAGAAGAAGAAAATTTAAAAAGAAATAAAGAAAACTAAAACACAGAGAGAAAACTACGGACTAATATTATTCACGAATGTAGATGCAAAAAACCCTTAATTTTAGCAACTCTATTCTAAGATATCATGGTGTATTCAGCTAATAGAAAACCACTCAGCAAGCCAGGAGATGAGTGGCACAGGCTTTTAATCCCAGTACTTGGGAGGCAGAGACAAGCGACCTCTGAGTTTGAGGCTAGCCTGGTCTACAGAGTGAGTTCTAGGACAATCAAGGCTACAGAGAGAGACCCTGTCTTAAAAAGAAAGAAATAAGAAAGGAAGGAAGGAAGGAAGAAAGGGAGGGAGGGAGGCAGGCAGGGAGAGGGAGGGAGGGGAGGAAGGAAGGAAGGGAGGGAGGGAAGGAAGGAAGGAAGGAAGGAAGGAAGGAAGGAAGGAAAGAAGGAAAGAAGGAAGGGAAGGAAGGAAGGAATCAAAGAAACAGAGAAGGAAAACTACTCAGCAGTAACTAAGGACAAAACAGCAACGTCCATAGCAGCACATACAACCCACAAAAAGCATCACTACAAACTGAGCCAAAAACACTGGATTAAAAAGTTTATGTGTGGAAATAAAGAAGAGCAGCTGTGTGTGCAGCCCTGGAGAGGACAAAGCTAGTGACAGAAGCAGACTAGCAGAGCCGGAGATGGGAAGAGGAACGAGGGGGTGCAGGGGACCTAGACCACGAGAGGAAAGCGTGCACTACCACAGAAAGCATAGAGATGCTCACCCTCTCCAAAGCTCATCAGAACGGAACTAAGTGTGGATGCTGTTGATTACATGTAGACAGGTAAACAAAAACTCTTAAATTAAGGGCTTGTAGCGTAGTGTTAGGACACATGCCTAGCATATATATGAGGTTTTGGGCTTGCTTTCTAGGACCACAGAAAAGAACCAAGCTTGTGTAATTGGGCCTGGGATTTTAAAACGTTACAATAGGCAATGCAACTGGCCTGAAGAGGTCTGATCACTAATATAAAAACTTACTTTCAACACCAAGGATTCTCTGATGTGGCCACAGAGGCATCTAAAGAAAGGGTATGAACAGCATAAAATAATTAACTAAACCATGAGAACTTTTATATGTCCAATAACTACCAGGAAGGGACATTGTATCAGAAGTCCACAAAAATGAATCTGGGAAGATAGCTTTATGGTAGAGGGGCCTATCATACAGCATGAAGACCTCAGTTCAGATCGTCAGGATCTACATAAAAAACCAGGTACCTTTGTGTGTACCTGTAAGCCAAGGTGGGGTCAGGAGTCCGGAGAGGGGGCTCAAGGATCTTTAGGGCTTGCTGGATAACTAGCCTAGCTGATGAACTGGTGAGTTCCAGGTTCAGAGATACACCTTGTCTTACTGGAGGTCAGGAAGACACCTGATATCAACATCTGGCCTTTATACATATGTACATGCATATCTGTACATACATGCACACCCACACCCACACCCACATACAACTGTGGTTACACACACACACACACACACACACACACACACACATTACACAAGCATCATGTCCTTTGATGGTTCCTTAAAAACTTAGATTTCAAGGCTTACAGGCATTAAGAGCCCTTTTTCAAGCTAACATTTTCTTTTCTTTGGCAAGTCTAGTTCTTTGGAAGCTTCTAGAAGCCGAGTGAAGTTCTTAGATGACAGTAGGAAATGGGGACTTCAGTCCTATAACCATTTGGGTCTGGATTCAGCCAGAAACCTGAATGAGGTTGTGAGAGGTTCTTTTCCCCGAGGCTCCAAAACATGAGTTTGGTCCACCAGGAACCTGAGAAGGGTCTGTGAGACCACAGATCAGGGCAGCTGCCTATCTGCTTTCAACCAAGAGAACTCCATCCTCACCAAAGTGGAAAAAGAGACTGACATTATCATTTGGAGATTGGCATTTTATTCACTTTGCAACCTCACTTGATCGAGATTTGTCACATAAAGGGGCAGGAATACTTCCTTCCAGTTGGCCCACTAGATCAGTTGAACATAAACTGCTTTGTTCTTAGACTTGCTTGGAACGTTTATGTCTGCAAGCTAATGGTCCCAAAGAGTTAGTGTGTTCTTTTAATTCTTTACCTCTTCCCAGACAACGCCTTAGACTGTGAACAGACAGCAGTGTAAAGAACTGTTAGAGAGAGAGAGAGAGAGAGAGAGAGAGAGAGAGAGAGAGAGAGAGAGAGTGCTAGCTGTGAATGTGCCTCCGCTCACAGCAGAAGTTTGCTCTAATGTTCTACAATCCGAGGGGAGACCAACTGGAAAGCACAATTTAAAAAGAGGCTGCCCATCCAAACAGTGAGAAGGAGATAGGTTTTCATGTGTTTTCTTTGGAACATTTCTGTTGGCAACCATACTCGTTTGGTTAATGGAATATTCTTGACTCATTAAACAGGCTCATTTAGGGGAAGGAACCACGGCAACAGGGAAGGAAGTAGAGCCAGCAGCTCTCCCTTGGCAAAGACTCCAAAAGTGGTGCCTTTTCAACAGCCCTCACAGATAGTGCGTTGACACGAGGGATGGTTGAGTCATGATGAAAGACACAAGAAAAGGCAGCCCGAGGGGAAGACTGCCAGCCTCCTGGGAAGGAAGTTGAAAGGTGGGGGCCTCTGTCGGGGGGGGGGGCTTCTTGGCACCTTGGGCTGAGGGGTGAGGGATACCGGTCACTGCCAGGCCCTACCTCCAGGCCGATCGTGTTTGCACTCGGCCCTGGCGTTAGCTCTGCGCCTCATTTGCCAAGTCTGCTCACTCCAAGACCCAACCCAGCCCATCTCCCAGCGCACGTGACGGCAAGGCTTTACAAGACAGCTCTCGATCTCCGACCTTCACCTCAGAAATGTGAGCTGGGCAATTTTCATTATTCTCCCAAATTACTTTAAGCATGAGTTCAAATCTTGGGTTGAAATGCTCGGGAAATGGAAGCAGCTTTCATCCCAGTGTGAGGCAGGGCCAGGCTACAGACCCCAAAGCTTGTCCCTAGCAACCACTTCTTTCAGCAACCTTTCCAGACAGCACCTCCAAGTGTCAAATATATGAGCCTATGGGGGACACTTCACTACATTCAAACCCACTTCTTATCACCACGCACAAAATACGCAGCGAACAGTTTTAGTCTTCAGCACCACGGACCCGAAGTTTTTCATGAGACTGCTTATCCATGGGCAATAAAATCAGTTTCTCAACTTGGAGTGGAAAGAATAAAGTTTACTGCACAATGTTAAGGTGGAAGTTAGGTTTTTCCAAAACTAATCAACTTCCAGAAATACAAACAATCCAGTTAAAGAAAACTATCCCCCCCCCCACTTCCTACATGTGAGTTGCACCCCATGATATTATAAACAGTGGCGAAGCATCCAGGAGCAGGCAGGAAAACTCTACACGGGCTTTGCCATTTCCCTGTTTTGTTTATTCTACTCCAGAAAGCGGGGCATGAAGTCACATAAACTCCTGCAATCTAGAGGCTAAACCGTATTTTATAAATTGCACTTTATGTTAAATAAACAAACTTTCTAAAGTACTGTGATTTGTTAAGGAAGAATGCACGACTGGATTTAATGAGCCTCAGATGTCCTTTGCTTTGAGGCTGCCTGAACTTGACCATGAATGGAAAAGTCTAAAGCCCTGGAAGGTATTCACATGTGTAGCGACGGATCTGTCTTCCCAGAGACTTCCTTCTTCATTTAGAGTTGAATTCCCTGCTTTGTCCCTTGTAGGGCTACCCAATAGGGACCAAGAGGCCCATCCAGGTGAAGGTGGATGGAGAGAGATTGCAATGGCCTTTAAAAATGAGAAGCAAAAGCCACCTTGCTGACTCCATATACGTTTCTCCGAAGAATGCCCATTCTCAGTTCATACCCCTATTCTAACCTCCATTGACAGATTTCATGTGCAGACAGGCTCTTCCTCCCTCAGAGGAGAAGGCACCTGCCCTCTCACAGCCTCACAATGTCGCTTATGACATAAACATACAGCTGTGGCACACACACCGCAGAGCTGCAGAGGGGGTTCAACATCCATCGCTGCTCGCTGTGTTCGAGTGCGGGGTCGGAAGTCTCTTAAACAGAAAGCTCTAGACTGCGGAACAAGCACAGATTCTCTACATCTCCCAGAGATTCCAAAGCTTGCAACGCTAAGGTCGTTAAAAAACAAGGGAAGACTGGCTTACTCTCAGACCAGAGCAGTCAGAGAGAGCCGAAAGGGAAGCTGGTTCCCTGGGCTAGAATCTTGAGCCTGTTTCTCAGTTTCTGAGATCTTATGAATGGTAATATAAGATGTTATCCACAGAGTTTGGAAGAAAGGGATATGAAGCCCCTTTGTAAGGAACAGAGATAGGACCCCAGATGGTACAGCCCCCTGCTTAGCATGCATGAATCCTGGATTCGATCCCTAGCACCATAAACAAGGAGAGGTGGTGCAGGCCTGTTTTCCTAACACTCAGCAGGCAGAAGCAAAAGGGTCAGAAGTTCTGAGTCTCCCTTAGCTACTTAAGTTCAAGACTAGCCTGAGATACGTGAGACACTGTGTCAAAACCAACAACCACAATTTCCCCCTGTAACATTTTTCTGCAACTTTTCTTCAATCCAAAAAGTATGCAAATATGAAAGCTTTAGAAATGTAACTCTGAAAGAACTGGAGCCCAGTGTGGCATCCGGCAGAATAAAACCCAGTAACAGCCACAAAAGACGCTGGGTACCCGGGTGTTTCTCACATGCTACACTCAAAGTCAAGCACTGGCCGCCATGAGTACTGAAGTCTTGTGACAAATGTGTGCCCTGACTACCAGTTTCTGCCAGCTTCTCTTGGATGAGGGAATGGAAGCATAAGGAGGCAAGACAAGGGGCCTGAGGTCACACAGCTGGTAGGGGCAGAAGGATTCAGGCTTCAAAAGAATGCATCCAACCAGCATTTGTTATCTGCCAGGCAGTAGCACCCGCCCCTCCCCCAGGCCTCTTTTAAAAACCATTTCTCCCCTTTGCAAGGTGGGAAAGTAGTCTAAATAAAACGGCATCTGATGAAGGATGGATGCCGTTAGGGCTCTCGTTTAGGAGGTGGAAAGATGGGTGCTGTTCTTACGTCCTTCTTTAACCCTCAAGAAGGTTAAAAGTACTGGGAAGGATCTTAGTGTGGTCTGGGCTCACCACCCCTATAGACTGTACAGGCTTCCTAGTGTCTTTCTTTATTTTAATGTTCTCTCTCTCTCTCTCTCTCTCTCTCTCTCTCTCTCTGTATGTGTGTGTGTGTGTGTGTGTGTGTGTGTGTGTGTGTGTGTGTGTGTGTGTGTGTGTGTGTGTGTGTGTTGCTGGTCCAATCCAAGGTCTCACACATACGAGGTAAGTGTTTCACAACTGAGCTACAGCTTCAACCCAAACATGTATTCTTTTAAAATTCTTTAAATTATTATCTATGTGTATACACATGTGTAATACTGAGCATGTGTGGAAGTCAGAGGATGACACATGGAGTCTCCCACCACCATGTGGGACTGAACTCAGCTCACCTTAATTGCTAACCCATCTCACCAGCTCGAGATATTTACTTTTTTTTTATTTATTTTTTGTGGAGGAGTGTTTTTCCCACATTTATGTCTTCATATATACCATGTATGTGGTTGGTGTTCCCGGAGGGCAGAAGAGGACATGAGATCCCCTGGAACCGGAGTTATAGACAGTTGTGAGCAGCCATATGAATGCTGGGAATTGAACGCACATCCTCTGGAAGAGCTGTGACTCTAGAGGCTCCCAGATGTAACATCATGAGCTGATTGAATGAATGATTGAATGAATGAATGATGAATATGAATAAAAAGCTTCTAGGAGCCCATCTTATGATGCCTTCATTTTACAAATAGCCAAAAACTAGCTACTAACTAGTTCGTTCTGGAACCCGAGTCTTAGCATCCTTAAGTCAGTTAAGGATTAGATTCTTTTCTCTCTAAAAGGCCTCACATGTTATAACGTAAAGCTATAGTTATGAACTAGTAGGTGGTTTTCTAATTTTCAGACACCCTATCTCTAAAAGTACTTAGAGTGCACGACAGTTAATGAGTGCTCTACAAACTACTGATTAGAGACACAGGATAAAAGGTTTTACTTCTACTATGTGATTCATTCTTCCTTAATTTTCTTTTATTTATTTCCAGGTGTGGTGGTCAATGCCTTTAATCTCAGCACTCAGGAAATGGAGACAGGTGGATCTCTGTGAGTTCAAGGCTACTCTGGTCAACATAGCAAGCTCCAGACCAGTCAGAACTACACAGAGACTCTGGCTCACCAAATAATAATGGTAACAATAGTTATAATTACTTATTTAGAACTTTTGAGACAGAGTCTCCCTGTTCGGCCCAGCCTGGCCTGGCACTCACTATGCAGGATGAACTGGCTTCAAATTCATCATCTTCATGCACGTCCCTCTCAGATGCTGGGACCACAGATATGTGCCGCCAAGCCCAGACAGATCCAGGATTTAAATGTTTAAAAGAATTTTTAAATGAATGATTGAAAAGAAAAACTTAGCTTATAAAAGGGACTGCAGGCAAGCCTGAATGTGGAAAGTGGGGATTCCTGAGGCCCTGAGCTTGGTCTTCCAAGAATCAGGAAAACCAATTAAATTATTTAAATAGAAAGTTTATATTTGTTTGTTTGTTTAAGTGGTGCTGGGGATCAAACCCAGAGCCTTATACATGTTAGTGAAATACTCTAGAACCAAAGTTATATCCCTGGTCTCTATTTTTAAGTTGTTATGGGAAGAGAAATTCATAAAAGTCAATGACAATGGATTAAGTTCAGAAGTGATGACAGAACCTATGACACAAAGGGATTCTTTTTCTTTATAGAGACAGATTTTCAAGTCAAGAAGATGTAGACAAAATAATAATTTAAAAAATTATAATGTGCAGGAAATTCTTAGGGGAAAGAACATTATTATTTAGGAAGGCTGGACCCCCTCCCCCCAAGGCAGCTGGTATTCTAGTTACCACCCAGCCTGTTGCTCTTCTGCCCACCCTAAGGAAATATTGATTTAATTATTAAGGCTGTTGTAAGGCTGACAGATCTAAAGGTTTGACGGCACATTCATTTGTGATCAGGTCAGCAGCCAGGCACTCCTGTACATGACTACTGGAGTTTGAAGTGGAATATCCTTTGAGCCACAGTTTATTATCCCTCAAAACTTATCATCATCCAAGTGCTTTAATTTTAGAAAGGAAGCTATCATAAAAATACAGGACTTGCCAGGCTGTGTCCCATCACTCAAGAGGCAGAGGCAGGCCGATCTCTGTGAGTGTGAGGCCAGCCTGATCTACAGAGCTAGTTCCAGGACAGCCAGAGCTACACAGAGGAACCCTGCCTCAAAACAAAACAAAACAGGAATGAGAAGAAACAAAGAGAGGATTTAAATATAAACTTCAAACTCTATGGATATTGTTTGCAATAAAGCAAAACATGAAAATTTTTATTAATAGGGAGTTAATTTAAATACATTAGTGTATTCACACAACAAAATACTGAAGACCAATTTTTACATAAATCTAAACTTATCAAAATGGCAACTTCTCAGACGTGCTAAAGGAAAACCAGCAAGCTGTAGAAAAAGATGCATAGAAGGATGTTCCCATTCGTGTGAAAAAGAAAAAAAAAAGTTGGTGTGATGGTACAGGCCTTTAAACAGCACTTGGGAAGTGGAGGAAGGTGAATTTCTGTGAACTGGGGGTCAGCTTTGTCTATATATTGAGATCCAATCTTTAAAAGAGAAAGCAGAGGAGAGAAGATAAGGAGGGGGAGGGGGGAGGAGGAGGAGGAGGAGGAAGAGGAGGAGGAGGAGGAAGAGAAGGAGGAGGAGGAGGAGGGGAAGAAGAAGAAGAAGAAGAAGAAGAAGAAGAAGAAGAAGAAGAAGAAGAAGAAGAAGAAGAAGAAGAAGAAGAAGAAGAAGAAGCAGCTGTTACAGTGGTATGCTGATCTGCTCACAGGAACTTCCTGGAATAATACACAAAATGCTGTTACTGTGGTTTCCATCTGGAAATGATCTTGTTTGAAATTTTTACTGTGATTGTGAATTTCTTTAGTAATAAAAAAGTATAGTTAAAGTATAAAAAGCCACACGCTGCTTCCTCGGAAATTCCTCAAATGGGTAAAATTAAACTCAAAACGTTAGAATTTAGCACTTCCTCCTGAGAAGGAGTGGAGGGAGGAAGACATTGAGGGAGGGAAGGAGGGAGGGAGGGAGGGAGGGAGGGAGGGAGGGAGGGAGGGAACCGGGAAAGAGGGGTAGCAGAGCTCGAACCCAAGTCCCAATCTCTTCCTGATTTTAGGTACAACAGAGGCAGGGGAGGGAGGAGGGGGCAGCCTGGAAAGGGGGAGGAGGCATTAAACAGATGTAGGGTCCTGGGGGTCAGGATGTTGGCAGCCGAAGCCCACCCGGGGCGCTGGAAGCCAATTGTGAGTGATTTAAGAAATCGCCGGCCTGGGGCTGCGGGCAGGAAAGCCGTGATTAAGGGCGAGGAGAAGGGAGGAGCACATTTGGGACGCAGGCCGGAAGGGGGCAGGAAGCTGCGCTCATAAAACAATCTGACAATTACGTGTCAGTGGAGGAGAAGGGCTCTGGAAATTAGGGGCTGCCTCGGGCAGCAATGAGCTGCGAGAGGAAATTCTATTTGGTGCCAGGTGTTTGTCCCTCCACATTTGGGTTCAGCTTGGGACTTCAGATTTCATGCTCACATGCTGCAGGAAGCGATTCTCTGGCGCCTTTATAAACACCCCCTGCAGCCCTGGTCCAGCTGGACCCTGTGGTTGGTGGTGCTATAACCATAGGCGCCCCCAACCCATCCGCCCACCCTCACCCCCCCCACCCCAACTAGCAATGCTGACCCAGCCAGGTGCTCCCCTGCAATAAACACTGTGCCCAGGCCCAGACAGGTGAGTACATAGAGGTGACCAAGCAAGAGTTAAAGCCTCACCCCTGTCCCTTTCTTTGGGATTGGAAGAGAAAGGCTTCTAAGTAGCCCGCTATACCAAATCAACAGCTCCTTTCATCTTGTCAGTGAACCCTACAAGTCCTACCTCTCCCCTACTCCTGAAGCTCACTGTGGGATTTATGATACAGAGATCCTACCCTTCCCCTGAAGCATGCCCTAGCCAGCGGGATCCTCTTTGAGGCAGGAGAATACGTGTTCAGAGGCCCATAGGAGAATCTGAAGGTCCCGGGAGTACCTGAGGGACCACAGGAGTGCTCCACGGTCCTGGTTCTAACAAGCACTCGCAGTGAGGCCTTTGACAAGTTACTTCACCATTCTGAGGCAACTCTCTAAGGAGGGGCGGATATGAGGAGCTAACAACACTGTGGACCAGACTTTGGACCCCTGCCTTAGATGGCAGGAGCATCGGGACACTCAAGGCCTGCTTAGCTCTCAGAAGACATTCCCGATTTCCAGTCTTCCTCCTTAATGGAGAACACAGGCTTCCACCCACCGCGGCTGTAATGCCTCCGGCTCACGCGCGGCTCTCCCTTAAGGAGCTGCACCTGCTACTGACCTCTGATAGATTTTTACATGGGTAGGAGATCTCCCTTAGTCATTCAATTACTGCACATTGAGTAAATGCTCATGACTAAGGCGAGCCATATACACAGGCCTCCAGAGCTACATACAATTCCTAGCTCAGACCCTACCTTTGTAATATTGGTGGCTTACCTGACACCTTTGAACCTTAATTTCCTCGTCTAGAAAACTTAGAACAACAAAGATACCTTTTGTTGTTGTTGTTTTGTATTTTTGTTTTTTTTTAAATCGGTTCCAGCATCTATCAGAATAATGTATAATTACTATGTGTCTGTTTCAGATAAAAATTGAGTGGCAGCTGTTCTCATTTTTTTTTTTCCGGAGCTGGGGACCGAACCCAGGGCCTTGCACTTGCTAGGCAAGCGCTCTACCACTGAGCTAAATCCCCAACCCCAGCTGTTCTCATTTTTGAATGATACTTTTTTTGGTACTAAAACGCCAACAACCAAAATGGATACATTATTCACTTACAAATGAACAAGTGCCCACCGCCCTTAGACACAGACAGGGTTAGATAAAGCGGGTGTTTGTGTGCCCGTTACGGGAAATTTTACAGAAGCTGGAGTACCGAGGAGAAGCGACGAGGAGATATTAAGTCTTCCTTTCTGTAAATGTCAGTAAGTGGGTGAAGTGGAGAACACGGGACATGGTTGGAGGTCGAAGGAAACCTAAGAGACTGAAGATGTGTAGTTTCTGCTAACCGGCTCCATATAAGAATCTTCTAGTACATTTCTTCTCAGGGGTGAGTACACACTTGTACTGCTTAGGCAACTCCTTTCCAGTGTCTGCCACTACACGAGAAGACTCCTGGGTAGTGGGCCCCTGTGCCCTAGGATCTTTGCCAAATATAGAGATTCCCCACAGCCCCTGCATTGACCACAGTTGTTTAAAACAGTATTTCATGTACACTTGATAATTTGTTCTCTATGTTTCCTACTATACTGATCCTAAGATTTTATTTTATTTTTTAATAATTGCAGCCCTGCCCTGTGTCTTCAACACAGTATTCAAATAAGTTCTTGGTTCCAACAGATCTTCCTTAAAGCCTCCTGTGTTGTTGGATTTACTAACAGTCCAGGGAGGCATTCAAATAAAACATAGAAGGGGCCAGAAGGGGGCAGTGATGGGGCAGGGCCTGCTGGAGAAAGACAAATGCAGCTTATTATCCTAGATGGCTTCAGGACACAGAAAACATTTGGATTGAGCCCAGGAGAGGGTGCTACCTACTTCCAAGACAGATGCTGCAGGAGAGCCTGTCACCTGAGTGAGGCCGAGCTGGGGCTCCCAGACAACCCCTGCCCCACCCTGACAACATGCCACTTGCCTGCGCCTCCTCTGATACAAAGGGCTCCTCTTCTAATCTAACAGGCAGCAGGCAGGAGTCTAGGGAGCACGGGAAAGGCAGCAAAGCAGATGCAAAGAGGACAACAAAGACAGACTTCAGACGTGGAATCTTGTTTCCTTCCACTCACCGACCCAGCAGCTGCAGGGCCTTAGCAATGGTGTGGGAAACCGTCCATCACCTACACTGCTTCCCAGGCATGGCCTGCAGCCTCTTTTCCAAGGATGCAGAGCTAAGAGAGCACAGGTTTTGAGTTAAGTCTTTACTTTTTTACTCTCTCCAAGTCTGGCACTCTTTCTGAACTCTGTGGTGTGTCTAGAAGAACGGTCTGTACTCTCTTGTGATATTCCTGATGCTTCACCCCCAAAGAGCCTGAGAAGCTACTCCCCCCCTCACTTCTCAGGATACTTTACTCTCCATTCCACACCTAGCTGATAATAATCATGGCGGTCTATGCAACCTCAAGACGGAAGTTTTGCCCAAAATTTACAGATACTATAAGGCCACTGAGTTAAAAGCAGCCTTGTCTGTGCTGCCTGAGGAGCAAGCCCAGAAGGGTCTGCTTGCCCACTTTGATGCTTAGATACTGGTATAGGAACAGTGACTGCCTCCTACATGTGCCCTGCGCTGCCTGGAGTGCAAGATGCATCTGTTGCAGTGTTTCAAACAACAAAACCGCACACAAACGTCTACTGACAGGAAACTGGTTAAATAAATTCTGGTACATCTATCCTACAATAGAATACTATGCACTCAGATAACAGCGTGGCCAGCACATTTATACCATGTTAGAAAGGCAGATACAAATATAATTCAAATTAAAAAGCAATGGAGCAGGGTGGTATTCACCAGTAATCCCAGAACTAGAGATAGAAAAAGGGTCATTGCACATTCAAGGCCTGCCTGGTCTACATGGTGAGTTCCGGGCCTGTAGCAAGACCTTGTCTCAAGGACAATGTAAAATATACTTCCATGGTGCTAGATATCAAACCCATAGTTGTGTACATGCTACACAAATGCTCTATCACTGAGCTACACACAACAAAATATATTGTAATATGCACTATGTCTCTTTTATGTGATATGGGTTAGATTTTCTACAGATGATAAATGTTATGTGGATGGAATGCATTTTGAAGTAGGGCTCTACACACATGAAGATCTTCCAGCAGACATCCTGAAAGCTGGACTCTGCATTGTTCGAATCTTCTACCTGTTTTACTTCTATAACAGCACAAAGCCTCAAGGAGGGGAAGGCATCTCCCTCAGCTGCCATTAAGAGACTGTTGGATCTATTCATGTTTGTCTAGCCTCCAAGAGACAGAAACACAAATGTGGAGGACAATGGTGTGTGCAGGGACAAGTCCCTGGGATGGGGGAACTTATGGGTTCAGGTTACCCTAGCAATTTAAAGACCCTTCACTTGACACGGACCACACCAGGCTTCCTTGAAGAAGCTACAGGATCTTGGGACAACTTAAAAGTTCTGGGGCTTGTGGGCAGGGGTGGGGGCAGTGCTCCTAGCAGCCAAGAATGACACTGTAGAATACAGAACTATGTGCCCTCAAGGGGAAGTTAGCCAGCTGTGTTAGCGGGGAGTAGGGTTATTATCCGAGAAGACTTGCAACCCTCAACAAAGCAAAATGAGTAAGTGTTCCTTTCCTTCTCGTATGAAAGGCCCTGGTAACAGTTGGTATGGCGACTTCATCCAGTCTCTGGGTACTCCATCATTCATGAACTCAACTGACAGCAGAGGAACAAAGTACATCCCCCAACGGCTCTTCTGAGGGAACTGCTGCTAGGTAAGTTCACTGCTCGTGCCAGTCAGAAACCAGTCTCAGCCTACCCATTGGCTAAAGAAACTGGGAAGTGTAGTCTTAAGGCCAGGTGCCTGTAGGACCAGATTAGCATGGAGGCCTCTTCCTATGCCAGGATTGAAGGGCAGATCCCGGGGGGCGGGGTGACTACTGGTTCTTCACAACACGGACCTTACAGACTCCTTCTTCCCCACCAACCAACTTTCTAAAGATTAGCTCGTCATTCCACCCTCTGCAGACAGCACAGGTCGGAAGAGCATCCTGCTTTGTCACAGATGTCAAGGAGCCCAGGAATTAGAGAAGTTTTGCTAAGACACTGACATTGAAGACAGCACAACATCCTGGAATTTTCCTCTCTGCTCTTCCCACGCTGACACGCGCTCTAGAATCCTGAACATAATAGGTAGGATATACCAAATATGTGGGACAGGAACCTTGCCGTTCTCACAATGGGTCCATAGTAAACGTCAATGGGATAGAGTCGATAGGCCTGTGATGTCATTCACACACTATTTCCTGTGAATGAGACAATATGCACTGGAATAACATGCTATTTGTGTTATGGGAAAAGCCCGTGGGGCTTTAGATTTAGGTCCTTTGCAAAAGGAATTTGCCAACTGATTATACTGGGTCCCTAGGGATGACCACAGAAAAGTTAACAGTCGCGGAGAAACTGGGAAGGACTGAGACTCTGTTCCCAAGTAGACAGAGGCTGGCTGTGCAGTTCCAGCTTGAGAGCCTCTCTACCAGGTGCTTATAATGCCTCAGCAAAGAGGACTTGGGCCTGTACTGCCCAGGCTGTGCCTAGCATTTTCTGACAGACTTCCTAGTCATTGAGGGCTCTCTCCTAGAAATATAGAGGGGGTCTTTTATGTCTCCTTGCCTACAGGCCCGCCCGTCAGCAGTAAAAAGCCAAATGTTTAAACTCTGAAATTAAACTTCCATGTTGTCGTCTCCTGTCTTGTAAACAAACAAACAAAAAAGTGACTTTATAGTTCTTCAATCAATAAATAGCAAAGGGTACAGAAATAAAGAAAGAAAAAAGACATTAGCAGGAAAGCAACAGACTAAACAAGGCCCCCACTGATGACTCAGAGGTGGGATCTCCAAGCCCACTGGCAGACTTCCCTGAGAACCACGCAACAAGAAGGTCCATTGTCACCCAGGTTTAGCATCTTTATCAGTTGACATTGACACCACCTGGCCCTATCCTCTTGAGCCTTAGCTAGTGTCGTGGTCATCTTTACCCATGAAGGTCATGAGCTGGCCCTTCTTCCTCATCTACACACTGGTCTATGTGGTCTCTTCTCTGCAGTTCTGACACAGTTCAGACATCCCACAACACTCTCCTTACCTTCCCCACAAGTCTCTCTCACCACTCTCTGCCTCGCTAAAGGGCCAGGTGTCTATGAAATGCTCACTCTGAGAGCTCACTCTGAGCCTTTGCCCTGACAGCTCATCCTACTGGCCCTGACTACACAGAACTACTAGAATCTGCCGCAAGCCCAGGATTACTACACACTCTTTCAAAACTGCCCTCAGGGGCTGGAGAGATGGCTCAGCAGCTAAGAGCATTGGCTGCTCTTCCAGAGGACCTGGGTTTAATTCCTAGCACCCATATGGCAGCTCACACATTTGTAAACTGTTTGTAAGTCCAGTTCCGGGGCTCTGACACTCTCATACAGATTATTTATGGAGACAAAACACTGATGCACATAAAATAAAAATAAATAAATTACTAAAATGGTCCTCACCAGGTGCCTTAGCTCTGAACACCTCAAGAGCCTCATCATGTTACAAGGAGCAAAGGTCAAAGCACTTGCCTGTCTGACTAGTCCCACCACAACCTCCCCTGCTTGCTGGCTTCACATCTACGTCCGTGCCAGGGCCAATTAGGCAGTGCTTGGGGCTGTGCACTGAGTTACACCAAACCTTGGGAGGACAGCCCCCTGACTGAAGTTCTCTCTAGGTTGCCTTTAGCAGAACCGTCCCTGCACCCTTCACCCTGATTCCCTTCCTAGTACTTTACTCCACTTGACAGAGAATACATTTCCTTTGTCCAGTCTGTCCCTCTCCACTGGAATGTATGATCCCTGGATACAGCATTTTTTCACTTGAGAACTGTGCCTGGTACGGAGCAGACAAATATTTTGAAAATGAATAATGCTGCACATGGCCCAGTTAATAACGTGCGGCTTCAGTCCGAACAAACAGCAATGATGGGAAAACCTAGTCACTGACAAGAATGTGTGCAGTGCCTGTTTTCATAAGTGACCTTTTGAGAAACAGCTGAGGGGGCTGTCGAGGTAGCTCAGGAGCTAAGGCACTTGCCATCAAGCCTGATGATCTGAGGTTGATCCCTGGAACCCACAGGGTGGCAAAGAGAACAGACCCCACCTGACTGGTTGTTTTCTAATCTTCACCAGTGCAAGATGGCAGGCATCCCATACCCCCAATCAATCAATCAATCAATCAAAATATAAATAAAATTCTTTAAAAAATAAAGAAAATGAATGGCAGGTGAGAGGGAGTAAGGTGTGCACAGGGGGTCGTGAGTTCGAGCCCAGTGTGGCCTACACAGTTGATAAACATTAGCCTCAGCTACACTTAGAGACCTTGTCTTAAAAACCCAAGAGCTGGAGACATAGCTTACTGGCAGATGCTTGCTTAATGTGCATATAGCCCTAGGGTGGGGGGTGGGGGGCGGGGGGCTTGAAAAGGAAAAAGAAAAGGAAAGAGATCAAGTCCCTTACTTGCTGGATGAATGCAGGGAAAGCCATTAGGAGAGAGTATCTCCTACTTCTAAGGCACTATTCCAGTTCTGGAGACACAGAATCAGGATAAATAGATAATCACCAAGAGGAGTAGGGGAAGGGGGAGTGAAAAGAGGAAGCAGGAAATTCTGTAAGTAAGTAAATATATAACAAGATCGTTTCATGTACTTTCAGGAACACGTGATGGAAACTACCAATGACAATTCACCTGTTTTATGCATAGGAGCTTCTGAGTCTCTGGCCCTTCCCCATCCCACCTGTCAAATCTTGCGTTCTGTATCAAATATATGTGCTTACATTTTCACATATGAATGCAAGCTGTGTATCTTAGAGCAGTTATCTTACGACACAGTGAATGATAGGTTACACTTGTGTGTGTGTGTGTGTGTGTGTGTGTGTGTGTGCGCGTGCACGTGCACACACACACACACGTAACTACACTGGTACATGTGTGTCTGTGTATGTGGAGGACGGAATCAATGTCCAGTGTTCTCCAACTTACTCTTCGAGACAGATTCGCTCACTAGACTTGGAATTCACAGACCCTGCTAGACTGGCTGGCCAGCAAGCCCCAGGGACCCACTGCATCATCTGCCTCCCCAGCACTGGGATTATAAAGGTATGCAGGCATGCCTGACCTTTGACATGGATGCCGGGGAATAAATACAGATCATCTTGCTTGTGTGGCAAGCACTTTGCCAAATGAGCCTCATCTCCAGGCCTAAATGATGAGCTGTACTTTATCAAAGATCCTATCTGGGGCTGAGGGTGCAGCTCAATTGTAGAGCCCTTGGTTAGCATAGAGGAAGCCCTAGGGTTACTTCTCAGCAGGGGGTGTGGAGATGCGGGGGTGGGGGGGGGGGGGTGGGGAAGGGACTATGCTGCACACTGATTTGATGATTGAGAGCATCCTCTGTTGTGGGGTAGGAGACACCCGTTAGACATGAGCTGATAAATTCTCACAGGTCTTCAAAATCGAATGCCTGTGATTCTTTGTGACCTGCCCATGAATCTGCGGCTTTCAGTATACCGCTCACAAGTAGCGTGCTGTCTGTTTACTGGAGCTGGTGAATGTTCCATGTGGGCTCCTTGGTTCTCGAAGCTGAATGAAAACACAGAGCTCCTTAAAATAAAAATAGCTGTGCTTGGGAATCGCAGGGGGACTCGGCTTCTGCTCTCCCTCGCTGTGGGAACACACACTGTCATTGCTGCTTCCTATATGCTTGGCAGGATTCTGTGTCCATTTGGAATAGTAATTCCCCAGATTTCAACTTGAAAAGGAAGGAAGGAGTCACTGAATTCCACCAGAGTGGCTCAGCAGAATCTCGAAAAGCCAAAGCTTAAATATCCATAATCTTCCAAAGGAAAGAAACAGTTCCTGATGACTTTACCTGGTTAAGAATCAGCCAGGGGCAGGCTCTCCTGTTCACTGGACAAAATTCTGGTTCCTGCATTAGGTGCCCTCCCTATCCCCTTACACATCAATTTTATTTTTTTAAAGGTCCAGGCCTTTCAGCCTAAAACTTCCAAGAAACGCACATCCGTTCTGTTCCTCCTCCGCTTCTGCGTGCTTCCTGATTTAGAACCTGGAAACGGCAAGGCCGGCCATCGGTTTGTCCTCAGAGGCACTAATCTGCTGTTACAGAAGGGTAGGATTCTGTTAGGGTGGAAACAGTAGGTGGGAGGCAGGAGCTGTCTCTTGAGGGTCTGGGAAAGAGGCCTTGTCATCAGGGTGAGAGGCCTGTCATCAGGGATGACACAATCCTACGGTTGTTGAAGGCTGACAAAGAGGTGAATCTGTGGATTCTACTTCCCTCACGTCCATTTTTGGTCGGGACAAAGGGAATTGCGTGCACACAGTTACATTCCACAGGCAACTCATTTCCTCTTCCTGTGGGAAGGCTCCAGGAGGAGAGGAAGAGACACACCACAGAAATTCAAGCCTGTGGTGAGACCACCATATCCTCCCTCCCTCCCAGGGTTCCCTGCTCTTCTCCACTTGATGCCAACATTCTATGAAGCCTCATAGCCCTTGTAAAGACATTCTGCTTTCTCCAACAAAATTGTGGAAGGACTTTCACTGTAATTGTATGGGGCGCTGAAGATAGGACCCGGGTTCTCACAAACTCTAGGAAGCACTCAACCCACTGAATTACATCCCAGCCAGGAAGAATTTTTAAATTTCCCTTCCAAATTTATTTGGCTCCATGGAACTGATGTCTAAGAAATCCTTAGGAAATGAGAAAATCTAAGGTACAGATTGTTTTCAAATGTAATAAAACCTTAATGAACAATAAACTTAAGAACCGTTTGAGTAAAAACAATGCTAGCCATTGTTGGCATCTAGACATTCACTAAATGCTGTGGAGTTTATTTTCATACACTAGAAAATATATTAATATTTTACAAATACATTATATTTACAAATACACCATAGGTAGTTTTTTTTTTTTTTTTACGAGATGAAATATGTCCGGATATGCTTAAAAACCGAATAGCTCTGAGCTCTGTGCCCACAGAACCTTGCAGAGACAGCAGACTGGGAAGTAACTGGTTCTCTCTAAAGCTAGACCAGTAACCATAACATAGCCTTAAAAAGTTGCTACAAACCCCAGTTAGCGAACGGAACCTCAGCAGAAAGTCGGTTCCACGGGGACACCCGCCAGAAGGGGCCAGCCGGTTGTGTATGCACCCTTCCTGCCTCCCCACTATAGGAAGCGGAAGCGGGCTTCCCAGCACCGCGGGTTGTATTTCAGACCCACTCAGTCCCTGGGGACTCTCCCCCCAGGCTGTGTCCTTCCTTAAACCACTTGAATCTCATTTCTTCTGCAGCTGATTTTTTTTCCCCAAGATGTTAACAATTTCTGTGGAACCATCTGGATGTTATTAAGAAAGTGTCCCGAGTCCTCTGAGGCAGCTGGCTGTGGCCTCTTGCCTTGTTTCCTGTGTCCTGGATGTCTTAAGCTGACTTTCATAAGAAATTTGGAATATTAACTTAAAAAAAGAAACAGTCGGTATTTTTCAGCCCTGAGCTCTTACAGTTCCATTTCCCCAGTTGGGACTTCTCATTCTGCGTTCCCATCTTTAGCCCCTGCTCTGGGGAGGATGAAGCTTGTCGATTTTAAAAACAGAAGGCACCCGTGGTCAGGGGTAAACCAGAAATCCAATTGTCTCTGCTTTCCCACTTGGCTTCACAGAACCCTGTTATGTTCCTGCTGCTTTGCCGTCTCCAACACCCACAACCTCTGCTCCACGCTGAGACCCTGAATCCCTGTCTGAAAAGTAGATGCCAGAAGGTCTACTGGTTGACCTTGGTTGAGCCCTAGATAGTTTTCTCTGAACATATTAGGGGAAATCATGCAAGGGGGGGGGGGGGAGGGAGGGAGGGAGGGAGGGAGCCAAGCAGGTGACAAGTTTCAGGAGTGTAGGGTTAATGTGAGGAAGTGGGAGACAGGAACTATAGGTCACTTCTTTTCTGCCCACTAGCCAAGAGCACTGGTTAAAGATATGCCATGGTTCCAGCTTACTATTCAGAGTGTCAAATGGGATTAGGGCATTGGCTTGCCTCATTCTTATGTATGTATTCTTCTGTTAGGTCTTGAGTTGCAAAACTAGACCATTTGACTTCACCCATCCCTATAAGACACTCATGCCCATACATCAACCCTGTATCATCAACCCCAACCAACTCATCAGCCTTTGAGTTGCCCAACCAAGTCAGTATTAGCACTCTGTGAAGTTTGGTTGGTTGGTTGGTTGGTTGGTTGGGTTTGGTTGGTTGGTTGGGTTGGTTGGTTGGGTTGGTTGGTTGGTTTGGTTGGTTGGTTTGGTTTGGTTTGGTTGGTTGGTTGGTTGGTAAGGGTACTGGAGATTAACTAAGGCCTCACGCATGCTCAGCAAGTATTCTACTCCTGGGAAACTTTAAGTGTCTCCCAGTCAATGCTATGGAGTCACCAATGAGCTTGAAGCATCCACTTTACTTTGAAACATAAGTACAGAATGACCTTCTCGAAAGATTGCCTGATTCTCCCTCTCTGATACTGGTGAGGAGTGAGTTTCATATGGGAAACAAACAAGTCCCTCTCCACTGTAAGTCCTCAGGAGGGGGACAGCTTCAACTTCATTCCTTTGTGATAATTCACAAGAATTTACTGTCTCCTATGTGCTTTGTAATGGATATTTGTTAAGTGGTCTCACATCCCTATTTTAAGATAATTCAAGGTATAAAAGGAATGAAAAAAAATAATATAATAAGTCAGCTGTCAAAATATTGTCACGTTTGCCTTATCCCTATATACTTTTCTGATCCACTTGAAATTAACATAAATATGATGATACTTCCTCCCTAAATATTTCCTCAAATAATCTCCTAGATATCTTTATAGTATCATTATCAAACCCAAGGCATATAATACTTAATACATAATTCAAGGCAAGAAAATACTTAATAGACAATTCAAATTTCCTCAACAGTCATACTTAATTTGTATCTCTTACAGTGATTTGTGTATTCAAATGTATATGGTATACACGTGTGTGTATGTGTGTGCAGGTTTTACCTATGAGTGCCCATGTGCAGGCCAGAGATGGATTTCAAGTGTCTTCCTCAATCACCCTCCACTTTATAAATTTTAATTCTGATGTGTGTGCGTGTGTGTGCGTGTGTGCGCGCACACACACATCTGCCCATAAGACAAGAGTGCACACATGTGCCTGTGGAGGCCAGAGGTTGATGTGGGTGTCACCCTCAATCACTTTCTACCTTATCTTCTTTTAAACAGGCCCTCTCACTAAACAATACTCTCTGGCTGGCTAGACTGACTGGCTAGTTAGCTCTAGAGATCCAACTGTTTCCTTTCCCACTTCATTGGGCTGTGGATGGTTATGGGTGCTGGAAACTAAACTCAGAGCCTCAGGCTTTCAAGGAAGGCACTCAGCTGACTGAGCCATGGTTCCAGCTTTTACCTTATTTTCTGAGACAAGGTCTCTCACTGAACCTGAGCCTCACCATTCCCTCTAGGCTTGCTGGACAGTGAGCCTCGGGATCCCCGTGCTTCTACCCTTCCAGTGCTGGGCTGCACATGCATGCCACCATGCCTGAATTTTATGTGGATGCTAGAAAATCTGAACCCCATGTTTACATGAGTAAGCACTTTATACACTGAACCACCCCCTCCCCGGGCCTACATGCTAAAACAAACCAAAACCGCATAGTTCAGATATAAAACCTTCCCTCTTCAGGTGTATAATTCATGCTTCCAATGTATTCACAAGGTATACAACCAAGACATTTCATAACGCCAGGAAGAAATTCTGCACCGGATCCTCTTCCTGACACTTGGCACCCACACCTCTACTCTCAGTCTTTGTGGACTCCCTTGTTCTGGACACTGCATACGCATGAATCACACATTTGGGCTTCCTGGCATGGCTTCACCACTTACCATGTTTTAGGCAGTGTCTGTTGTTCATCATGACTCCTGCCTCTGCTTTTATTTTTCCTTGAGAGAAAGAGGATCTCAAGCTCTGAATTGCTAAGTAGCCAAGGATGACCCTGAACTCTATCTGTCTCCACCCAGCAAGTGACATGACAGGTGCACACCACCGTGCCTGGCATGATCTGGGGCAGAGATGGACCGAATGGCTTTATACATACTAAGCAAGCTCTCTACCGACTGAGCTAGATCCCCTACCCTTATTCCTACTTCTCACTAACTAGTACCTGACGGCTATGCCATGCGGATAGACATTTGGATAGTTCTGTTACATGTGGTTTGTTTGTTGAATCAGGATCTAATGAAGGGCTCTACACTACATTTAGCTGTCACAGCACAAGTTTCTTTTAATCCAGATTCTCCATCATTAATTCTAGAATATGAATGCAGATCTTCTTTATTCCAGAAGAACACAAGCTGGTTGCTTTGGAGAACATCCTCATAGACTTGTCTGCTTTCTGTCATGTGATTCAAATTACCAATTTTAGCAATAACACTCTATGGGCAAGGCATGTACCCCCTATTGAGCCACATCAGCACACATGGGGCACCCAATCAGTGATTCTAAGCTCAGTCACTGGTGAGACAGTTAGCCAGATCTCCCACTGGGAGGACACGAGGGACGGAGAGGAAGATGCTGACTAAGCCCTCTAGCACTGCTTGCTTTTATCATGAAAGCTAAAAGCAATGTTTTCCCATTACCCTGCTGCAGACAACATTTCCGACAGATGGTGATGGTGGTGATGTTTGCCCGAGTATTTTTTTTTTTCAGGAATTTGGTAATTCTTATCAACTGAAACCCTTCACTTGCGCCTCTGAAAGCGTCCAATGGGTGACCTGCTGATGTCAAGGGACAAACGTCTACCCTCAGAACACTCATGCCACTGGTTTCTGAATGTGATCCAGGAAGAGCCGGAAGCTTGGTCACACAGGTGCAGTCCATTAACAACGCCACTTTCCTCACCTCCCACCGCCTTTCCCTACACCACAGATCGCCCATAACCCAAAGCCCTGTTCTTGGGAAGGTGGAGTTGAGAACTGGGTTCCCTATTTCCTTCCATGTGGCCTCCTTGTGAATAAAAACACTTTTGTAGTGATTGGCATGCTACATGGTAGACAAAATGGGCTTGGTTCAGTAATACATGCTTTCCTTTTGCACAATAAGCTCAACAACACTATATTGATTTCCAATCATCACCATCATCATCACCACCATCACCATCAGCAGCAGCAGCATCACCATCATCACCATCATCACCATCACCACCATCACCATCATCAACATCATCATCACTAACAACCTCCACCTCCACCATCATCATCACTAACAACCTCCACCTCCACCATCATCATCACCACCACCACCATCATCACTATCATCATCATCACTACCTCCACCACCACCACCATTTCACAGTACTTGGATAGTCTCGCTCATGCTAGATAAGTACTCTGCACGGAGCTAGATCTCCAAGTTCCAACAATGGTGTGAGCATGCAGTGGTGAGCACTGTCTGAATCCATTACTGCCATGGGGTTTGTTAAAAATGGGGATACATTCACTGTGCCAACATTATGGAGTACACTTTGATAAATCAAGGCAAGTATGATGTGTCTAGGTATTCATTCTCTCTTCCTCCCTCCCTCCTTCTCCTCTCTCTCTCTCTCTCTCTCTCTCTCTCTCTCTCTCTCTCTCTTTTCCCCTTTCTCTCCTCCTCCCCCCACAAGATCTTGTCATAAGCGTCTGCCCTTGAACTGATGATTCCTATGCCTCAGCCTTCTGAGTTGTGGACTACTGGTATACCTCTCATGGCCAGTTTCTAAGTAATCTAATTAAAGGGAATCCCACCATCTATGCGGGCCTGCTATCATCACAGCATCATGATGCAGCCTCTAATTGTACTATAAAAGCTCTAAAAGCAGTAATCTCACTTTTCTGGTTCTGCAATTTCTCCCATATATAGACTCTGATATTCTGTAAAAGAAAGGAAGAAATAGAGAAGGAGGGAAGATAGCCAAGTTTGGTGGCACATGCCTTTAATCCCTGCACTTGGGAGGCAGAGGCAGGCAGATCTCTAACTTTAACTACACAAAGTTCCAGGATAGCCTGGATTACACAGAGAAACTCTGCCTCAAAAACAAAACAAAAATAAATAAAACAAAAGCAAAAAGAAAAGGGAGTTTCCCCTACTCCATTCCATCTTTTTAACCACTCTGACTCAAAAGTTTTTTGTTTTTTTTTTAATTGAGACTCAGTCTCACTGTATAAACCTTGCTGGCCTAGATTCGCTATGAAGACTGGGCTGGTCTTGAACTCATAATTGATCTAGCTAACTCAAAAGATTCCTAGGCACTCAAATGCAAACCAGATGTGGTTTTGTATACCTAGAATTCTACCCTTTCCTTCTTTCCTTTCTTCCTCCCTCCCTCTCCTTCCACCCTCCCCCGCCTTCTATGCCACGGCCCATCCATGTTCAGTTGTACCAACCACAGAGTTACACTCAGGCTTTCTCCTCATTCTCTTACCTGTTGTTCTGTCTTTAGCTCCTACCGCAACCAATGTCCCTTTGCCAGGTTTACCTTTCCTAAGGCCGTGAACACAGCCAGCCCCTCCCATCCTATCCTGTGATTCCCCACAGAGCACAGGAACCTGACAATGAGTGCATCTCCGGTTGGTAATTAGATGCTTCGTGTGATTCTCCCCTGGTGGAAAAGAAGCACCCAGGCAGTAGCCAGGGCTTTCTGCCACATGCCTGGTGCCAGCACAGTGTCTGCTCATAGTGGGCAATCAAGAAATGTCTGTTCCTAAAATGCACAAATGAAAGAATTAAAAGGAATAGCTAACTTTATTACAGAACAAGACTGAACAGGACGCAGAATCCATACAAAAATGAATACCGAATCAAGTTCATTACTGACATGAATAATCGGAAATCCCATTTCCTGTTCTCAACATCTTTCCTGGGGTCCTTGAAAAGATAGTTTGCATAGAGGAAATTGCACTTTTAATGACAAATTTGGGGACAATCTGCTCAGAATAGGCAGGAATTCATAATGAAATTAGACCTGCTTAGGCCAGTCTCCTCCCGCTTCCTTCCCTCCCTCCCTCCCTGCTGCTGGCATTTCTCACAGCAGCGGCAGCAGCAGGGCAGCCTCTCCATGCTCTCTCTAGCCAAGTTCATCACACTGGCACGGAGCAGGGGAGCACCTGGCTGGGAGAGAGAGTGCTTCCCTTGGGCCATCATTAAAGATGTGTGTTCCTAAGTTATTGGCCTTTATTGTCATCCTGCATGGGTCCTTAAGCCTCCTTCACATTCTAACCTCAGGCCAAAGAATCATCTTAATTCCTGACCAGAGCCTGAGCCAGGACTGCACATCGACCCTGATTTTGAGAGAACAAGACAGAGCTGAGTGTGGGCCCTGAGAATTTGATACACTCAACAATTTGCCCTGAGGACACTTTTGCTATCACTTTAGGGAAAGAACAGACACATCAAGAAGTTTCAACTCTGCAGTTTTAGCCAGACAAAAAGGACATCCTAGCATCTGAAACATCTATGAGTCTTCAAAATCAAGAGAGATGGTCATAATAACTCGTAGAAATCAGGCCGATCTTACTACTTTCTTATGAACTTTGGTTTTGACATCAGACTACATTCAGAACTTCGACAGGACAATGACAGTGGTGACCTGGCTCTGAATTGGCTTTTCAGTCCCCTTGCTGGGTGTAGAAGGGTGTGACAGCTCACGGGATTCAAGTCCCTTCTCCATCACTTACTAGCTGAGACACGGAGGCTACACACTCTCCTTTCTAGGTCTCAGTTTGCTTAACTAGAATATGAGCATACGGAGGTGCCCTGGAGGTCATATTTGATAGCTCCTGATTGTACAGAGGTTTGGAATGGGTGTGTGTGACACTCTTACTTTCAATAACAAGTAACAATAGTAATTACAAACTGCTAACAGTGGGAGTAACAACTACTAACAATTATTGGGCACTTACTGTGTACCAGAGAATAAAATAAGCCCTTTACGTGAATTATTTGTAACCTCAAAATAGCCTTTTAAGGTATGTTACTGTGAGCACTTGCATTTTATATATGAAGAGATGGAGGCACAAATTAATTAATTGGCCAGGGTACCAAGGAAGCAACTGGTAAGGTTGGGATTTGAATTGTGAGGGCAGGAGTGTGCCAGCAAACACAGGGATCTGATGTCTGGATGTCTATTGTTCCTTCTAGGAGGATCTCAGTCATTTGAGAGTGAGGGGAGAGAATGGGGAAAAACAAGAAAAGAAAATGAGAAAACTCAGACTGCAGATTTTCCCATAAAATACAATATGGGGTACACTGTGAAAGGGGACAAGCTTAGAGTTATCGGTAGGAACTCACCGGAAATTCCCAATCTAGGTCAGGGGTGGAGAAAGAGAAAGAAAGGAAACGAGAGCATGCAAAACTTCACGTGCAAAGAAGCAAGGAAGAGAGGAAATAGTAGAATATGCCTGGGTGCAGCAAATGCAAGGGTCAGAATCAGGACCTGTAGCCCAGCTTTGACTACTCTGTGGTTTCTTATTTCTATTGTTCTCCATTCTTTCAACTCCCTAACACTAGACAGGAGAGAGAAAAGGAAAGGATAAATGGGAAAAGGGGCAGCATTATCATTAGACTACTTCCAGCTGATTAGGAGTGCCGAGTTCCTTGGGGTAAGTTTGATCTTCACCGTCAGAATATCTAATTTCTTCTCATTTCTCCTTTGTGTGCACAAGTACTTAAACCACAACGAATAGCAACTGACCAGCAAACCACCAACAGCTCCCAACTCTTGGGGCCCTGGCATTTATGTATCCTCTGAAGAGGTAGGTGAGGTCTGGATGTCCATGATCCTGAAAAGAACACTAAGAACACTACTCTTTATCCACTGAGGGTTTAGCATCTTCAAGTCGCACATGCAAGGAGAAGGCATGGAGGAGGAACGAAAAAAACAGTATAAAATTTAGATTGATGAAACCCAAGGAGAGGAGAGAGTAGGAGGCTTCTAGAATTATCCAGACAAGAGGTGAGGGGCACCAGCATGGAAAGACCATCAGAGAAGGGAGAGAAAAACTCTGAGGCTGCAAGGCTTAGTGGTGAGTCGGGGCTGGTTTAGATGCCCACTGTCACATGGATCCCTCCCTAAAGGCCTTTAAGTTAGGTACCGCCATCTTACCTCTTCATAGAATAGAAAGTGGAAATTTTACCTGAGGGATAAAGGAGATCTCAAGGGCTAGGGAGAGGGGGAAACAGAGCTAGACTTGGAAGTGGAGTTTGCCTCACTTAAAAAGGATCTGCTCTGCTTCTGAGAGAGGAAGAGGAGCGGGAGGTGAGTTGGGAAGCTCAGTGAGATGACTTATATATGGTCAGCCCAGGGAGCGGCACTATTAGAGGGTATGGCCCTGTTGTAGTAGGTAGGTCATTGTGGGTGTGGGCTTAAGACCCTCACTCTAGCTGCCTGGAAGCCAGTATTCTGCTAGCAGCCTTCAGATAAAGATATAGAACTCTCAGCTCCTCCTACATCATGTCTGCACGGATGCTGCCATGATCCTGCCTTGACGATAATGGACTGAACCTCTGAACCTGTAAGCCAGCCCCAAATACATGTTGTCCTTTATAAGACTTGCCTTGGTCATGGTGTCTGTTCACAGCAGTAAAATCCTAACTAAGACACTCAGGTTTCATGGTTAGGAGACTAGAGGGGTGGTAAGACCATTAACTGAGATACATATGGGCAGACGGACAGACAGGGAAGGGTGGGATGCTATGAACCTGACATTCTTGAATGGGAGGGACATCCCACCAGTTCTACTGAGTACATACTGCAGCTATGGGAGAAGCTGAACTGGAAATATAGAATGATCTTTCTGCTTAAAGCCACAGGGAGAAATGAAATTGGAAAGACCCGGTATGAAGAGAGCTGAGCCCAGATCCCCAGGGAATACTGACTGCTATGGGCTCACAAAGGGACAGGAGGCTGAGACAGACCTCGGAAACACTGGGGCCAAAGGTCACATGGAACAAGTTTCAAGAAAGGCAAACTGGTCAAAAAAAAGTCTAATAGAGCACAGAAGAGAGAAAGGAAACTCATGATGTTCCCTGAGGTTTGCAGCTAGGATGTCACCAGTGGCCATGGTGAGAACTCAGTGAACTCTGCCCTCTAGCAGAGGCCACCTCTGCAAAGGATGGCAGATGGAGGAAATCAATGGCCCCAAGAGACTTCTGCTGGTTTATTTAATATGTGGAGCACAAACGTGTTTATAGGTGGAGGGGAAGAAACCCACAGAGATGGAAGGATTTAATCAACAGGAAGGACCAGAGATTCCGGGGAGAGGATTGGGGGGGGGGGACACTAAGGTCAGCAACTAAAATGTATTTAGCAGTTAAAATGAACTAAGTCACTATGATGTTGCCATTAACGGTCATAGAAATGAAGAGAACATAGGCAAAATCCTAGAGACTCTGTGTGTGTGCACATGCAGGCTTACTTGTGTGCACAATAGATCTGTAGTGAAGAATCATTAAATAGAACAAGAACGGCTAATTTAGCAATTTAGCTGTAGCTGACAAACCATCTAGGGGGAAATTAGGTTCTTACTTTCTTTAGTCCCTGAGCTGGAGCCCAGAGCCTGGCACACACTAGGCAAGCTCTCCACTACTGAACTCTGCCCCCATCTCTAGAGTCTTACAGTATACCAAAACACTGCAGATGGGTCAAAGTTTGAAACCTGTGATGTGATTCTATACTTAGGAAAAACATAAGAAAACAGCTGTGTGCTTTTGGATGGGGACAGTTGCTCTAAACATCTGAGTACATGTGAACCAGGTCTGACCTAGAATTCTTAGAGGTTAGCTCAGTCTGGTAAGTGGGTGAGCTATCATGGTCGACATGTGTAGAGGGGCAAGAGCAGAAGTATCCTGGGTGATCTGACTTGCCTCGAGGTAGAAAGACCTTTGGGAGAAGTTGTGTCACTTAGAATAAGATGTCGGGGGGAAATTAACGGAAAAAAAAAAAAAACTTGGATAGATATAGACAAGGCAGCAATGAGGCATAGAACCTTCTGTTCCCAAAAAGATTTAAGGGTAGAACATGAAGCAGTAGCAGCCATGCTGTCACATGATGGACGCTTCTCATTTATAGAAGGCTGGCTTCACAAATAACGAACGACTTAGTTCCGAATGACTCAGAGGGAGGATTTTATAATACAGTGGTAGCAGCGTAGTCTTTGAATCGCTTCAGATCGCCACATAAGAACATTTCTATTGTAAAATGAATGAACAGGAGGATATGTGTGTGTGTGTGTGTGTGTGTGTGTGGGCTAAATCAGGACCAAAACTCAACAATGAAGATATTAAACCCTGTGGCTCTGTTCGTAGAACCGGGTCACATGGTGCCGTGACATGAGCTTGGTAACCCTGCTGCTTGTTCTGAAGCCTGCTCTGCTCGGTGCCTATGGCTTGCTTCAGCAGATGACTCTAACTTCCTGGCATCTCTAACTTCCTGGGGTCTTGGTGCATTTCAGGATTTGCCCTGAAAGCTTTATGCAGAGAGTATTCTGGGACTCCCTACAGGAGTTTGCCGCTGTTCGCTATCATCTGAACTCAAAGGCTAGAATCTAGCTAGAATCTCGGTGAAACCTCTCATGACCTTGACCACATCACCTTTTCATTCTGAGGTCTGCGAATCCAGCAGCACTCGGGTGAGGCTGTCTTCTTTACTTTTCTATCGCTGTGATTAAAAAAACAAAAACAAAAACAAAACAGAAAAAAACCCACCACAGCCAAGGCAACCTATGGAAGAAAGTGTTTCATTTTGGCTTATGGTTTCAGACTGGGGATGGTTATATATATATATATATATATATATATATATATATATATATTCCTCAAAAAAAAAGTAACATGAAAGACCTTTGAAAATGTCATATGGAAAACTACTGCTGTAAAAGCTCCTTAAAAAATTTATGCATGCATATGTAAAAGGAGCCTATAACCCGGAGAACAGTGCCTCTCACAATCACCACAGTGTGGAGGAGACTGGATGAGCCCTGAATGAATCTGTATTACCAATGTGGTGAAGCTTTTCCCAGGCCTGAGGGTGTTAATGACCACTGATCTTTAGCTAAAACCGGTGTGTGGAGAAAGTATTAAGGGAAGCTTCCTCCTCTGAGATGACAGCAATCTGAGACTGCTCCCTTCAGAGACCTCCCACCGGGATTAGTTTAACCCACCTGGTTCAACTTAAACAATAAATGCGCCAGGTTTCCCAGCTGTTGGTGCATCTCCATCAGAGCCTGCAGCTCACTTGATCTCAGACTTTTCTGTGTCTCTGTGTGTTCTTCATTCTCCATTGCTCCAGTAAGGCCAATCCCTAAGCCATTCAGGTTGTGGCACCCTACACCATTGTTATGGTTTGTATATGCTAGGCCCAGGGAGTGGCACTATTAGAAGGTGCGGCCCTGTTGGAGTAGGTATGACCTTGTTGGAGTAGGTGTGCCACTGTGGGTGTGGGCTTTAAGACCCTCACCCTAGGTTCCTGGAAGCCAATATTCTGCTAGCAGCCTTCAGATGAAAATGTAGAACTCTCAGCTCCTCCTGCACTGTGCTTGCCTGGATGCTACCATGTTCCTACCTGATAATGGACTGAACCTCTGAACCTGTAAGCCAGCTCCAATGAAATGTTGTCCTTATAAGAGTTGCCTTGGTCACAGTGTCTGTTCACAGCAGTAAACCCTAACAAAGACAACTATCAAAAAAAAAAAAAAAAATCTCAGTACCGGGTGTGGGTTACCTACCTCTTAGGGTTATTGGCCAGTGGGGTTCCCCAAACATTACAGGCCATTACTATGGTTCTTGGTTACTCTCTACAACTAGATGGTGAGATCCAAATGCTGAAGGTAGCACAAGCATTAGTTAGAGGATATGGAGAAATGGAGCTGGTGCCAGCATGAAAGCTTCATCCCTGCTGACTGGCTTTTAGAGTCTGAGAAGACTCTATGAATGCTAACAGGAAAAAGTGACCAATAGTGTAGCCCACCTGTGAACTTGCTATAATAATGACTGGCCTCGAAAGCCATGAATAGAGGCATGAATTGTATGGAACCAACCACTTTAGAATTAGATTTAAAGCCTACTCCATGAGATAGAATTCATGGCTGGTGCTGTTAACTGGGCCAAGAACTCGTGATGGTCTAGGTCACAGGCTCCAGCTGAGAACCTAATACACCATTGCTATGGTTTGTATATGCTATGCATATTCAGCTATGTGGATAGCATTAACTCTCTCTCCCCCTTAGATTAACTATCTTCACACCCTTAGATTAGTCCATTCCTTACTCTTGTTTTCCACTCTTTTTCCAGTAGATGGCAATTAATTCAAAGACCCAGAACTAGTCAACATGCAGAGAATAAAAGAGTGCTCAGATATCAACGGGACATCAACATCACACACACACACACACACACACACACACACACACACACACGCACGCACGCACGCACGCACGCACGCACGCACAGGCACCCAAGGCTCAGCAATACAGGAGATGGGGTAGAAAGACAGTAAGACCCAGGGGCAGGGGAAATAGTGTTTTCCAGACACGGACAGTTGCACAAGTGAACTTATAGTGGTTGTAACAGTATGTACAAGATCTGCGCAAGCTCAAACCAGACCAAATCCCAGTATGGAATGGAGAGGTGGCCACAGAGCCCCACCCTCTGCATGAGGAACTACTGGTAACTGACAGCTGCTGAAAGGAGAGTCCACTTTCTTTAAAAGTATAGGCCCCTGGTAGACTTACCATGCCCCAGTAGAAACTCACACATCCAAGAATATATGGGCAGCAAAAATAGTACTTGATGAGTTTTTAAAAAACAAACAAAACAAAAGAAAAAACAAGACACAAAATTTGGTGGACAGAGAAAATGGGGCTGATCTTGGAGGAGGTTGGAGAGAGGAATAAGAAAATAAGCATGAGGAAGGCAGTAACCAGTACAAAGTAAAGCATATACATATTTTTAAGTATTAGCTAAACTAAATTACTTTCCATCAGATTAACTTCATCTTCTAGGTGTATGTATCTCTGTTTCTTTCTGTCCCTCTGTATGTGTCTCTGTCTCCATCTGTACCTCCCCCTTCCCCTCCCCAAGCATACTTTATTGAGTATACTGCATAGTAGCAGACTGGGCAATGTAGTGGTTTGAATATGTTTGGCACAGTTAGAAGGTGTAGCCTTGTTGGAGAACATTTGGGATTAGAGACTCTCCTCCTAGCTGCCAGGAAGATAGTAGTTTGCTTCTGGCTTCCTTTTGGATGAACTCTCAACTCCTCCTGCATCATGCCTACCTGGACACTGTCATACACCTGCCCTGATGATGATGGACTGAACCTCCGAACCTGTAAGCCATCCCCAATTAAATGTTGTCCCAATTTAAGAGTTGCCTTGACCATGATGTCTTTTCACAGCAATGAAACCCTAAGACAGGCAGTAACCCCAATTTTCCTGATATTTCCTTAGGTCCAGCCTCTAAAACATAGCTCAACAGATTGATCGTTTGGATTCCCCAGCCCTAAATGCCATCGTTGAACCATTAGGGTCATCTACCACCCTTTCCCCCTAACTCAGGCAGATCCCCTACTCCACAAAAGACCAGTAGGTCACTACTTTCCTTATTGTTTTTCAGAGAAGGAAAGCAAGGAGAAGCTACCATGGCTGCTCCTGTGTGTCAGATACGTGCAGAGGAATACCTCTGAAATCTGAGAGAAGAATGAATGAAGGCACTTATCACTTTATCATTTAATGCCCCCAGTCTCTTTTCCCTCCAAGCATTAAGACAACTCCAGTTCCAAGAGAATACAATGTCCTCTATGGCCTCCACGGGTATTGCATACATGTGCTAAACAGACAAACGTGCAGACAAAAACGTGTGTGTGTGTGTGCATGTGTAATAAAAATAAATATTTATTGTACAAAAAGTACAGCAATTCACCTGCCAAAGCCCATTCTCTCTAATTTCATTCATCATGCAACTGTTTTTGTAAATAATAAACATTGCTAAATTACAACATTCACTGCCCTCATTTAAAGAAAGAAGGGAACTTGGCCTGTCTGTTCAAACATCCATGTTCAAAACTCTTCAGACCCTTCTGAGGAGTTAGAGCTCTTTCATCTCATTCTTTGCAACCTTGTAGCATTGTAACATGTCTTGTAGCATTGAAGCTGGTCAGGAATGCTCTTCCCTTCACTGACCTAAAAATGCCCCTCTCCAACACCTTCCCCCTCTTTTCTATTTTAGTTCGTTTGTTTATTTTTCTGTCTGTTTATTCTCATGCTGTAAACCTTGGAGGGCATATTCTGCCAGCCATTTACCATATTGCCTTCTGGGAGGCAAATGATTCCAGGCTGAAGGTGGTTATTTTAAATGTCTGTACTTGGAAGTTATGTTTTCCCATTGTCACATGTCTGGTGACAAGGAGGACCACCGCCATTCTGATTTCTCTCTTATCCTTTTCCTTTTCTGCAGATGGCTGTGCTACCTGGGTATAGTTTTATTTGTACTTATTCTAGTTGGAGGTCAACTGGATTTCACAAATGATTCAATGTACAGATTTAAAGAATAGAAGTCATTAATTCCTTGAGATGTTTTTTCCAGCTCTTACTCTGCAATTCTTCACTTATGCCCTGGAGAATGAGAATGGAGTGTATTATAGAGTCTCAGACTCTAACATTTCTCCATGCCATACGTGCTATTATCTTATTAAGATCTTGATTTGAATGACTTTAAATTCCTGCTTCTATGTCCCCTGAGGAAGTGGCAGCTGATGATTTGGTTGAGCTCTGGCCTGCACGGAGACCGTCTCATACATGTATAACTCAGAGAGCTGCAATAATGTTATACAGAGTTATGGAGTGTTCTGAACACTTCCACTTTGATATATCCAGCCTTGTACATGTAGACTCCCTTCCAATCACGTCTGTCAACTCTTGTTGATCTACCTCTGCTGACCCGGAGTTGTTATCTGTGCGAATTGATGTGAGCAGAATTAGTTTAATATTATTGGAAAGGATTCGTCCTTTTTCTAGTGGAGAGATTGACAAGCACTTACCTCGTTCTTACAGAGGTTATTTTGGCTGTGGGCTACTAAATGTCATCAGCGGTCAATGGCTGCAGCAAGGACATCAATGCTGAAGCGGGAATCTGTGCCAAGAAAGAGTTGGCCACACGGCCCGTACAAAGGGAGGAGAGCCGGAGAGGTAAACAGGGATTAGACTTGAGTGTGAAGGTCAGATAAACAGGACTTACTGAGGGACTAGAGGTTATGAGGGACTTTAAGACATTCCTGAGGCGGGGGTGGGGTTGCAAATTTTGTCTTTCAATAAACTCCAAACGATCTAGGCAGTTGGAGTGGGCACATCTCTAAGTTTGAAACTCTAGTTAGATATTAAAGAAAAACCATCAAGAATGTGGCCAGACCCAGAACTCTGGAGTTAAGGGCTTTGGAGATAAAGTTACAGATCTGGAGTCTGGATACACAGTATAGAACAGGGTGATGTTTTAAAAATGTACTTGATGAGGTTAGTCACAGCCGTACATTTGCTTGCTAGCATAGCAGGTAACGATCATTATTATTATCATTGCCGTTGTTGTTATTGTTAAAGGGAAGGAAGTAAAAGGAAAGAGCCCCATTGAGTGAAGATGGAGACAGGAGGCGCTGGGAACAGTCTTAGATCAGCCAAACTCTGAGCTGGGAAGAGCCCAACCACAGAAAAAGCCAAAGATGATCCAGTGAACCAGGAAGAGACGCCCAATCAGGAGGAGCAGCGTTAGGTGCTGTCCTGAGTTTAAGGACAGTAAGAGAGGCCCAACTATCAGTCTGTACTGGGCAGGCATTGCCTACGGATGACAATCAGAGTCCTGCATTGGGTGGGAGGGTAGGGGTGCTAAGGGAGGTGGGGGGTTCAGACAGCAGAAAGGACAAAGTTTTGAAGTTTTACTGTGAATGGGGGAAGATGAGGACAGTGGCTAAGGGGGTGGGGGTGGACCAAGAGAGAGGAAGCACCTTTGTTTTAGTATCAGAGCTGCCAGGGCACATCTGTACACTAACTGCAGACCTTCACCAAGTCGTCTGTGCACAGCTGCCTATTGCCTCCTTTTCTTCTTCTTACTGTTTATATCCCTAAAGAGGGGGAAAGGATACAACTCGCTATCTTGGTTCGTTAACTATGCAATGATCAGTGAGAGCCAAATCCCGTTGTTATCTGATTCTTAAGAGGCACCTCGTGAGTCTACATTTGACACCTGTGTAAAATGTTAACTCTCTGTATAGACAGCAGAAGCCCTACCTAACGAGGCCTTCTCCTCTGGGTGAGAGGATAGTCAATCCTTTTAATGATAAATTGCGAAAGACTTTCCTATCACTCAAAGGTGCCACTCGTACCCAAACCCAACTTGGCCCTGCTTCTAATAACACTAAATAGATATAATAGATTATTCTAAAGATAATAAACACAGAACATAGCCAAAGACACTTCAATCTTCCAGGCTTCGTCAACATCATGAATGCATCCGACTTCCCATTCGTGTACTCAAGGACCACTCTGGCTATCTCACTGTAGCTAATATGACCACAACCACTTTAAGATCTATCTTAGCGGGGTTGGGGATTTAGCTCAGCGGTAGAGCACTTGCCTAGCAAGCGCAAGGCCCTGGGTTCGGTCCCCAGTTCCGAAAAAAAGAAAAAAAAAAAAAAAAAAAAAGATCTATCTTAGCACTGGAAAACCAGTGACCCGAACTGGCCTCGATATCTTTGTTACGGATGTGAAGATAGTCCACACGTCTGGCAGCTTCCGGCTACCAAGGATAGTTAAATTGCATAAGCAGGTGTCCGAGCAAAGTCCAAGAGGTTAATAACGAACAGCTCTACTTTATCTGTGGCCGGGGAGGTGGACTCGGCATTGTCAGCACCAGGCAAACACACAGCAAAGCGTTTCCCAAGAGAGATAAGTTGAGAGAGAGGTGAGCCTGCTAGAAAGCTGGCTCTTTTCCTGGGAGTTGACTGCTGCTTTCCCAGGGGCTGGCCTTATCTGGGGACAGTAATCACTCTCTGCCCCTCTGGCTTGCTTAGGTAAGCTAACAGTACTCTAAGCAAAGGAAACTCCTAGACATTTAAATTTCTTCTGAAATCCGGTAAAAAAAAAAATTAATAATCAGGCAATCCTCCCAGATCCATGAAATGTAAGGCTTGATATGTAAGTTACAGTGGCTTAGCACGCAAGGTCTTGGGTTCAAACCCTAGAACCATCAAAAACAGATTATGTTTCCTATCCGAACTCAAAGCTTTGAGAGCTCTGACAGTGACTTTTAGATGTGACATTGGGAGGCATTTATTTAAAGGCCAGACTCCCCATTGTTCTCACTTTCGGGTCTAGAATTTTCCCAGAGCTAAGGCAACAGCAGAAATAGATACTTCCTGGTATGTTGTGTGGTTTAGGATGCTGTCCCAACAGGCAGACACAGCATAGTGTTATCCCAGTAAGACTCTTCAAAATGAACAGGAGAAGAGAGCACTGTGCTTACAGTTTAAAAAGAAAAACCAGGGCAACCTTTGTATGTTCATGTATGTTTCCATCCTACCCCAGGGAAGCAGGGCCTGTGTTCTCTTGCATAAAGTAATGTTTCTTTTCTGGTTTTCTGGTTCCTCTGTACGTGTGTTCATGTGTGTGCACTCGAGTGTGTCTGTGTGCGTGCATGTGCATGTGTGTACATGTGTGTGAGTGCATGTTATGGGTATGTATACACCCATGTGGGGGTTGATGTTGGGTGCTTTCTCAATCTTACTTTTTGAGATGGGGGTCTCACTGAACCTGGATCTCACCGACTAAGCACCATTGGCTGGTAACAAGTCCCAGTGGTTCTGGCTTCATTTCCCCAGAGCAGCAGCAGCTGCTGCTGATGGTGGTGGTGCTACTGCTGGTGCTCCTCCTCCTCCTCCTCCTCCTCCTCCTCCTCCTCCTCCTCCTCCTCCTCCTCCTCCTCCTCCTCCCCCTCCCCCTCCCCCTCCTTTTTCTTCCTGAGAGATGGGGGATGGGGGTGGGTGTGTCTCAGTATTTAAAACCAGCTGTCCTGGAACTCACTATGTATATGCCAGACTAGCCTTGAACTCAAAGTCTCTTGAGTGCTAGGATTGAAAGTGTGCACCACCATGGCCAGCAGGCACCTGGCTTTCCATGTGGATGCTGAGAATGGAACTCAAGCCTCAGGTTTGTTCAGGAAGCTCTTTACTAACTGAGCCGCCTCCCCCCCCCCCCAACCAGGCTCTTCTCTGGCATCTTATCCATTGGATGGCAACTCCTCCACACTGGCCTTTCCACACACATACAGAGCAAGTATGAGAAAACCTCACTTCCAGCATCTAAAACCTAAAAGGATCCCTGGCCAAAGTTGCAGAGGAGTGGGAATATAGAAGGGTCTAGGAGAAAGCCTGATGCATGGCTACCAAGTCCTTCCTGGGAAAACACTGGCAAACAACAACCAAGGAAAGGTGGCACGAAGTAGAATCAAGATCTGGGCAAGAGGCAAGCCTTTCTTTCCCCACGAAGGAAAATTAAAAACTAAATTCTACCATACCTTACCAAAAAAATTCTTTTTCATTCTCTATGACTGCAAATTTTATCTGTGAAAACTCAACCACTCATTTCCTCTGGAAGAAAAGAAAGGGAATATTGATAAGGTTCTAATAAAGAATCTTTTAAACAAACAATAAGAAACACAATGGAAGTCAGCCCTGGTGATATGTGACCTCCAATTCCAGCTACTCAGGAGGCTGAGATGGGTAAAGAGTTCAAAGCTGGCTAGAATTCAAGGCCAGCTTGGGCAGCTTAATGAGGCCTTGACTTAAAATTTAATTTAAAAAAGGGTTTTAAGAAAAAGGTGTGGAGGGATACAACTCAGTGATAGAATGTTTATCTTCTGTACAAGAGGCCCTAGCATCAATCCCTAGAACAAGTACCAGGAAACAAAACAACAAAGGCAGATGTAGTAGAGTATGTCCCTTATCTCTGCACTCAGTAGGCAGAGGCCATCTGGTCTACCTAGTAAGTTCCAAGTCACCCAGAGGTATATAGTGAAACCTTATCTCAAAAACAAAACAAAACAAAACCAAAAGGGAAATGGATAAAGAAACAGTATATTAATTTGGCAACATGAAAAATTTAAATCTCCTTATGATATGACTTGAAATAAAGAAGACATGCAACCAAGTGAGGGGCATGGAGACTGTTATGTTGCTGCCCATGGCTCCTTTAGAACTGCAGATCAGCAGGAAATATACAACCCGACACAGACATGAGGGAACTTACATCAACTAGCAACTTACTGAAAACACCAAAATGTTCTGTGTGCAGATGAAAAGAAGCTTACTTTTATTAAAAACCTAGCAAGTACAAGCATTTTAAAAATGAGATGTATTTATCAATTATATTTTAAATAATATTTTAAGTACTTTACTATTAAGAGCTCATAGAAGCATGAAAAACAAATCCCAGTTCTTCTGTGTTGCTACTGGTACTGCTTGTTCATTTAATTGTTTAGAGAACAGTGTCTTAATCTCTGGTCTGCTGATTCCACACGGCTAAATCTGTAGAGCGTAAAGTCAGAACATGTTTCAAAGGTGTACACAAGGCTGGGGTGCAGCTCACTGGACAGACTGCTTGGCTAGCATGCAAGATGCCCTGGACTTGACCCCTACCATTTTAAGAAAGGGTCATGGTAGTACATACCTCTTATCCCAGCACTCAGAAATTGGACACAGAAGGATCAGATGTTCAAGATCATCTTCTGATACTTAGCAAGTTCAAGGGCAACCTAGCTAGAGACCCTGTTTTGGAGGGAGGGAGGGAGGGAGGGAGGGAGGGAGGGAGAAAGGGTGAATGTATACAATAGTGCTATCTAATAAATTGTTAAGATAAAAGTATTATATACTGTTATGATCCAATAGGGTCTATTAAACTGCATGCACACAATGTCACCCAGTAACTGATTTCTTACGGAAAGAAGGGAAAGGCTCCAACTTCAACAACGCTTCATGTCTAAGGCTCAGAAGTGACCAGGACAAGACTTTCATCTGAATAGTGAGAAAAACTATTTCATGTAGGTGGAAACATTTTATAATTGGAAAATACTGAGCATAGCGTTTCTGGATTCGATGAGTCTGATCTAACCTAATCAAGGTACTGTGTGCAGGGCCATGCTCTGGGTAAACTTGGACTGGCCACATCTGTCTCATTTGTACTTTCACAATAGCTGCAGGAAGTGCTGGGAAGGTACCAGCCTGTGATAAGGAGCTGGCTGGTACAGCCTGGGCCCTGTTCCAACCTAGAAACAAGATGTCCTCTAATGCTTTCTCTCAGGGACTCACATAGCCCTGAGGTGTAAAGCCCATGCCAAGCTGCCTTCTGAGTCTCTTGACACTATGTAAAAGGGACACAATGCAGGTAAGATTCCATCACTCCAGGCTGCTGCTCTGTGCCTTAATGGACTAGTTCATAATGAATTCGATCTAGACTTCTTTGGACCCTCTACACTTATCATGGGTAATAAATCCACTTTGAGCATGGATGCTCTGTCTCACTGAGCACAGGCAAGCTGGAATCTGTTATCTGTGAACAAACTTCACACTGAAATGCTCAGGAAGAATGGGGCAAGTTAGTCATTTCAAGAAAAGACAACACAGAAGAGAAATAAGACTTAACGAAGGCTAACTCCTTAAGTGTTTGCCTAAGTAAAATATGAGAAAGAATATTTAATCATGCAGCAGACTTGGGTGTTGTCAACCAAATAGTAAATGCTTTTAGCAGATAGGAGATGTGATTACATTTTTTCCGTCCTATCTAAATATGGCAAGAATAGGGTGGTGGTGGTGCACATTTTTAATCCCAGCATTTGGGAGGCTGAAAGGCAAGCAAATCTCCATGATTTTGAGGCAAGCCTGGTCTACAAAATGAGTTTCTAGACAGCCAGGGATACACAGCGGAAACCCATCTCAAAGAACCAAAGCAGGGAGGGGGCAGGTCATATACTGTCAAGCCTGGAATCCAAACAAACCAATCATATTGAGAGTAGCCAGGAGGTATCACTCTCTCTTGGGCATGTGCATACTCCTATATTTTTGGTTGTGAGCCTAGCCTTTAACGGCTGAGCCATCTCTCCAGCCCATGTGCATACTCCTAACAAAAAGTTTCCTGCACTGGTGGTTTGTTTGATTTATTTATTTATTTATTTATTTATTTATTTATTTATTTTGTTGTTGTTGTTGTTGTTGTTTTGAGTTTTTCATCTGGGAAGAAGGAATATCAACTAAGAAAATGTCTTCATCAGATTGGCCCAAAGGCAAGTCTTGGGGGGGCAGTACTTTCTTGATTAATGATTGATGTAAGAAGACCCAGCCCTGGGGCTGGGGATTTAGCTCAGTGGTAGAGCGCTTACCTAGGAAGCGCAAGGCCCTGGGTTCGGTCCCCAGCTCCGAAAAAAAAGAACCAAAAAAAAAAAAAAAAAAAAAAAAAAAGAAGACCCAGCCCTGACTGAAGAGATAGCTTAGCGGTTAAGAGTACTGACTGCTCTTCCAGAGGTCCTGAGTTCAATTCCCAGCAACCACATAGTGGCCCACGACCATCTGTAATAGGATCCGATGCCCTCTTCTGGTGTGTCTGAAGACAGCTACAGTGTACTCATATAAATTAAATAAAATAAATAAAACTTTAAAAAGAAAAGAAAAAAGAAGATCCAGCCATTGTCCATGGGGCCTACCCTGGGCAGGTGGTCCTGGGTTATATAAGAGAGAAAACATAAAAGAAAAACATGAGGAGGTCAGGGATGGTGTCACACACCTTCAGTCCTAGTACTTGGGAGGAAGAGGTAGGTGGATCTCTCTGAGTTCAGGACTTCCCAGTTTACATAATGGGTTCCAGGACAGCCAAGATTGTATATAGAGACCCTGTCTCAAACAGCAGCAGCAACAGCAAAACCCAAAGAGAGAAAGACATAGGGTTGCTGCTGCTGCTTCTCCTTCCTCCTCCTCCTCCTCTTCCTCCTCCTCCTCCTCCTCCTCTTCCTCCTCTTCCTCCTCCTCCTCTTCCTCCTCCTCTTCCTCCTCCTCCTCTTCCTCCTCCTCCTCCTCCTCCTCCTCCTCCTCCTCCTCCTCCTCCTCCTCCTCCTCCTTCAGGAAAACACCAAATGGTGCACCCCTGAATGATGAGGTTCTGAAAATCATGCCAGTGCAGAAGCAGACTCAGGCTGGCCAGTGGACCAGGTTCAAGGCTTTTGTCACTATTGGGGACTACAGCAATCACACATTGATCTTGGTGTTGAGTGCTCCAAGGAGGTTGCCACTGCCATTCCAGGGGTCATCCTCCTGGCCAAGCTTTCCATCATCTCTGTGCAGAGAGGCTACTGGGGGAACAAGATTGGCAGGCCCCACACTGTTGCATGCAAGGTGACAGGCCTTCGTGGCTCTGTGCCCATGCATCTCATCCCTGCCCCCAGAGGCACTGGCACTGTCTCTGCTCTTGTGCCCAAGAAGCTACTGATGATGACCAGTATAGATGACTGCTATACTTTAGCCAGAGGCTTCCCTGCCACCCTGGGCAACTTTGCCAAGGCCACCTTTGGTACCACCTTTAAGACCTGACCCACAACCTCTGAAAAGAGACTGTGTTCACCAAGTCTCCTTATCAGAAATTCACTGATCATCTTGTGAAATCCCACACCAGAGTCTCTATTCAGAGGACCCAGGCTTCAGATGTGGCTACATGTATGGGTTTTTTTTATATAAGGTTGTCGGTGGAAACCTGGTGTGCAAGGTAATAACTGGAGGATGTGGGCATCGATCCCACTACCTCTCACATGCTAGGCGAGCGCTCTACCATTTGAGCTAATCCCCCGAGCTGATCATGTATGGGTTTTTAATAGAAAAAAAATTAAATGAATTAAGTCTGGGGAAAAAAAGAGAGAGAGAGAGAGAACAAGGGGAACAAGCCAGTAAGCAGCATTCTTCTGTGGCCTCTGCTTGACCTCCCTCAGTGATGGACTATGACTGGGTTATATAAGCCAAATAAAGCCTTTCCTCTCCAGGTAGCCTCAGGTCAGTGTTTTAGCACAACAACAAAAATCAAAGGCAGAAGTTGGTCCAGGAGTGGTGCATTGCAGTGACAGACCTGACCATGTTGTTTTGGGAGGACTATGGGAATGTTTAAAACTTTGAGCTGGAAAAGTCACTGAGCAATCAAAACTTAGTGGAATTATCTGTGAAAGCTTGAAAGATAATGTTGAGAGGAATGTAGATGCTGGAAGCCTGGCTTATGAAATTTCAGAGAGAGGCACAAACTTCTTTCAGAGCCATTCATGTGATACCTTGTTTTTGGTGTTTTGTTTTGGGGTGTGTGTGTGTGTGTGTGTGTGTGTGTGTATGCTCGAGCCTGGTTTCTGCTCAGCTGGGGCTGAAGAATCAGCTGTGATTAACGAGAGAGCAGCATCACTGGGGTGAAATCCTCTGGGAAGTGTTTCCTCAGAGTCAGCATGGAGAAGCTGTGGATTTGAGACTACGATGTCTCAAGTCAACAGCTGAGCCTGGTGAAGTCTAAGAGTCTCCCACATGATACTGGTTTTGGACTCAGGAAAACTGTAGAATTGAAGAAGTTATAAATCCCTGAGAGAGAAGCCTGTGGAGGTGCAACCCCAGCTGTAGTGGAGACACCAGGATAGTGGAGATGCTAGGGCTGTAAGGTGACTGCCAAGGACAACAGCTGGTAAGGAGAGCACACTGGACATGCTGTGTGTGCTGTCAACGACAGAACCAGAGAAGTAAAACTGTCCAAGCCAGAAGATCATGAGCCCCAGAGTTGGGACACATTTTTACATAGTTGGATTTTGGTTTTGCTCTGATCTGATTGTAATTGTGCCCCCAGTTGGAAGTAGAAAGAGGAGAAAGTATGTAACTTACTTTGGATTTTACCGGAGCCCACAGTTGAAAGACTTTGGATATTTTAAAGAGACAGAGCTTTTAAAGTGTTGTTGGAGTTTCTCAAGACTGTAAGACTTTTACAAGTTGTAACATGTTGTGATTTTGAAATTAGCATGAGACCTTGGGAATGAACAAGAGAGGAAAGGTTAGGATTTAATAGTTACATGTTTGTGTGGCAAGTCGACAAGAGGTCACTTTCCACGAAGTTAGGGATCAAAAGCAGTTGGGTTAACGTAAGCATCCTTCTTCTGGAAGTCTGGGGTACACTCCAGCCCAGCACAGTGATCACCATGAAGGGAGCCACAGGCCAAGCCTGCTCTCTGAAGACCATCAGTTAGGTTCAGGAGATCAAGGAAAGCTTACTTCTTAGAGATTTTCAATCTCCCTTTCCTAGGAAAGGGTAAGCACTCATGGATTCAATGAATAAGAATTACCGGCTCAATCCAGGGATGGCGGTGCACACCTATGATCCCAACACTCAGGAGGCAGAAGCAGGAAGACCAGAGGTTGGAGATGGTCCTTGAACATACAGTGAATGTAAGGCTAGCATGGAATGTGTATGATGTTGTCTAAATAAAGAGTAGGACTGGGCATGAGGCTCATTTGGTAGAGGGCTTACCTAGTACTCAGGAAGCTCTCGGTTCCCCTAGCACCATATGAACTGGGCAGGAAGGCGCATAGACACAGCCCAAATCCTCTAGAAGCAAAATGAAGATCAGGAGTTCAAAGACAACTTCAACTACATACTGATACGTACTGAACTTGAGGTCAACCCAGACTACATGAGGCTCTGCCTCAAAATTAATTAACTCATTAATAAAATATTAATTAATACCTGTTACTAATTATTGTTTAATTATGAATTAAAATAAGAAGGAAAAAAGACAGAACTAGAGTTCCAGTGAATCTGATGGCTTCCAACAGCAGCAAGAGACCTGAAGCAATGAAGCAGAGGGCACAAAAAGAGGTGGCCAGTGGGATGGACATCCTGGACATTATGGTGGCATAGGTCTATCTAAGAAAGGACTCCATGAATGCAAGTCAGAGAAACAGTCGGCATGTGAGACCTAGGGACAGAGTTTCTAAAACAGAGAGGACTCTGTGCAGAGACCTAGGGAGGGATGAGCAGTAGGAACCTGATCAGAAAAAGCACGCATGTGCTGGAGCAGGAGGAGGGTGGGATCGGCAGATGGGGACCAGGTGAGGCAGGATGCTGGCTTCAGCATTCTACAGTTTTAATCAAGATGCAAAGTAAAGCCATGGACCTGGTTTTCAGCAAGGGTAACACAGCCGTGGGTCCAAGTCAGGAGGCTGAGTTACTGTCGGCCTCTGTTTGGATGCAAAGATAATGCCTACCTCTTTCTCAGCAGGGAAGAGTTCTAAGTAGAGAATCAGAATGCCTGAAGTCACTGAGTGGGAAACGCGAAAGGAAGCAACGGCAATGTCCAAACTATCTATTTGGTCCTGTCCCCATGCAAGCTCCGTGGAGGCTCGAGGCTTGCTCATCTTTGTGAGGGACACGTGCAATCTGACAATCTGACATACTAAATGCCAGACGCGCGCGCACACACACACACACACACACACACACACACACACACACACACACACTTCTTGGAGTTCATTGCCTTGTTCAAGGCCCCACAGCAAGCAGCAAAACTTTCTTTTCAGAAGGAAAGAAAGAAAGTAGGTCAGGGCTCTTCTGTCTGGTAGCTGGGGGCGCACTGGGCAGCCTCCAAAAGCAACTGCCCACTTGGAGGTCTCTATTGAGCAATTTCAGTGATGTCAGAGCTGAGGGCCCCGGGAGCAACAGAATTTCTGACCCTGCCCCTCGGTCATGGTTTTCCTGGTTATTTTTCAGACCATTCCTTCCTGTCCTGCGCTTCATTTCTTTATCCCACATGTTTACTTTCTATACAGTCTTTTCCCAACCAGAATTTGAGTTTCCAGGTCACCGTGTCCCATCAGGGCATACTCCGCAGATGTGGATTGCACTCGAAGATAAAACGAGCCGTCACTGCCATGGATGAACACGGGTCGCCACCCACAACAGGGCTCTCATTCAGCCTCCAGCCATGAAAAATCCTCCATCTGTAGGAGCCAATCTTCCTTCTGTGAAGGTCATGCCATGCGAAGGGCAGGGCAGGTCCTCCCAACCTTTTTCACCAAGATGTCCCTCGCTGACATGCACAACCTGACAAAGGGGCCAATACGACGTCCACAAACCCTGAGAAACTTGCTTCGGTTTCTTGTTTTTGTTCTGAGGGCACCGGCCATTTCCCTTCCACTTAATTCATTCTCAGGTCTCTCAGAACAGTCTGCTGCCGCCATGGTAACGGGATCAGCAATGCTGCTCTGAGGTGAGTGCTCACCATGGCCCACTGCCCACGGGTTCTGGGCCTCAGCCCCAGTAGCTCTGCCTGATCCAGGCCAGCAGCCTGGACGCCACTGAAAACATAAAGACTGACTGAAGTTTCAGGCAAGATTGATGGCCCTCATTCCTCTACCAGATCCCAACAAATTAGAAAAGCAAAAAGCTCCCTCGAAAACCAAACCGCAAACCTTTGAACTCGGCTTTTTCTAAAACTAAAATTGATCTTTTATGCTTCTGAAACCACAAGCAAGAAACTTGGTCTCTGTTCTGGGCTGATCTCTGTAGTCTCTTCCATTCCCTAGGGTCATGTTGGGGCATCCCAGGCCTACAAGGCCGGTACCCACAGGGCTGGCACCAGTGACGTTGCTCAAGACACTGTTGGTAAGATGCGGGTGATGTGCATGGTCAAAGGGAAAGGCTGTTCTGTGCTCTCTACTAATTATTCATTTTTTAGTATGGATTATTTGTTATACTGCATTCCCTGCACTTAGGCACACAGTAGGCCTTCCACACTGGTTTGTTAAATTAACCAAATAACTGAATTTCCTGAGCTCTTAGACCAAAGCACCTGGCACACAGTAGGCCTCCACAGTGGTTTGCCAAGTTAACCAACAACTGAATTTTCTGAGCTCTGACTGGGTGTGCACCAGGCACCGTTCAATTTTACACATGTATCTCAAATTTTATAATGGGATTTCTGTAACACATAAGAAAACACTTAATTCCCTTTTACTACCTGCAAGGCCTTATCACAAACATTTGACTCAACTGACTCTCACGATAGCCATACAACAGGACCCAAAAAGATCCGGGCACAGCAGACCCATGAATGATAGCTTATTTAGAAAAGGGGTCTTTGTAGATATAATTAAGGGTCTTGAGCTGACATTATCATAATCATAGCAAATCCAATGACAAATATTTTATAGGAGAGAAAAAGGCTGTGAAGTTCAAGATATTGAACAGAGGGACCTTCCACAAGCTGATGGCCACCTAGAGCCACGAGCTTCATGAAGCAAGAGAATCTTCCTTGCATCCTCCAAGACAGATATGACTCTGCAGCACCCTGAATTTAAAGAATAAGTTTACTGTGAAAACTGTAGCTGTGTGGCAGCCTAGGAAACTGACACAAATCCCATGTCCTTTCCCCCAAGACACTGGATGGGAAAGGTGAAGTGACAGGCCAGGCCCGAGCACCCACTCCGGGAGTATAGGGAGCAGATGGGAATTTGAACACTGTACAAAGTCCTTGTTCTTAACAACTATAGCCATTCCTGGAATATATTCATTTTTGAACACCTTGAATGCTGGGACTGTGGCTCTAAACAAGAGTGTAGGCTTCACATGAAGCTTATAAGAGAGCTGATGTTCCAAGGGGGTGAAGAACTTGTCTAAGGCTTCCCAGTTGACAGAGCTAGGATTTGAAGTCAGATTCCTGCTTCCACAGAACTCACTAGAGCAAAGTGTGAGCCGGGGCCCTTGTAAGTCATAACAACCACAACAAAAGCAAGAAAAGAGGGAGCACAGTGGACACCAGTTATAGTCCTGTGCCAGTCAGTGGGACCCATCTTGTAATGGTATAGGGAGGCGGGCACCAATTGACCTACTGTGAAGCAGAAGCAGAGCCCCTCCCCTACCCATGCTACCAAGAGGACCCAACATCTGGGAACAGCACCAATGAATGGGTGGACACTGATACCGCCCTTCCAGATGGAGAGCAGGCTCAGACATTTGACCTAACCCTGCCAGCAGCAAGGGCAGGTCTGCTCCTAAGTTTGTCCAAGAATAATCTGTATTCCACCTGGAAAACAAAATGACTTATTAAGTGAAAACAGACATCACTTTCCAGCTCCGAGGGCTAAAGTTCTGAGTGGTGTATCTGTATTTTCAATGAAGCAGACATGTTGGGTCCTGGGACTTCCGACACCTGAAGACAAACACATTTGAGAGGAGGAAGGTGCCAGAATGAAACAGAAATGTGTGCTTTTAATTTAGTTTGCTTCCTTGGAGAGAGAAAAAAATAATAGTTACATGAAAAAAAGGAAAACAAAGAGAAAAGGGTAGCTTAACCTTAACAAATGTATAATTTCCTTTTCTGAATTGAATTTTAACTAGGTCAGTTGCAAAAGCAATGGGCACGGGTAAAAGAAAGGGGGAGGGCAAAAAAGGAGGCAGACAAAAAGGAGAAAGAAAAATCAATAGTGATAGGGGACTACAGCTCAAGATGGGGGGAAGTGGCAGTTAGGAGCTAATGTCTCCACAAGCAGGCAGAGGAGTCACTGGAAGGCACATAGTGTTTGTCTGTATGTGTTTTCCAAATGGCCTTCCACCTGGGTTCTGGCACCCCGCCCTGTGGCCTCTGCTCAGGAGACCGGCTCTGTCAGTCTGCTGAAGGGGCAGGAGGCTATCAGTTTACAAGAGAGGAAGCAGAGGAAGGGGAAAGAAAGCAGACAAATTACTAAATGAGGAAGCCAATTACCCAGGGCACTATACTTCAAGCTGTCAGCAGGCCACCTTTGGACAGAGCGGATCAGAGACTTCTAGACTCTGCCGCCATCTGGACTGTCCAACGAGACAACCTAGCAGATAGCCCCTGGCATATTCACATCAGCTCGCTACCTGGCATCCTGAGCGCCATCTCTCCACACAGGAGACTAGCACCATAGCACCACAGGTCCAACAGCAGAGGAGCCCTCCAAAAAGAGCTACAAGAGCTCCTTGGACTTCTGATTTGAACAACTACAGGCCGACCTGGAGCCATATCTCTTACCAGCATGAAATGTCAAAGGCCAAGAACAACAGACATTTGGGCCAGTCAGGAAGCTGAGGAGGCTGCAGACTCCATAAAGGACTTTCTCTAGCTGCCAGGGACTAGTCAGTTCATGGAAGTAATCATGCTCAGATTCATTTTTTAATTATTCCTTTTATTTCATATATTACATTCCATTTTTACTTTATTCTTAACACTTTGATTCGTTGATTAATTATGTCTGAGCATATCTATATGCAGGAAATATATGAGTCAGAAGAGGGCATTGGTTCCCTGGCACTGGAATTAAAGGCGGTTGTGAGACACCATGTAGATGCTGACACTAAATCTGTTCTGCAAGAACAGGAAGGGCTCCTAGCTGCTGAGCCATCCCTCCAGCTGAAGCACTTCAGATTTTACAGACAGGGAGTTCTTTGCTTCCAGCAGGACTCTGACAGTCACTGATTCAGAAGAAAGTCAATGTCACCTAGTCTAGCCACACCAGCCAACAGGGCACAGCCACGCAATGGCAGTGTGGCGTGGCAGGATGGGATATGGGAAACAAGGGAAGAAGGGCAAGGTCAGACGAGATCCCTGATAACCAGTGGCAGATCCCACTTTGACAGGAGCATTAGTGACAAAGCAAAGACTCAGGAAGAAGGCACCAGACCACGATAGGCTTATGTAATACCCTGCCTCAAATAAGCAGCCAAACTAATGCCAGCAGTAGAGACCCCAAGAAGTTTACACTTAGGACATGCCATCTCTCCCTGTTCTGTGGGAGAAGTTACTCACTGTGCATGGCCCAGGACCTTGAGAAAAAGGAAACTGTCAGATTTGCAGTGACAAAACGGCTCAAGCTTCCCCTGAACCGGAAGGGTCTGTCTGATCTGCTCCAGGCCAGCATTCTGCTCAGTTCTAAAACACTCCTGCCACTCTACAAGACTTAGACAGGAATTCCCTTCTTACTATGCAAAGTAACTGCTAAGTCAAGGTCACAACTAACCTCATTTAACTAGGGTGACACCTGAGCCATCTGTATCAGTCACCAGGGGGAGGGGAGTGTGCCGTGGGTGCCAACTGCCCAACAGAGGTTTTTCAAGAGTGGGTCTTAGGAACTGACTTCTTTTTAAAGATTTATTCTATGTATGTGAGTACACTCTCGCTGTCTTCAGACACACCAGAAGAGGGCACCAGATCCCATTACAGATGGTTGTGAACCACCATGGTTACTGGGAATTGAACTCAGGATCTCTGGAAGAGCAGCCAGTGCTCTTAACCATAATCTGGGGGAGGAACTGGGCGAGCTGACACATGTATCATTTTTACCCATCATTCTTTGCTGCATACATCACCCTTACTGAGTGTGGTGGTCTGAGTGAGAATGCCCCATAAGTTCATAGATGTGAATACTTGGTCCCTGGTTGGTGGAGCTTTTGGAAGATTACAGAGGTGTCACTGGGGTAGGCTTTGAGGTTTCAAAAACTAGTGCCATTCCTAGTCTCTCTGTGTGTCTGTCTCTGTCTGTCTCTGTCTCTCTCCCTCCATCCCTCCCTCCTTCCTTCTCTGTCTCTCTCTCTCTCTCTCTCTCTGCCTCCTACATGTGGAGAAGATGTGGGCTCTCAGCTGCCACTTCAGCGCCATGTCTGCCTGTGTGCTGCCATGCTCCCCACCATGAAGGCCCTGGGCTCTAACCCTCTGGAACCGTAAGCAAGGCCCCCAGTAAGTCCATTCTACTATTAGCTGCCTTGGTCATGGTGTCTCTGCCCAGCAATAGAACAGTAACTGTGACCGAGTTGTGTGACCAGTGACCATCTTCACTCCACAGCTTGGATCTGTGCCCAGGGTACAAGTACCTGATCGTGTGAGTTTACTACTGGCAAGATAGACCTGCCTTGCAGGCTAGTGGCTTTTCATACCTGGACAGGGTCCCCCTTGAGCCTGCCCCGATACATTCAGAAGGACCAGGATGACTGGGGCATGGCTTATTCACTGTCTTTTTTTACACTTAACCAACACGGCCCACTAGGAAAACATACAGTAGTTCTTGACTTACCAACCCCAATACCTCACTGCAGGCGAGGCAGACTCGAAGACCCACTGTGTTTTATCTAGAACTCAGGGAGTGAGGGGCAGCTTCCTCCTCTCATTCCAAATGTATCCCAGTTGATTTCCACTTTCCCATGGCACCCTAGGAAGACTCCAGTCACCTCCCACCTGTTCTCCTTCAGCTCTTTGTGACTTCTAGACACCCTCACGCTCTTTTCTAATACCCCGTGTTCCATTATACAGCAGCGCCTGGACCTGTATCACTCTTCTCCCCGCAGCTATTCAGGGATCAAAAGCTTTCAAGTAAGAATGATGCAAACTCCCGGTTCAAGCTTTGCACACATCTTAGCTCCATAGCTGAATGTGGGAAACAACTGGAATCAAACCACATTGATCCTTGAACATCCTCCTGAGGAATTCTAGTTTCTTCCTAGACAACGGTGAGGCAAACACAAAGGCACCACTGTAATGCAGTTCCTGCTCTGTGGACCCAACTTAACCAAGAACGGAACATCCAGGAGGAAATCCTGTCTGATAGCTATTAACAGATTCAACTGTGCGTTAGGAAAAACCTGACTTCCTAGAAGGTAGAAGTCTCTGTGCAGCATCCATCGTGGCCAGCCAGCTGTGGGAAAGCACCCACTGACCCTACAGACAGATGTGGGTATATTTTACGTTTGACTATGGGTAAAACTATTTGTGCCCCCTACACACACACACCTACTGGCTTTCAACTGTGTTTGCTCTACAATCATCTCCAACATGTGTCTGTCCTGATACCTCCAGACCTCTCTACAGATTGGGATTTCAGATCATGAAAAATAAGTATCACTGGGCGTGGTCTGTGGTGCACACCCATCCAGCACTTGGGAGACTGGGGTATTAGAAATTGACATGAGTTTGAGAACAGCCTAGACTGCAGAATGAGACTGTGTCTCAGTAAAAGAGAGCTTCCTTCTGGCTCAGGAAATGACTCTGGTCATATAAGCCTAAGGGACAGAGTTTAGATTCCAAGCACCCATAAACCTGAACAAGGCAGCACATGCCTGTAATCCCAGGACTCTAAAGGCTAAGGCAAGAGGATGCTGGAGACCACAAGGTCAGCCTAGGCTTACATACATATAGGCTTTCTTTATGGTTTCATTTTGAGATTAAAAACCTCACTGAGTTGCTCAGGCTGGCCTTGAACTTGTAATCCTTCTACCTCAGTCTCATGAGTACCTGAAATTATGGGCCTGAGCCACAGTCCTCTTTTCTCCCTACTTTGTCTCTGTCGTTTGAGTAAAGGGAAAAGAAAGACAGTGAGGTTGGGTGGGTCAGTAGGTAAAGAATGCATTCAGTGCAAGGAGACCAACTCAACGCTGTTCTCTGACCTCCACACAGGAGCTGTGGTATATGTGCCCACTACATGCCAAAATAAATTATAAAAATACACAAATAAATGTGTTTTTTAGGAAAGGAAACAGAAGCAAAAGGAGGGCAGAGAGAGACAAACAAACAATAAAAGCCACCAAAAATTTCACAACCACTATGACAGCCATCATAGTTTTCTGGGTTTTCAAATACTTACACCAAGGCAGAATGAAAAAGGAAAGAGAGGAAGTCACTCAGCCTGGCTGTGGCTCTCTGTGGACCACAGCAAGTTGGCTTGAAACCTCCTAACAGCTAATGTGGTCTCTGGGAGTCGTCAGTACTAGGGCCAGGGTGAGCTGGGCTGGAGAAGCACCTTTGTGGGGAGACATTTTCAACCTCTCTCTGTTCTCCTGATTTATAGAACCCAATTTCTTAGAATAGCTCCAGCAGCTGATACCAACAGGAAGAAAACCCTCCAAAGACTGAGAGCCTTGTCATCCACTCAGGCTACATCAGAGACTTCGCAGGTCTTAAGTCCAGTGACTATTTTTAACCACCTCCGCTGGTCATCTCTGTCACTCGTTTTGTCATGGACAGCAGGCTTTCTCACTTCAGTGAGAGAATAATGAATGTGTGGATTCATCCATCTGTTCTGTTGAAATGGAAGACCCAGGGAGCTCTCATACAAATACAATACAGGGGTGCGATGGGGATTCTGCTTGTAAGAGATGAAACCAGGCTTTAAGTCAACATCTTTAACTCTGGAGTCTGGACACTTAATCAGGAGAGGGAGAGAGAGGCCTGAGCCCTATTTATCAAAGGTGACCTGAAGAAGGATGAAGAAAAGTGCAGGAAGATGTGAAAATCTGACCTCCATAGAAAACTATGGCAAGTCAAACCTAACGGTGTGGAGGTGTACATGAAGGCCAAACAAATGTGGCATCGGGTGCTGTGATGTAGGTGTGGTCTAAGTGGGTATGGTGGGGGCATATGCTTTGGAAGCTTGGTCCCTACCACAGAACTCTTGGTGCTAGAACTGTAAGAGGCTGTCTGCACTGGGGCTGGAAAGGGCTTGTCTATCATGAACAAGGCCAAGTTCCATTCAAGTACCAGCACTGGGTACACCAGGTGTGGTGATGGACATCTATAACTTCAGCACTAAAGAAGTAGAGGCAGGAGGACCTCAAGGTCATCCTTGGCTACACAGCAAAGTTGAGAAAAGACGAAGCTATATGAAACCATTCTTCAAAAAACTATAATAAATAAATAAATAAAAGAGGTGGGGGATCAGGAGAACACCGCCTTCATTCAGAAAGAACAGATGGTTCACCTTGTCAGTTCACAGTAAGCTCCTTTAGGGGAGGACGCTGTTAAAGAGGGTACTTCACATGACCCCCTGCTGTGCATAGCTGTTTCCCAAACTGATTCCTATGATTTATTGATACAACCAGGGCAGCCTCACTAGGATATCAGCCCCATGTTCTTGGACCACCACAACAATAAGCTAAATAAATCCTCCTCTTAAAAAATCGACCCCTTGGCAATGGGTAAAGTGACACCTTGTTGGTGGTATATCAGTCACAGGTAGAGCAGATGGCAGTCCTTTGTTCAATGCCCGGCTCAATGGCCAAAACTATCTTATGCCTAGGACTCATAAAAATGAAATGAAATGAGATGAAATCAAATCAAATCCAGTAGCACGGTGCAGGAGAAGGAAGACAGACAGAGCTGCAGCCTGCCAGGCCACCCACAGACCTATCCTCCAGCACATGGTAGAAGCAGGCCAGGGTCATCCACTTGCTGCCACACCATGCAGCATGGATGGAAGATATGGCCCTTCCTGCCAGCCTCATGGCCAGCCTGCAGCTGGAGCCACCACAATGTGCGAGTATTTGGTGGTCAGATGGGAGAGAAAGAGAAGTGGAGCGACTTGGGCATTGTGAAGAGAGATGGAACTGGAGACTCAAGGGTAGAGAGGAGTAACCTGTTATGAGTAGCCAGCCCCGCCACCTAGGGCCATGGTGAGGTCCCAGCCTGAACTGCCACTGAGGCCCATGCCTGAGTCTATAATACCCACAAAGCAGTGGCAAAGGTTGATGTCGATATCCACGGTTGATATTACCACTAGAGAACATGGTCAGGGCAGCTGCCAGGATCCATATGGATGTTGAGAGTCTGTGCATAGCTGCTCCCACCCCTCACTGGATTCAGTGCTCAAGAGAGATGAATGACCCCATCTCTCACAAGGGGCAGCACTCCAGAGAGCTGCCCTGGGCTTTGCCAAGACAGCACACTAGAACTAATCCTGGTGTGGCAGGGGTTTGTGGAGTGGGGGTATGGGTAAACCAGCGCCAAGGGTGTAAGTGTACACACACACACACACACACACACACACACTGTGGTTGCATGGGTGATGCCCTCCCACTCCCTTGCCACCTGAAGTAGCCAGGAGAGCTAACCCTAGAGTCTTGGGGGTGGGAGAGCTAGCCCTGTCTCAACCCTGGCTGTAGCACTTCGGAGAGAGGGCCCTAAACCTCACCTGGGTAATACAGTGGAGCTGGCTCTGATGTTGAAGGCAAGGGTGAGCCAGCCCCAAGGGTGTAAGAGCAGGAGAGCAGGCCCAGCCCCTCAAAGGCTGTAACACTGGGAGAGTGGGCCCAGAACCTTCTCTAGACAGCACAGTATAGCTCACTCTGAAGGCATGGGTGCAGATGAGACATCCCCAAGGGCATGAGAGCAAGAGCGCTGACCCTACCTCCTGCCAAGGGCTGCACTGAGTGGCTCACCCTGGTGGTGCAGATAAAGGAGCGTTAGCAGGCTAAGTAGCTCAGCTATCACCTAGGCCCAGATCTGGGGTTCTGAATTGGCCCACTCCCAAATCTATATAATCTGCAAATTGTTGGGACACATGAAGGGGCCAGTCCTGCTGCTCTAAAGCTTCAGGATCTCTATGACATGGGGCGACAACAGGATAATCCAGAGGAGTCCTGGTGAGGAGCCAATACTGATGATGTCACAGAAGCCAGAGACCTCAAACCAACCCAATGACTCACTGCCATGAAGATGTGTGGACAGAGGGATACACTGTGAGACACACTGTGACACACTACAGCTTATACAATGAGATATTTTGTATGCTTTGGTTTTTGTTTTTATTTTTGTTTTGCTGTTGTTTGCTTGCTTGTGTTTTATTTGGGTTTTTGGGATAAGGTAATATCTTATTCTGTTTGTGTTGCCGCAACAGAACACCACAGAGAGGCTCCTTTATAAACAACAGAAATTGGTTTCTCATAGCTCTGGGGAGCAGGACATTCATGACAAAGGTGACAGCAGGCTGGGTGTCGGGCAAGCTTTCAAGGTTTGGCGTCTCTCTGTTTCCAAGATGATGTCCTGTTGCTAAAAGGAAGGGCAGGCTATTGGGCAGAGGGGTGGAAGGGATAAACACATTCAGGTAAGCTTTCTCACCTCCTAAAGGCCCTCAAACACTGATGCCCTGAGGAGGCAATTTCAACATGTGAATTCAAGGGAACATGGCTCAGGCCACAGGCCACAAACACACACTCACTTACTGCCCCTGACACAGAGAGACACACACAAGCATACCTCATCCTCCTCGATGTCATATATGTCAGCCAGAGATCACCCTCAGGGCAGCCTGGGGCTAGATGGAAGCCAACCAGAAAGCAGGAACGAGAATACAGCCTGCTGGTGCAGACAGCTTTCTGTTCCCAGGGAACCATGCTCCCAACCCATCAAATGTATGATAAAAGACACATGCTGTCCCAGCTCTGTGCAGTCAGCAAACACTACCGTGGGTAAGTCATTTTCCTCCAAAGACCTGAGCCTTGAAGGAGCTATTCTTTTTCTTATAAGATACCTAGTTTGCTCTATCCTTGTACAATTGCCAAAGTATAAAATTATTGTACTAAGGAAGGGCAAACATACCAGGATGACTCCAGATGGGTAATTAAGGCAGTTAAAGTCACACACTTCCCAAGGAGGCACATACAGGGGTATTCTTCACTGCACTGGGAACAGTCTCGATGCCCATCGTACAGAGGTGATTCAGCAAATGGTGGACCAGAAAACCCAAAAGTATTGCGCAGCAGTTAGAGAAAATGAGGTATGTTTGGACAGAATCACAGAGAGGTCTCCAGGTCACTTTGCTGAGTGACAAAAACAACTGGTGGAATAAAACCTTGCCATTTATATATCAACATTCCTCGCCGATAAGCAAAGTGATGCTTCATGTGTCTAAATGCTCTTGGGCATCAAAGCTTGTCAGGTGACACATCAGGCAAAGAAGCTAAGCTCTGAGGATGAAGAAGCATCCTGGAATTCAGGCTAGTCAGGAAATATTTCAGTCTTACTTGAAGTGTCTGGTATTGTTGCTTATAAGAAAACTGTGTGGGGCTCGGGGGAGTGCTCAGTGGTTAAAAGTACTTGGGACCAAGGCTCTAATCCCTAATACCCATGATTAAAATAAAACCAAGAAGGCTGGGCATGTCTGCACACGTCTGTAAAGGCAGCATTCGGGGTGGAAACAGTCAAATCCTGGGACCTTGCTGGCCAGCCAGTCTAGCTGGATCAGAGAGCATTCCACTCTCTGGGAGATCCTGTTTACTGAAGACAGTGATGGAGAAAGGAACCTGCAGTCTCTGCTTTTTCCTTTGGCCTCTGTGTCAAATGTATGAGCATTCATACCCACACATTGGCATGCATGCAACACACACAGGCACACACAGGCACATACAGGCAAATGTAGGCAAATATAACTTATAATAGAATAACTTTAACATGTTAAGACATTTAAAGAAGTAGGCTGCTGGTTTGTCCACAAAATGGGTTGCGTTTCCCCATCATACAGAAAAGTAACATAAGCAGCAAACAAACAAAAAGCTCTCACTAGCTTCAGGAGATCTCAACTTCTCTAACAACAAAGTTCTCTGTTCATCTCATCTCACCTCAATCATTCATTCATTCATTCATTCATTCAACAAATATTTCCCAACAGTCTACTATGTACCAGCCCTGTTCTGCACTCTCTGGACTGAACTACCTGGACGTTTCTTTGTTTTCTGAGCCTCCCCATTGCCCATCTATTAACCTCAGATTCTCTTCCACCAGGGTCCTTTAAACTCAGGTTCCCACACTGTGGAGCCCCAGTCCTCTCTGAAGCCATCCTTCCTTCTGAGGATGCTCTGCCTCAACCACCATAGCCCCGAGCCTCTGTAGCACCACTTCCCAGTGGTGCTCTTATGGTACCCAAGGTCTGATGGAAGCATTTCAAGGCCTCAGGGCTGGACATGGGGAGAACGTTCCCCACAACCACCACCAGGGTCCCACTGTAGAAATATACACAGTAAAATGGAAACTGTCAGGTGAAAAACACCCCCAAGCCTGTCAGGCACAGAAACAGGATTGGGTGCTGAGATCAGAACTGCCAACTGCCCCTATCCTACCCACACCCTTGAGTCTGCTCTGACTACAGTTAGGGAGGTTGTAATAGTCTGGGCCTTGTCTCTGCCTTACAGCACTCTCCTGGCCCAGGCTCTGATGCACACTGATTTTTCTTTTCAAAAAGGTTTACAGACCTTGTACTAAATGTTTACTTTCTTTTTTGTCTTTCTACTTTTCTTTCTAAACCAGGTCTCATGTAACCTAAGCTGGCCCTTGAACTAAGGATGATCTTGAACTTTTGATCTTCCCAAGTACTAGGATTACAAGCATGAGCCACTGAGGCACTATTATGCTTCTGTGGTACTGGGGACTGAAGTCAGTACCATAAGTACCATACCAACTAACCTACACACACACCCCTTCCTGGGAAGTTCAGTTTCTATTAACGTTTTTCTACAGTTGTCTCCCAAACTAAAAAATATTCAAAAGCAAAAGCAAACCCCCAAACTGCCCAGAGGTGTTTTGGCAAGCTGCTGTTTCCTCCCAGGGAGAGGAAGAGTATCAGGGGAAAGGGTTAACTATTAACACACTTCCCTGGAAGGTCCTTTGCAGCTTGTTAATGGAGCCCAAGCCAAACCTTGGCAAGGATCAAACATTAGCTCATGACAGGTGTAGGCTTCACGCTGGCTGTGGCTGCTACATCGCAAGCAAAAATGTCCGGGACGTGGGGACCACTCCATGACACAGCAGGCTGGAATGGATTGCTTTGCAGAGAGCTCTTCCGGCTGAAATAATTCTCTGAAACAACTTCCTTGACGTGCTGTCAGATGGCCTGTTTCCAAGGTGATGGCCGACGCCTGGGGACATAATAGACATCATCTGTGGTCTTCCGGAGACACGGTCCCCAGCTCAAGCCTGCAGCATTCTTCATTCTTCTGGCACTTGTCAAGCGGTCTCTATGGAACCGGGCCCTGTGACTGGCTCCCCAGCAAGTTCTGGTTGTATTCGCACCAGAATACTGCACACTTTGCCTGCAGTATTGGATCGCAAGCCCGAACGTCTTTGGGAGCCAGCCAGACAAATGACTGAAGGACTCTAAGCGACAACTGCTGCACACCTGCTTGTCCGGGGAGAGCCCACTCATGGCTGTGACTCACGGTTTCAACTTCAGGATGTTCTAGAACCGTTTCTTTGCAGATCTCTTCTGGTTGAAATAATTCCAAAAACAAAGTCCTGAGGAGCTGTTGGGATGGATTGTGTGCTGGGTCCCATCCTATCTGCCAGGAACCTTGGAATACAATCTTATTGGGGGAGTCATTATAGATGTAATGAGTTTAATCAAGATGAGGTCATCCTAGTCTGGGGTGGGCCCTAAGGCAGTGACTAGGGCACAGGCAGGAGGTAGGAGCACAGAGAGAGGGAAAGCAGCCACGTGCAGACAGGGGCAGCAACTGGAGTTTTATTACCTACAAGCCAAGGAATGCCAAGGACTGACGGCAACCGTCGGAAGCTGGAACAAAATCTCTCATGAATGAGAACAAAAGAAAACATGCTTAAGAGCTTCGCATGGTGAGATCTTTCACTGGCAGAGTCAAAAGTACCGCAAATCCATATTAGACTCTTTCAAATCACTGGAGCCAGAGGGTTATTTTGAAAATTCAAGTCCAGTAATAATGACGCTCACTGTCCCAAACTCCCTTATGGACGGCATCATCAACACAGTACACCGGGTCCTCCAGACTCTGGCTCCTGTTCTAGGCCTTACTCTTACTCGATTCCTCTGCAACTTCCGGTGTTCTCTTCACCCTCGGGACCTTTGTGTTGTCTCTAGTCAGCAAATATTTGCATTCTTCTCCACAACAAACATGCACGTACACACACACACACACACACACACACACACACTTACTTCCTCAGAAACACCTGTGCTGATTCTTCATGCAAAGTTAGCCACTTTCATGGTACCATCTCCCTTTGAAACTGAGCACCTCGTACCAAAAATGTGTGACCATTTGATTCATCCCCCATTAGACAGTAGGTGCCTTCCTCTCGGGCCCTGCACAACGCCTCCTACACAATCAGGCTCCACAGAGGCAGGAGGCGGTGTGATATCGTCCTTCCTTGCAAGCCTGGTACTTTTCTCATGATACCATTTCACTTCTTGGGACATTCTCTGATGGTCATATCTGTTAAGAAGTGACTGTTGGCCACGAGGCAGGCAGGAACTGTAGAGCTTCCCTCTATACCATCCAACTGCTAGTTTGGGACCTTTCCATACTTGATAAGCATCGATTGAGAGCTTAAAGACATACTAAGCTCCTCTTTTTAAAAATGGTTTTAAAAAACTATCCATTGCAGGGACAGAGCACTGCACATCAGAAAGGGATCCTGGAACCATGGTTGAGCCCAGTTTGTGCCAGGCATGAGTCAGGAGCAGACAGCTTTGGACAAGAGGCCTATCTCTCTTCAATGATAGTCCTTCAGTGTCTTAAGCCTTCACTATAGACACCATATTCCCATCACACCAATTCCCATCTCTGGCTAAAAACCTCAGATGAATCTAAATTCAAAATTATCTCAGTTGTCCTCAGACATGAGCAGTTCCCCAGCCCGCCTTCCCAAGATATTTGGCAGTATTTGGGGACAGTTTTTACTATTTGCACCTGAGATTTGGTGGCAGGTAAAAACTAGACCAAGGATGTTAAGAAATGTCCTACAGTGCACTGATGACAGCATCTTCCCCCAACAATCAATTATCCAACTCACGGAAGTGGCACCGCTAGGAAGCAGTGTGACCCACCATTCACCATGCCAAGGACCTGCTCCCCACGCACAGATGACATGCCATGGGCTTTGGTCAATTCCATCTCCAGGGCATTCCACGTTCCTCTCCTGTCCCAAGAAAAGCCTATACTACAATTAGTGTGCTTTAAACTTAGAAAGACCACAAAACAGTTTGCTTTGATTCCAACTATCTCTTCTGTGTAAACCCTAAAATTCCCTGTCCTCATCATTGTCCTTAAGAAGGAACTGCATGGCCTCAAGGAACTCCCAAAACCCAAAGAACACAGGAAATGAAACGTGTGGTTAATCACTTCGACCTGCTTCTCTGCAACTCTCTGAGGCCTGTTTATTGTTCCACCGTTCGGCTGCCCCAGAGTTATCCAAGACCAAAGTCTTACATTTATTTGTAGAGTAGAAGAAGGTATATTTTTATTCTCACATCCCTTCCAAGTCCCTGAATTAAATTAGTGTGAACTTTCCAGAATAAATTCACCTTTGAGCAGAAAGGAAGCATGGAAAGTTCCAGCCCAAAGGACACCTTATTGGAAAATCAGAAGGATGGCTGCCACTCCTAACTACAGCATTTGCAGTCGCAATGCAAAGGGCACTTGCTAATACAGAAGAGCCTCTTAGAGGGGTGAATGTTGGTAACCCAGGACTGGCTTCCACACACACATGCACACACACACGCACACGCACACACACAGGCACACGTGCTCACACACCACACACACACACACACACACACTCACGGAAAAGAAAGGAAAGAGTAACACATGTGGATCTAATCTGCACCGTGTCACTGCCTAAGACACAAGGGAAGAATGTTTATCACAATGGGTCTGAGGAGCAGCTAATAACACAAGGAAGACCTCAGGGTCTTTTCCTGCATAGAGTTCTTCATGGACCATGACTGTGGTCTAGTGGCATGTGTCACCAATTCAAACTTCACATGTTCCGTGGATGGCCTCCTTGGGTTTTCTTATAGAGAACTTCTGAGAACTGGCTTGACGATTTGTAGGGTAACAAGGGAGGGCATTTTGGAGTGTGTTTCCTCCCTTAACACTCAACATGGAAAAATATTTTCCGATCACTTCCAACCCCTGTGAGGTTCCAAATCTGGGCAATTTTGAGACTTGTGCCTTTTCACAAAAACCCACCCATCATTTTCACTGTGCTTTGCCTGCCTAAGCCTTAAGTACTATTAACTAAGACAATATTAAAACTAGTGTGGGCTGGGTATATCTGGTGTATACTGGCCTTGGTCAAGCATGCACCAGAGCCTGGGTTCCATCCAGTACATCCAAGTAGAGGATACATTAAAAACTATTGCAGCACAAAAAAACAAACAAACAAACAAACAAACAAAAAAACCCAAACAAAAATGCCTACAGAACACTTTGTTATTAATTACCAAACGTCTCTACTCAAGTTAGGGTGGTAGTTTAAGCCCTTTATCCCAATGCTTGAGAGACTACTGAGTGAGAGCTATCCTGAGCATGAGAGCTATCATGAAAGCATGTCTGAAAACAGCGAGGAAGAGACGGGCATGGTGGTACACGCCTCTAATCTCAGCACTTGGAAGGCAGAGGAGAAGATTTCCACAAATTTGAGGCCAGCATGGTCTACAGAGCAAGTTCAAGGCCAGGAATTCACAGTGAGACCCTGCCTGAAGCTCTAACACGAACTTTCCTCTAAGCTGTAACTGTCAAAGGTTTTAGCAGCAGGAGGGTGTTTTCCTCTTTCCCGCCATGCACAGAGTCTTGGGCAGGAAGGTAGCGACAAGACCACTCCGGTACTGCTGAGTCCCAGAAAACAACTCATTGTCTCCCATTCTACTGCTTCCTACTGTTCTTCTGTGGCTCCCACGAGTACCTAGAAAAACTGGTTTCAGAATGAGCCCCTCCATCTCTCGGACACAGCATTTTTGTGAACATGTCATCATTGAGCCTAGCCATGTAAGTGCCCTATGCTAACTGCAATGACTCACAAATAATTGCCAGGGTCAAATGGGGGTCAAATATGCTCAGATGACTTCTCTTTGACTTTCCTGTATTCTGTGTTATTTACCCTCTAAAATCGAGAGAGAGAGAGAGAGAGAGAGAGAGAGAGAGAGAGAGAGAGAGTTTGAAATACTCCAACTTCTTTTTTCTTTACTTGAATTTGATGCAACAGCACATGAGTGTGGAGCTGGTCTGACGAATACACACTATGGTGCTATTGGCCGCGTGCACTGCCTACTGGTTTTCACTGATGTCCTCTCTAAGAATGGAAGAAGCTGACCTGTGATGACTGTCACCCATTGAGAGGCTATACTTGGCCCTTGTGAGAATGGCTAGGCAGACATCCTCTCCCCCACCATGTCCTTAGACATGTAGCTACCACCTCATATCAACAAAACCCACAGGAAGCTCTGCAGAGGGCAAGACACACGCGCTAAGAAAATCTTAACATCGTAACCTAAAGGTTAGGAGTACATTGGGTGATTTAAACTTGCTAATAAAAGCATTTAGTTACATTACATAATCTTTAAATTTATACTTGTGATGAGAAGGCATCTTTAAATGGGTGTTTTCATCAGAGAATGAACCCCAAACAATGTGATGGCCATAGTGAGGAAGCCCATGCGACAGGAGTCATTTGATATCAAGGGTTCTGGAAGCCTGTATTCCGTAAAATATCCTTAGTACTCACTTTTAAAAGCATCAGGGCAATTGACGCAGTTGAAAATGTGGCTTTTTCCTGGCAAGCACTGAAAAATAATATTCCAGAGGCCATGCATCTTATCTCCCAGTCCACATTTCCAGCAGGCCAAATACAGAAAGCACATTTGGAATGGCACATAGGTTGAACTATTTTACTTTAGAGAAAGAAAAATTGAGCAATCTTGGAAGAACTCCATATTCTTCTTTGAAAAAAATTTTTTTCAAAGTTCCTCTTGAAAACTAGTTAGGACTTCGAGCAGGAAGGAAGGGTTTAGAACAGCTGTCCCCGAGTGAGTTGGGAGAATGTTAATCACTGTCCGTTCTTAAGACCAGCTCACATCCCAGGCCCCAGCAGAAGGAAGCTGCCCAGAGTGTCTTTTGAGACAGTGGTAAGCTATCAGCCAGATCTGAAACATACTCTAGCCCAGAAACTTATCCCGAGACCTCAAGAACCCAGAGGGTCAGCTAACGAGACACTTGAGAAAGTCATTTGATTTTTTACTAAGGCTCCCCAGGAAAAGGACAACATAACAAAATAGAGCAAAATGAAAATTCCATATATACAGGCATCTGCAACTTTAGCTAAGCATAGTCTTTAGCAAAGTGGAGATACACACACTGTACTGGGTTGAACATAAATGAAATACAGTGACCTTTGAATGTTGCCAGGTAAGAAGAAACAATGTGCAGATATATTTTAATAAGAAAACAATGGTTTCCTGTGATGGCTGTTCTTGGTTGTCAACCTGACTAAATCTGGAATTAACTAAAACCCAAGAGCTCTTTCTGTCTCTGTCTCTGACTCTCTCTCTCTCTCTCTCTCTTTCTCTCTCTCTCTCTCTCTCTCTCTCTCTCTCTCTCTCTCAAGTCCATTCCTTCATGGCATTAGAGCCCACTTCTTCAGTATTCTCTCATATACCTGAAGACCAGCTGAGACATCCATTCTTGTAGATTGGATGGCTACTGGATTCTTGAACCTTCTGTTGGTAGACAGCCATTGTTAGACTAGCTGGACCACAGTCTATAAGCCATTCTAACACGTCCCCTTTCTAAATAAATATAGATTCAGTCTATCAGTTCTATTTCCCTAGAAAACCCTGAATGACACAGATTTTGGTACCAGAAGTGATTTTAGAGCAACAGAAGTGTAAGGATGAATTTTTAAGTATCTGTAAAAGGCTTTGCATTTGCCAACACCTGCGACTACTGAAGCCTCTCCAGTTACTGGAGTCTCTCTAGAATCTCAGCGGGTGCTGAAAGCCCATGGTATAACTATTTCACTAACCTAAGTAGTCAAATGATTGTCCTGATTCACCAATTGTGATAGACAGTGGATTTGGATATAAAACTTTTAACAGCCTGTGGAAAATTAAGACAAATGCTGCTGGCCAGATGCTCCCAGCACTTCTGAAAGAACTGACAAAGGAAAATAATGAGCTCCACGATAAAATTAACTAACTTCTATCACATCACAACACGGTGAAGGAGAACGAAGTCAGTGCTAAAGCTGCCTGGCTCCAGATGCACATAGTCTAAAACAAGGGTTCTCCCCTTCCTAATGTGTGACCCTTTAACACAGCTCTTCATGTGGTGGTGGCCACCAACCATTAAATCGTTTTCCTTTACTTTGTAACTATAATTTTGCTACTGTTATGAAATGTAATATAAATATATGTGCTAATGGTCTTAGGGAACCCCTTTGAAAGGGGTACTGTGTGCCCTGGAATAGAGTCTTCTCTCCTATACTCACAGAGCTCATGTTGTAGAAAATCAGACCAAAGCCCTTATTACAAGGTTGGCAGAATTACCTTGAAAATTCAAGCCCCAGCTTTAGAGGGTAGAGTAAGGGTATTAATTCATATAGAATGGGATCCAGTAACTTGGGAAGGAGATATGTGGAAGAAACCTATTGACGCTGAAAATTTTGAACCCTCAGATTCTCAGGAGTTTAGCTAACCTGAGAAAGTTGTCTCTCCAACCTCATCAGAAGATTTACTCCTACCATCCCCCCTTCTGAGATAATTCTTCTTCCTCCTTTGACTGAGGAACTGAACCCTTAATTGTCTGCAGTTGTCAAAAGATGGCTGGCTGAAATGGAGTCAGTAGATGACTGATATCCCTGAGATCCCTTGGCTTGGTGTTGATGAAGGGATTTTAAGGCTCAGGAAAATTAGAATACTAGTGCAGGTATGCTGTGTAAAACCTAGTCCTCCACAATGGGACGGTCCAGAAGATATGCCTTCATTAATCCTATAAGATGCAAAATGGTGAGAGGGGCGCCAGCACATTCAAAGAGTTTTGTTGTTGCCCCTTCCTCATGCCAGACCAAAGGGTCAGAGACGCGGCTGCTCAGTTGGATGAAGTAAATGCAATGGGTTTGACTGGGCATAGAGGTAGTAGGGGCCGGGCGGCAGCCCTGCATCTCCAAAGGCAAAGCAATTGTACTCATTGTAATGGGCGGCATAGACAAAGGAGGTCCACAATGGACTGGCCTGTAACAGGCTGCACAGGCAAAGTGATTTTTATGATGGGATGACTCATGACTCATAAAGATCTTTGGTACTGGTTAATCATGGTGTTTCCAGGCATAAAATAGATATAAGGCCTACTGAATTTTTGTTTGATCTGTATAAACAGAAAAACTCTCAAACAAAAGGCTATGTTGGATAGTGGCAAAAGGGAATCTCAGCCCATGAGTCACCATGAGTCAATTTCCAGACTTGAGCCAGTTTGCAAACCCAGAATCCCTTGAATGAAGGGAGAGCCATGTTCTCCTGAGAAAGGACCATGATAAAATACTTAAGAGTTTTCCTGTTAGTCTTTCTCCAGTCGTTCCCCAGAGGTACCTATGACCTTTTACAAGGTAGCTGTACACTGGGGAAAGTAGGCAATCAGACTTTCCAGGAGTCTATTGGATACTGGTTCTGAATTTACTCCAGAAGACCCCAAGAAACATTGTGGCCTTCTAGTTAAAGTAGGGGCTTATGAAGGTCTGTGATTAATGGAGTTTTGGCTGGTGTCCAACTCAGGTCCAGTGGGTCCCCAAAATCATTTCATGCTTATTGCCCCGAGTCCCAGGAATTGCAGAAACAAGTGCCATCAAAGACTTGAAAGATTCAGGAACAATGGTACTTTAACTCTCCTAACTGACCAGTAGGGGAAGAGATGGGTTGTGGAGAATTGACAGTTGACTATCAAAACCTCAATCAGGCAATAACTCCAATTGCAGCTGTGTATCAGATGTGATGTCCTTGCATGTGCAGATGAACACACCTCCTGATACATGGTATGCATCTACTGAGGAATCTACAGATTCCTCAGCATCTGTCCATAAGAACCACCAGAAACAATTTGCTTTCCATTGGCAATGCCGGAAGTCTGCATTTACAGTTTTGTACCAAGGATATATTAATTCCCTAGCCCTGTGTCATAACTTAGTTCAACGGGCTCTTGATTTTTTCTCTTCCACAGAATATCACATTGCTTCACTGTATTAACGACATTACATTGATTAGACCAGGTGAGCAAGAGGTAACCAGCATGCTGGACTCGTTGGTAACAGATATGTGCCTCAGAGAATGGGAAATAAATTCAACCAAAATTCAAGGTCCTTCTACCTCAGTGAAATTCCTAGTAGTCCAGTGATGTGGGGCATATACATATATTTCCTCTAAGGTGAAGGATAAGCAATTGTAGCTGGCCCTTCTCATGACCAAGAAAGAAGTACAATGCTTAGTAGGTGTTATTTGGATTTTAAAGACAGAACATTCCTCACTCTAGTGTGTTACTCTGGCCACTTGCTTTGTGTGGGACCTAGAACAGGAGAAGGCTCTTCAACAGGCTGTGAGGGCGACTTTAGCACTTAGACTACGTGATCCAGCAGACCTGATGATACTTGAGGTGTCCGTGGCAGATAGACATGCTGTTTGGAGCCTCTGTCAGGCACCTATAGGTGAATCACCCAGGAGACCTTTGGGATTCTGAAGCAAGGCTCTACCATCTGCAGCCAACTATTCTCCCTTTGACAGCTCTTGGCTTACTATTGGGGCTTAATGGAAACTAAACCTTCCACAATGAGTCACCAAGTTACCATGTGTTCCCTGAGCTGTCCATTATGAACTGGGTGTTATCTGACCCACCAAATCATAAACTAGTGTGTACATAGTAGCAAACCATTAACACACAGAAGCCGTACATGTGTGATTGGGCCCAACCAGGTCCTGGGTCACAAGCAAGGTTCATGAAGAAGTTGCTCAAATGCCTATGGTTTCTATTCTCATTACAATGCTGTCTGCTGCCAAGCACAGACCTGTAGCCGAATAGGATGTGTTCTGTGATTGGTTAACTGAGGGAGACAAGACTAGGGCCTGGTTTACTGATGGTTCCACATGTTATGCAGGCACCACCCAGAAGTAGACAGCTGCAGGATTATAACCTCTTTCTGGGACAACCCTGAAAGACACTGATGAAGGGCAATATTCATAATGCAGAATTTTGGGCAGTATACATCATCATACATTCTGTGTGAAAGAAATGGCTAGATGTGCGACTGTTCATCGATTCGTGGGCTATAGCCAATGGACTGGCTGGATGGTCAGGGACTTGGAAAGAGCATAATTGGAAAACTGGTGAGAAAGAGATCTTGGGAAGGAGTATGTGGACAGGTCTCTCCAAATGGGCAAGGATGTGAAGATACTTGTGCCCCATGTAAATGCTCATCAAGAGGTGACTTCAGCGGAGGAGAAGCCCAGTAATAAACCAGATAGGATGAGCTATTCTGTGGCCCTTCAGCCTCTTTCCCAAGCTACCCCTCAGTGCCCAGTGGGCCACCTAATGCATCTCATCCCTCTAGAGAACCCTGACTAAAACATTCCCCAACCCAAGGTTAATTTTTCACATTACTGTTTGGGCATGGTGCAAAGTGTATTAAAATATACCATGAGTTACTAGCATTTATAACAGGGAAGTGGTCAAAAGAAGGTGAGAGGAAGAGAGGGAGAAAGAGAAAGGGGGGGTTAGATAAATGTTGTGGTTTGTGTGGTATAAGTATACACTATGGAAAATTAAAAATAAAACATTTTTTTAAGAATGCATTTTAAGTCAGGCAGAGGTGACTCATGCCTTTAATCTCAGCTGTAGGGAGGCAGAGGCAGGCAGATCTCTGTGAGTTCAAGTCCAGCCTGGTCTACAGAATGAGTTCAAGGACAGCCAATGTTACATAGAAAAACCCTGTCTGAAAAAAAACAAACAAAAAAAAAAACCAAAAAAAAAAAGAAGTGCTGTATGTTTAGACACATGTACATATGTGATACACGTGTGGCAGTGTGTGGATATCTGTACATCCATGCAAACACCTTCCTAGAATGAAGGTATCCCTTAGAGCTGGAGTTATGGGTGGATATGAGCTGCCTGACATGGGTGCTGGGAATCCGGTTCAGGTCGTCTGCAAGAGTACTGTGTACACAATGCTAAGCAACCAGAGCTTCCAGGGACTAAGCCACTACCTAAAGACTATACATGGACTGACCCTGGACTCTGACCTCATAGGTAGCAATGAATATCCTAGTAAGAGCACCAGTGGAAGGAGAAGCCCTGGGTCCTGCTAAGACTGAACCCCCAGTGAACTAGACTGGGGGGGGAGGGCGGCAATGGGGGGAGGGTTGGGAGGGGAACACCCATAAGGAAGGGGAGGGGGGAGGGGGATGTTTGCCCGGATACCGGGAAAGGGAATAACACTCGAAATGTATATAAGAAATACTCAAGTTAATAAAAAAAAAAAAAGAGTACTGTGTACTCTTGACCTCAGAGCCACCTCTCCAGCCCCTCTACCTGTTATGTCACAAATTTGCAAACACTGAACATGTGGGTACTCACGAGTGAGTGAATGGCGTGCACGTGCACGGCTTACCTTGGGAATAAAACTCTTGATAATTTTGTTAAAGCAACTGCCACGAGGTATCTTAGGGGCATGATAGACTCCTTTTCTCTACCTGCCATCAGCATCCTTAAAGTAATCCTCAGATATGGAACAGCAAGACAGGGATGCGGTCCGTTTAGGCTGGGACGCTGCAGACGAGCAGTATTCTGTGGGATCTGAATGCATCACATCGGGCCCAGAAAACTCCAGCCATGCCCACATGGCCTCATATCCAGCCATGGATAAGAATGGGAACCATTTCCCCAGAAGATGGACTTTCTCGGGCATCTGGTTGTCTGAAGCCTGTGACCTCAAACTCCACAGACTACCACCCCAGAGCTGCAGGGCATGGAAGCAAAGGGCTCAATCTGAATTGACCAGGTGCCCTCCACTCGGCAATAGAGCAGTGAGATGCTTTAAGTGGGTAGGAAACTGATCAGTAAAAAAAATAATAATGAATAATAATAAAATAACGAAAAAAGAAAAGAACATTAGGAAATAAAATATTAAAAAATGTAAATGTGACAGAAATTGTAAACAGCCTAAAGCTCCTCTCCCTCCGGGAACAGCTGTGTCTGCTAATCCCTCGAGAAGTCCTCACTGCGATCTCCCTTCCTTCCTTCCTTCCTTCCTCCGTCTCTCTCTAATAGCTCCCTTGTTCCTGCTGGACAAAACTAGCCCTTTGTGGCTGCTCTCGGAACAACATTAAAAACAGGAATAGGGAAATTGTAAACAGGAGGCTTCTGGCCTACAGGCGAAGACACACACAGGCCTCTGAGGCCTACTTCATGCTAAGCAAAGAAACAGATCTTTGTTGCTAAAGGGATTAGGACCCTGGGCCTCTGGAAGCACCGCTGAGGCATTCAGCTGGCCTGAAGCAGGGGCTTTGTAAAGAGACACCTCCGTTAGAGGTCTGGGAGCCAGCGGAAATCATTCATGCACTTTACACAATCTGGGTAATGTGAGAGTGTTGGACTGCTAAACGCCTCTGTTGAGGCGGGTCCTAGCTCCTTGAATGGTAAATTCTTTAGCGGCTAAATAGAGGGTGGTATAATTACCTTCGCTGACTGGGTTTTTTTTTTTGGGGGGGGGGTGTCCTTCTACCTTTAACCCTTACTGGGAAGAATATTCAAGAATCATGGAACACCAACTCCAAGAAGCTTTGTCTTGACGGAGCTGGCATGGCACTACCCGAGACATTATATTCGCTGGGTATCTTAATGTCTGATCAATGACCCACTTGACCCCATACTCTCCAGGATGATCCACGTTTCTGTAATCACCTCTTCTGTGCCTCTGGTTTAGAAGGTCCCCGAGTTTGCCTACCTGATTTCTATCTATCCTGAGTTCAAGTTCATCTTCAAGAGGGGCAGAGTCTTCCCTGAGGTCTACAATCTCCTACTTGTCTCTTGCTGCTGCACTCTGGCCTATGTGTTTGCCTGCCTTCAGGAGTGGCTGGGGGTAGGGGTTTTTCTTTTGTATCCACATTGTATGGCACTTCACAGGAATCCAGGGTAAGCTGTGCCCAACAGGAGTAGAAAATGGTTGGGGGAAGGGGGTTGAAGATCAGCTTTATTATGGCTAAGAAATTGTACCCACCATGTGCTGTGATGACTTTTAAGAATGTTTTAAAGTTCATCAGTGAATCCTCCCAGACTGTCCTATAGGCGAATCTGTGGGGACGTTTTCTTGATTAACGATCAACGAGAGAAGGCCCTGCTCACTGTGGGCAGGTAGGTCTGGGTTCTATAAGAAAGCAGGCTGAGCAAGCCATGGGGAGCAAGCCAGTAAGCAGGATTCTTCCATGACCTCTGCTTCAGTTCCTGCCTCCAGGTTTCTGCCCTGACTTCCCTCAATAATTGTCTGTGACATGGACGTATAAGTCAAATAAATCCTTCCCTACTGGAGTTCCTTTTGGTCATTGTCTTATTCACTGTTCTGTAACTGTGAAGAGACACCATGACTAAGGTAATTCTTACAAGAGGAAGCATCTAACTTGGGGCTTGCTTACAGTTTCAGAGGTTTAGTCCATTTTCATAATGGTGGGGAACATGGTGGCATGCAGGCAGGGGTTGGAACAATATCTGAGAGCTACTTCCTAATTGGTAGGCAGAAAGAGACTGAGCCTGGCACAGGCCTTTGAAACCTCAAATCCCACCCCCAGTATCATACTTCGGCGAATAAGATTACAGCTACTCCAACAAGGCCACACCTCCTAATCCTTCTCAAATAGTGCCACTCCACTCAACTATGTAAGCCTATAGGGGATATTCTTATTCAAAAAAACCATAATCATAATGTTTTATGATAGCAATATAAACAAAAATAGGACTTAAATAAAAAAAGCTAAGGGGTAAAACTTTACACTAGAAAAAAGAAAAGGTAGGTATTAGTCAGGTAAGGACTGAGGAAAACATGTTCCAGAGAGAATGGAGAGCTGGTATAGGGAGTTTGCAGGTAATAGCTGGAGAATTCCATGAAAGTGGGAATCTTTCTGTAACCTATAAGTTGTACTGCTCTTGGTACACAGGAAAGGGTTAAACACTCCATATGTATCATACCATAAGGGCCATAATGTTTGCATTAAGGAGCAAGAATCAACTCAGGTGTCAAGGCAGAAGGCCTGGTCAGGGAGAGTGTATATTCTGCCAAGGCCCTGGGATTCTATCTTGTGGGAACTGAAAGTCACAAGCAGGAGATAATGCAGGCAGGTGAGTGTCAAGAGGGACTACTCCATGGCCTGGAGACAAGAGGTAAAGTGACCAGTCAGGGCACTTCTGGGTTTGTTTGTTTTTATTCTTATTCTTTGTTCTTTGTTTTGTTTTGTTTTTTTGTTTGGTTGTTTGACTTTGTTTCTTTTTTTTAAATACAGGGTTTCTTTATATAGAGTTGCCTGTCCTCGAACTCACTCAATAGACCAGGCTGGCCTCGAACTCAGAGATTTGCCTGTCTGTACTCCCAGGTGCTGGGATTAAGGGTATATTCCACCATCACCACCCAGTAGTTATGAGTTTCTTAAACATAAAACACAGACTTCCAATGGCTGAATTTGTTAGGACACAGGTACGTCTGTATAGGCATTTGGGTCCCTATGCGGAAAATGCCCATCTAATATAGGAGGCACTATGCCATGGAGTCAGGTCCTGCACTGGACAGCCAGGAGAAAAGGGACAGAGCATCAACATTCATCCATCTCTTCTTCCTGACACGTGCCACATGACCAGTTGCCTCATGCTTCTGCCACCAGGTTTTGTCACCATGGTGGGCCGTGACCCTTCCAATTGTAAGCTAAAATTATCTCTTCCTCCTTTAATTTGCTTCTTGGGTATCTGAACACAGCAACAAGGAGAAGGAACAGTACAGAGTCAAAGAGGAGGAAAAAGAAGTGAGGAAGAACACCCTCCTACTCATTTCGGGCTTGGAAGAATGGAAACCAGGAGACACTAATTGACACAGCATACAGGAGGGAGTTTGGGTGGGGGAAGCTGGCTGCGGCAAGCTCAGTTAAAGGGGCCTAGGTTAGGACAAAGATAGCAGGCAGTCAGCAAGCATCTATCGACAGGAGTCAACCCTTCATCCTAGAGAGCTGCTTCATAGTCAGACTTTATAATAGAGTCTCAGGCTCTTGTTGAAACATTTGTTAATCTTTAAGAGCCTCAAAACTGGAAAATTTAGCAACATTGTTTCTGAATTCCTATCTGCAACGATTGGCTGGAGCCCTATAATGACCTATCCAACCTTCCCGCAGTTTCCGCAGAGGGTATTTTCATCTGACACTCCTGCTCAGAATCTTGGGGAAGAGGTAGGAGATGGAGATAGCCATCAAAGACTCATCAGCATCTACCAGGTGGCCCAAGCCCCTAAAGTGGAGCCATCCCTAGGGAGAAAGCGCAATAGGACAAGACATTAGGGAGGCATCAGAGAGGTATCCCCACCCCTGGTAGGGAGGAAAATTCTTGCTGGTAACAGAAATAAACAGAACAGGTAGGATGGAAAAAGAGCTTGAAATCTCAAGTGCTCTCCCCAGGACTAGTTCAGCAGGAGTCTAAAGACACTGGATCCTAAGAGAAGGAACTGGGAGATGGGCTGTGATGCTCAGGGTGTCCTGTTTCACAACGTGGTTAAGGAAGGAGCCAGAGGGCATCGGGCTGAGTACTGGATGACAGGTAAGTGAATGCAGCATGCATAGACCACCCGAGTCAGAGTGAAAAGAAAGGTCCCATGCAAAGGGAGAGTGATATCATGCTATCCTGGAAAAAAAGGTGGGCAGTGGACAGGGCCTGGAGAAACAGAACAGAGATGAAGAGAAGGGAGTCTAAGAGAAGCTGGGAAGAGGAGGCACAGATGGGTGAATATACTGTGTATACAAGCAAGAAATATCCAGGTCTGGAAGGTGTCAAACAAGAAGGGACAAAAGAGCCGTGAGCACAGAAGTCATGTTTAGGGATCTGCTGACTATCAATGGACCTATGACTGTTGGGGAAGGGTGGAAGCCAAGGGGGTGACTTAGGGTTCCTCTCCTTTTCCTTTTGATACCAAGACTGAAGTGAGAGAGGGAGTGTGGGCAGGTTAGCACAGGTCCCGGCTTATAAGATGCAAGGCTGTTGGGCAAAGCGAGCCCCAGAGGCCAACAATGGGGCAGAATGAGCTGCATTTCAGAGCTTGACCCCCACCTTGACCCCACCCCAGGCCCCATCTCCCATTCCCACCTTAGCACTGTTGTGAGCAGGAACAGGAAGTGGGTACTGACTCCCATAAAAGCTGGAAAGAGTCAGACACCTGGCCCTAGGCCTTCTCCAGAGCACATCCAAGTTTGAATGCCTACTTTGCAAGTCCCCTATGCACAACACACTCCAGACAGATCTGCCATAACCAAGGTGGCCATCAGCCCAATGCTATCTTGCAGGGCAACTCACAAATGCAAGCTTTCACATAGCTGGGAGACTGGGGTATGGGGGGCGGACATTACTGTGGCACCTATCCCTGAGGACAAAATGAGTGGGCTCTGCTATTGGTCCTGACCATAGCTGCTACAGCAGCTCCTCTAGCCAAGGCCTCTGTCTGGGGACACGCTCAGCAAAACAATTTCTAAAATTGCATTTGTTTGTTTGTTTAGTGTACATCTGAGTGTGTGGACTTCCCCAATTTCTCACTGACAATTAATGAATTTTCTGACCCAATCATTACCTGATTCTCTCTCTTTTATGTCTTATTTATTTTACAATAAAGTAACTATGAGGCAAAAGAAACAAAAAGGGAAATTTTAACCTGGGGAAACTGTGCAGAAGGTACTCTCGCAACATGAAGTGCTGCTACAGTAAATAAAATCTCCATGTCTAAAAAGTTCCTCCAGATCTTAAAAATAATAATAATTTAAAAATCTGGGTATAGTCCTTGCACTGAAAAAAAAATCAATATACTTTAATTTCTTCCAACAACTGGGGGCGCAGAGGTAGGCAAGCTGGTATTCCTTCACCTGGTTTGAATTAATGCTTCAATCCAGCAGACTTCTCCCCAGAGGGGATGTGGGATCTTCTTTAGAGAAAATGCTAAACATCCATCTGTCAGAAACAATTTCGGGGTACTGAGGTGTAGAGATGGAGAACGGAACAGACCCTCCCTCGGGGCTGCTGCCTGTGAGGAACGTTCCTGTCTCTGCAAGCTGCATGTACTCACTACCCTTGATCAAGGGCACACTGCACAGCAGGCCAAGCCGCCCACACAGGGGACACAGCAGTCCATGTCCTCACCAAGCTCACGCTCTCCTGGCAGAGCTGGGGCTTGAGGGTAAGAGGTGGGGGAGGGAGGGTCTGAGCGGAGGCTGCAGCAGGGACACAGGACTACCAAGCACCAAGCACCAGTTTGCAGAGCAAGCCTTCCAGTGTCCCCAGCCTCATATCTCTTCTCTTCGCCTGCCTCACTGCCCTTCAGACACATTTCGCTGTTTGAAATCACATCTGTGAGTTTGTCTGTGCACCGTTCACACCTGTGGCTAGACCATGAGCTCTCCGAAGACAAAGATGGGCCGTCCTGGTCGTGGCTAATCCTCGGCATCTAGAAAATGCCTGGTACATGAAGAAAACGTCCTTCACGGTCACTTAAAAGTATAACATGCATGGTCGGCACTTCCACATTTTATCTAGGTAAGCACGTACCATGTCCAACCACTGAGCTTAGAATAACACACAATACTTCCGAGACTCACAAAAAACTCTTACAGAGGGTAGTGTGATGGTTAATTTGTATTGTCGGTTTGAAAAAGTAAGAAACACTTGGGTCAAATAATGCATTTTGTACAGTGTTTAAAAGCAAGTATTCATTCATTCATGAATGAGAATGACAATGGAGGAGAGACAGGGCAAATAAAAACAAACACTTAGGTCTTCAAAAAGACAGTATAATTCCATAAAAGAGCCATGTATACGCTGCAATGGTGACAATAAATATCAGAGCGGGAAAGAAAGAGAGGAAGGGAGAAAGACCTAGCGGATTGGTGAAGCACACATCTAGCAGTGTCTATGACAGTATTTCTGGGGCAATTAGATCATTATGGCTCTGCTCTACTCAATGGATTAACTTCCTTGATGAATTTCAATCCACACTACTGGGAGGTGGTAAAAGGTGGGGCTAGCTGGCGGAAGTTGGCCACTGCGGTATGGATCTAAGAGATAATTATCAGTTCCTTCTGCTCTTCTCAGGGAATTAAGAATTCAGTGATTCATCCAGAGCCCACATTTCCTAGACTCCTTTGCAGTGAAGTTGCCCAAATATGGAACAGATAATGCATGAAAATTCTCTATCTCTTGCTTCAAAAGAAATGACTTTCCAAGATGGCCTCTTTTCTTACTCCCATTGTTGTGAGTGACCAAGAAGATATGACATGCGCCAGCTCTGACCACACAGATGAGCACAGAACTGGAGGGAAGGTGAACAACCAGATGGACGGAAACTCCAGTCACAGGATAATTCTGCAGAACAGAGGTGCCTCCCAGGCTGGGGTCACTCTAGCTGCCATGGAGAAGACAGAATCATGAGCAACTAGGATAGCAGCAGAGAAACAACTGCCCATGATGGCAGCTTTATCAAAGATGGCAGTCTCCAAAACGTGAGGTGTGTTCAAATTCTAGATGTAGTTTCAAGATATAATTCAATGGACTTCTTGATAAATTCTACTTACGGTATAAAGGAGGAAAAAAGATTCCAAAGATATCACAATCATTTTTAGCCTGAGTACCTAACAGAATGGAGTGGCCATGAACTGAGGGAAAGAGAAACCTCAAGGCTGAGTCTATCTTTGGAGAAAGCTCAGAAGTCAAATTTCAGAGATGAAGGCAGACATGGTAGTTCATATCCCTGTAATCCTAGCACTTGGGAGGCAGAGACAGAAGAATCATCAGGAGTTGTAAATCAGCCTGGTTTGGTAGTAAGGTCTAGAACAGTGAGGTCTCCACAGTGAGACGACTGTCTCAACAAGCAAAAGACAAGGCTGGGGAGATGTGTTTGCAGTGTTCCCAGTCCAAGTGTGATGGCCTGAGTTCTATCCTTATGAGTGCTCATTTGAAAAAGCCATCTTGCATCTGTAATCCCATTACTGGAGGAGGCAGACACAGGCAGGTCCCTAAGGCTCACTGAGCACCCAGCCTAAGCCTACTTGGCAGAGTTCTTGACCAGTACAAGACCCTGTGTCATTAAGTGCTGTACACCCAAGCCTTCATATGTACATGAGTGACCATAAGCACACATATTCACATACCCATGTGTGCATGCACACAAACACGTGTACATACACACAAACAAACATCCCGACAAAGAAGAACAGAGGTGAAGGTTAAGACTAATCGAGGTTTGGACTGTCTGTTGGCTGGTTTGTTTGTTTGTCTGTCTGTCTCACTATGTAGCTCCAGTTGGACTGGTCTCACCTTTCAGCCGTGTACTGTACAGATTAGGTTGTCCTAAAGCCTATAGCTATCTTCTTATATCTGCTTCCCAAGTGATGGGATTATGGGCCTTTAGCCCCCTACTGAGCAACACAACTTAGATCTGAATCCTGACCCTGGCACTCGACTCCCCCAAGACTCTGCTCAAATGCCTTGGGGTCTTCATTGAGTTGGTTTCTCACCTATAAAGCTAGGGCTAACTCACGGAGTAGATGAGGCCCATGTAACCAGACTCTTGTGCTGCTTAATTTTTCAAAAAGGCTCAACACATTTAAGACCAGGAAGAGATCTTGCTCCATCATTGTACCTGTTAATTCCCATCTTGAATCACTAGGGACCAATAAGATTTTCAAAACAGAGACATAGTTGTCAGCAGCAGTCCCAGTACTCTGGACAACCAGACATTTGGGGGCACCATGCTCAGAGTTCACAAAAACATCCACATTTCACATTACTACATAATTCAAGGGGAAATTAACAACCATGAGAAACAAGCCCCAACTCCTTCTCCTCTGCCACATTTGGCACCAATATCACAGGCAGCCTGTGATGGCTACTGTTGACTGTCGACTTGACTGTATCTGGAATGAACTACAATCCAGAAATGAAGAGCAAAGCTGTGATCTGGATCTTGTGGCAGAAGACAATACACCTTTGATCTTGAAGCTAGAAGACACGGGATTTTGATCTGGATCTTGGGGAAGGATGGTACATGTCTTTAATCCAGATCTGGAGGCTGGAAGGCACACCTTTAACCTGGGTCACGCCTTCTGCTGGAAGCCTATATAAGGACAATGGAAGAAGGGTTTGTTCGTTCTTCCTCTGCTTGCCCATGCCTTGCCGGCACATCCATTGGAGACTACTTCCTTGGGGTTTCTCCAAACCAATGTATTCAGTTCCTAGACCATAAACTGTTCCTTGAGGTTTAAAGACTGACAAATAGAAGAAAGGTAAGCTGACAATATTCAGACTCATAACATAGGAATCAAAGCACATGCAAAGTCCTAGCTCTCAAAAGGCAGGGGGCACTTAAGGAAGAAAAACAGAAAGGAAGGGTTCCAGGCAATGCTCTGGATGTTGTTTCTTTAGGCCACGTGTCAACATGTTTTCCAGCTTCAGATTGTCTCTTTTAAGAAGTGTATATAAACCAGAGAAAAGGGAGTCAATGAGACAAAGATGAAAGGGATATATAGGAAGAAATCTAATTCCTATTTTAGACAGTGTAGCGCGTATTCTTAAAAGAACCAGGAAGATGCCATCAAAATGGCAGGCAGTACTGGCTCATGCCTTTAATCCTAGCCTTCGAAAGGCAGAGACAGATGCATCTCTGGGTTTGAGGCCAGCCTGGTCTACCAAGGGAATTCCAGAACAGTCAGGACTATCAGGACTATGTAGAGAAACCCTGTCTTGAAAAACAAAAAGGAAGTAAAAATAGAGAAACAACAAAACCAAGAAAAGAAAACCTCTTAAGCCCAGTAAGTGCTTTCAGCAAAAGACCGGGATACAAAGTCAACACAAAAATCAGTAGCCTTTATACGCATAAGGAAGTTGCCAAGAACAAATTAAGGTGGATCAGGGAGAGATTCCCACTCACAGTAACTTCATAAAGATAAAATACCTAGGAATAGAACTAACCAAAGAGGTCAAAGACCTCTACAGTGAGACCTTGAAGACACCAATGAAAGAGATTAAAGGCTACACTGGAAGATAGAAAGACCTCCCATGCTCATGAAGTGGCAAAATTAATACTGCAGAAATGGCCGCATCACCTCAAGTGACCTTCAGCTTCAAATGTAATCCCTACCCAAAGGTCAATAGCATTCTTCACAGCACAGAAATAAAAAATAGACATCTAAAGTCCATATGGAGGCACAAAAGATCCTAAATATCCATAGTAATGAAAAATGGAAAGATCTGCAAAAGGCATCCCAGGGCCTGATCTCAAATGAGCACCGAGCCACAGGAGCTGCCACAGAAAGACTGCAGAGCAATGGGACAAAATGGAAGACCCAGAAATAAACATGCGGGGTTCCAGCTGCCAAATGTTTGACCAAACACACACACACACACACACACACACACACACACACACACACACACACACACTCGCCATACACTCAAAAAGAAACAACCTCTTCAGTGAGTAATCTATATTCATATATGGAATGAAACTGGATCCACAGTTCTAATCCTAGGCCAACCTTTCTTCTTCTTTTTAAGTAGCTGAGTGTGGTATCACACACCTTTAATTGGGAGGCAGAGGCAGGAGGAATTCAATGATTTTGAGGACAATCTGATCTATAAAGTGAGTTCCAGGACAGACAGGAATATATAGAGTCTCAGCCTGACTGTCTCTGTGTGTGTGTGTGTGTGTGTGTGTGTGTGTGTGTGTGTGTGTGTGTGTGTGTGTGTGTGTGTGTGTTTCTGTGAACCAGCAAAATATTTTTTTGCACATCATGTACATTCATGAGCCTCAGAAGCCAGCAGAGGGTGTTGGATCCCCTGAGATGAGAGTTACAGGGATTTGAGCCACCATGTGCATCTGGGAACCAAGCCCTGGTCCTCTGTGAGAGCAGCAAGTGGTCTTTACTGTTGAGCCATCTCCCCAGCATCAGGTCAAAGACTTAATGTCAGACCTGAACCTTCAAAAATGTTAGCAGGGTATTATAAGAAATACCTCAGGACTAGGACTTCCTGAAAAGGACCGAAAGGGCACAGGAAACCATCCCCAGAACTGACAAATGGGATTCTGGGAGATTAAAAAGCTTCTGCACAGCAAAGGAAATAATCAGCGGAAGAAAAGGACTGCCAGCAGCATGGAGGAAGCTTCACCATCAGACAGACTGACACAAACACAACTCTCACCTCCAAGGAAAGAAGGGATGGTTTATCCTAGAGTCAAATCTGAGTGACCACAGCCAAGGAAGACTGATTCAGGCTACACCAGATACCACGTTCCAATCTGGGGACAGTTTCATTGCATTTTTACAAGACCAAAACAAAGAAGATCACAAATCAAGGCACTTCTCAAACACACCGGTGGGAACACAGGGAGATCTCTGTTCCAGGCCTCAGATGCTGTGATGACACTCTTAGCCTTCCGGTTGCTGAATGCTAAGGGTATATTTGTACATCCCAAAAGGATTTACCTCACAGTCACAAGGATACTGAGTCACACACAGAGGTGTGCAGTAAATGGCAATTTAGGGGGCTAAAGATAGCCCAAGATAATTTGGCTTCCAACGTGTCTAACTCTCTGAAATCACCAAAGGTTTCAGTCTATCAACAGCCTTGTAGAGTTGGCACAAGCTTTTCTCCCCTCTGGGAACTTCAGCTCCCAACAGGTAATTAACATCTAGAATATATGAAGAGCTGGAAAAATTAAATAACAAAAACAAAACAAAACAAAAAAACCCCAAAACACCCAATTAAAAATGGTCTGATGAACTCACTAGATAGTTCTCAGAAGAAGACATTCAAATGGCCCATAGATATTTGAAAAGTGTTTTCACCAACCTCAGCCCATCAGGGTCATGCAAATTGAAACTATTCTGAGATTCCCTCTTACCCTTGTTATGGTGGCTATTATCAGGGACACTCAGTCAGGCCCCTAATCTCTGGAGGCAGAGGCAGAAGGATCACAGAAGAGCCAGCCTGAGCGATGTAGGGGTTATCAGGTCAATCCGAGCCACATAGAGACACCCTGTCACAAAAACCACAACATCAGGACAACAAGTTTTAATGTGGAAAGAGGAGCTCTTACACAGGAATGGACAGTCAGGACTGGTCGGGGTGTGAACTGGTCCAGCCACGACAGAAGTCAGTATGGAAGCAGCAACACAAAAGCAGCTGAACGAATCCCAACATTATCCGACCCAGCTACACCAATCCTTAAAAGAACCTTAGGTAGCCCATTGCTTGCACATCCACACTAGCACTGCACGCCTCAATTCACAATAGCTAAGAAATAGAACCAGCCGAGACAGTCGTCAGCAAATGACTGGATACAGAAAATTCGGTACACAGACACAGTTTTATTCAGTTGTAAAGAAAAAATGAAACCATGACTTTTGAAGGAAAACGGAGAATGAAATGAATCAGACTCAGAAACACCAGTAAAACACCACTTGTTTTTCCTCTCGAACGCTTAATCTAGGACCCGTGCGTGTGCATGTTCATGCATGTGTGCGTTTGTGTGTGTGAAAGTAGAAAGGGGACCAGGGAAAGGAGAGAACTTAAGGAAGGGAAAGGGAGAAAGCATCAGTTATGCACAGATGTGACTTGAAGGCAGACAGGGGACTATAGGGGCGGGCGGGGGAGGAGAGGCAGGGAATGAGCAAGAAGGGGCAGGGGAGAGGGAAAGGGCAGTACCAGGTGTGTGTGTGAGTGTGTGTAATAATACAAGTAAAATGTAATGGTATATATGTACAAAAACACCATAATGAAGCCTGTTACCTCATATGCTTTCAAAATTAATTAAAAAGAAGAGAAGAGGCATCAGGGCTAATTAAACTATAGCTTTATGTAGCTCTGTACAGCTGGGAAGCCCAAATCAAAATCCTACACTATAAAACCTTGCAAGATACCTTGCTTATTTTTTTTTAAACCTGAGTGCTCATTTCTCAAGTTATGAAGCTTGCAGATGGCAATGCTGCCGTGTTGTGATGTCAAAGGGTTGGACACACCTGCATTCAGAGATTGGTGGAGATTTCTGGACACTCATTCTAACTGTGGTCACTTCGTCCTGGGCCCATGAGAGGACTACATTTCCCATCTTCCCTACAATCATCTACGGCCGGAGACTGGCCAGAGGAAAATAGGCTGATGTGTGAGTGTCACTGCAAGGCCTGGGCCATACAATTCCTCAAGCAGTGAGTACCAGACTCTTCTTCCTACCCAGCCTTGGAAGCCACATCTTGAGAGCGGCAGAAGCGCAGTACAGAAGGAGCCTAGGAGTGGGAGTCACTGTTCAGGAGAGGAGATATGCTCACATAGAACAATCCTCAAAAGCCAGCATAGATTAAGCCACTGGAGCACTAGTGTTTGCTTAGACAGCACAGCTCAAATCCTAACTCATCTTTCCCATACAGCCTCACTTTGACATTCGCAACCACCAAGTTTTAACAAGTCCAAGTAAAGAGCTGTATGTCAGTGATCAGAGTAATCACAATCAACAGAGTATACCTGGGTTAATCCTCCAAGTATCACCATCACGACTGACATAACTAAAAACTATCATCTTGGTAGAAAATGCATTACTTCACAAGGCAGACTATATAAAGAATATGCTGGAATCTTTTGAAAAGGGCGAATTGTATCCACCAAGACAAAGGTACCTAAGGAAATTAGTCCACAATTAAATAATCCAATAGCCTGCCAAAATAGCTCCACGAGAAGAGGGACAAGCTTCTTTCAACCGAAGGGCCTTTGCACATGATGGCTCCTTCGGTGAAATGCCAAAGCCCTCCCTAGTCACGGTCTCCTGTGACAGTGCACGACCCACGGACTGTTCTCAACTAATGGCTGAATGAATCAAGTGTATCAGGCATTGCTCTCACTCTTTCAGCTGTTTACCCAGCCAGACCAACCATGGCATTGACTTTACTCATATGTACTGTGAGTGGCATCCACATGTGTGTACATGTGTGTGCAGGTGTGCACACATAGACATGAGAGAGGGCAGCAGGTGCCCTCTTCCATCACTCTGCCATATTTCCTTGTGACATGTTCTCCCACTGAAGCTGGAGCTTGTGTATTTGGCGTTACGTGGCAGGAAGCAACCCCGAGGAGGGCGCCAAGCTTCCCTAAGCACCGAAGTTGGCAGGAGCACACACCTGCACAGCAAACGCACTGAGCCATTTCCCCAGACCCTCTATTTAGAGTATTCTCTCCCATACAGATAGCTAGATGTCTGCTAATACTGGTGAGATATGAAACTGGATAAGATGCTAAGAATCGATATAATTAATAGACGGGCATCAGGGGCTTTTCTGTATTTATTATGTACTAGCTTTTCTGTATTATGTACTAGCTTTTCTGTATTATGTACTAGTTCAGTAACCGGGGAAGATCTTAGGATGAAGTACATTGTCTTCAAGCAACTCATGAATTAGATATAGGAAGATACTGCCTCCGGGTTTCCTTGTGGGTATGACCCTTGTCCTACCCTCATTAAGGCTAGTCTCTGCTTCCTGTTTCAGGGGAGGGATGAAAAGAATAGGGAGAAAATTTTCCTGAGAGCTTCAAAGTTTACACCCTGTTGGGAATGAAATGAACCCTGGTAATTAACACCCTGGATAAATATACCAAGGAGAACACAGTTCCCTGACACTACATGAGATCAACGTTACCCCTACACTCTCCCCACTGCATGCCCCCCAACACACACCCCTCTACATGCCCCATACCCCCAAGGCTTTGGACAGGATGAACTCCAGGAAAGAAGCAACAGAGAAGATTCTAGACAGGTTTGGAGTACCTCAAATAGGACAGGAAAGCCCAGAGTCTAAGAGAAGAACAGAACTATAGGGAAATGCTAGCCAAGGCAGCCGCTGCCTACAGGTCCTGTAGACAGAGACTGGACTGGGTGACTTCCACTCTTGCAGATGCCATCCAACAAATGCCCTCTGGGGACTCGCTGCACTGCACTAGAGTCTAGGGTCAGGATGCTGCCCTCATGTTGAAATGTGAGCTGAATGGGCAGCAGGTAAGTTTACAGATTGGCTGACTTAATGACATATGTGGTGGTTTGAAAGAGAATGACCCCATAGGCTCAAATACTTGAATGCTTAGCCAATAAGGAGTGGCATTACTTGACAGAGACTGGGGGTATGGCCTGGTTGGAGCAGGTCTGGCCTTGCTGGGGGAAGTGTGTCGCTGGACGTGAGCTTTGAGGTATCAAGAATCCAAAATAGTCCTGGTGCCTCTCCCTCTCTTTTTGCTGCCTGCTGACCCAGGCATAGAAGTCTTAGCTCTCTCTCCAGCACCATGTCTGCCTGCACACCACCATGTTCCCAGCCACAATGAAAATGGACTGAACCTCTGACTCTGTAACCTAATCCCAATTAAATGTTGTCCTTTATAAGAGTTGCCATGGTCATGCTGTCTCATCACAGCAATAGAACATTGACTGAAATATACCTTAACTTCATTGTTTTCAATTTTACAATAGTACAAAAGTAACCGCACACTTGTTCTCTCAATGCCACCTCTGCTACCATTTTTTCTTTCCTCACGGGGCCCGGCAATGTCCTTGCCAGAAGTGTGGGAATTCCAAATCACCTCAATGCTGTTTTATAAATTGGGTATATGAATACCCAATTCGAAAAGGGCAAACTGAGGCTTACCAGAACTGCACAGTCTGGATTCTATGTTCACATTTCCCTGACTCTGAGTTCAAGGCCACCTGCTACGGCTTCTCTCTGGGAAACCATTGAAACCTTGCTCCAAGTGTGAGTAACTTGCCACCATTTCCCAAACATGTCCCCCTGCAGCCCCCCACTCTGCTCTATCTGGTGGACACATGCTACAGTTTAAACCAACTCAGGGTTTAACCTGTAACCTTGGTGTCCATTGGTGGCTAAGAGCTGCCTATAATCCTACGAGGTGCACCAGAGCTCTGGCAGGTGCAGACAGGCCACAAAGAAACACATTCTGTGTCTGGGTCTTCTGCCCCAAGGCATCTTAAGACCAATCTTTGTTTCAGACACCACGGCAGCGAAGATTCTATAAATAACAGCAGCTACTCACTTGTTTCGTTGGCTTTTTTTCTAACCCAGATTTGTTCGTATGGCATTTCAACCAACGCCTAAAATACTGTTATTTTGCAAGGAGAGCATTCTAGAAACAAGGAATTACGTGTCAGACAAATAACACTCCAGATTCCAGCCTCCATCCCCTTTAATTTATGTTAAACATGGTATTTTTAAGCCGTCGCTACTTTTATCTTCCACTAGCTAGAAGCCAGATTCTCTGACCTCCCTTTCTTGTCAATTCCTACAGCTCTCTCCTCCTCCCCTTCCCAATTTCCTCAATAATTTCTATGCATGCTTTTTGCCTACATCGCCCTCTCCCTCCCCCTTTCTGCCTCCCCTTCCCCCCCCCCCACCTTCTCCTGCTCAGTACAACATAACTGTGGAGTGAGATTTTCCTATCTCCTCCAATGGAGACTCCAGACCTATTCCCTTAACATAGGCTGCCCATCTCCCATAATGAAGCAGCACAGAGAAGAGTTGCACAGTACTGACGAGTGACTGGTGGGGTGTAGAAAAGAACTCAAGCTGTTCTGTACGTCAGCTGCCCCAATCCAGGAGATCCTTAAAAGGGACATACAGAAAGCATAGAAATGCAGATGCTCAACTTTGAGAACTCCAACACCAGTGTTGGGCTGGGACTCCCCCACGGGGATCAGCCACCTACTGTACCCCAAGTGTCCCTGAAGGTCCACTCCCAGACCCAACTGGAGCCTCCAGCAAGGGCCAGCTACCATCACGAAACATCAGGAGAGAGAGCAAGAGAAAATAAAATGACTAGAACCCCAGGGTACCTCCTCCAGATCACCTCCAACCAAGGAGGGAAGAGGGCCACATGAATGAATGAATGAATGAATGAATGAATGAATGAATGAACAAATGAACCTTAAATGCAATCAGTCAGGCACTCACTTAGTACACACAGGTCTAAGCTCAAATGACTCTGCCTTTTGCTTTGACACAGCAAGAATGACCACTTTGCTTAACTCTCAAAGCAAAGAGTTTGGAGAGAACAGGAGAGAGAAAAGGTTTCTCCAAGGAGCAGGGATCCTGGTTCTAGCCCCATAATAGGAGACTGAGAGAGGCCCACACAAGGCTGTGAGGACCTTACGGTGGCTTGAAATCTTCACCTGTCTCTCTCTCCTCAACATTCCGCACACATCATACCCTCACACCTCCTCAGGGTGACAGCCTGAAGGTGTCAGGCTGACAGGGTGACAGGGAAACCACACTCCTTAATTCCATACCTAGAGTGACCTAAAGGGAAGGCCAAGGAGCTGAGCCACCCCAGCTCACCCCCTTAGCAAGCACAAACCCCCGTGTCCCCAAACCTTAAACTGTTGTCTTCTGCTTTTTCTTTAACAGCCTTACTGAGACTTCTCTGGAAAACATAACGTATATATTTACAGAGACCAACGTGAGGGTTTGATGTACACGCTGTGGAATGAGGACCCATCACCACACAGGCTCTGCTCTGGGGTAGGAGCGCCTACCGTCCATTCACTCAGCCAACCTTATACAGACACTGCACTACACGGGCAAACTTACCGGGAGTTCAGTACACACACTTTGACCAACATCTCCCCATCTCTCACCTCCACTCTGTGGCTCCAACAAGTACATTCTACTGTTTCCAGGTTCGTTTTTTTTTTTTTTTTTTTTTTTTTTCTCCTTTGATAAAGTCTCATGTAGCCCAGGCTAGCCTCAAACTTGATATGCAGAAAAGGATTATCTTGAACTCCTGAGCCTTCTGTCTCTACCTCCTTACAACCCAGACTGCAGACTTAGGCCACCACGCCTGGTTTATGTGCTGCTGGGAATAGAACTGGGTTACATCCACAGCCCTTAGAATTTTTTCTGAACCTTAAGTTTTGAGTCCAGCTTTACCCAAAAGGCTGATGGGACAAAGAGAACCTAAAGAGACTCCACCTTCCTCTCCTTTACTCCTTCTAGGATATTTCAGTCAAATAAAACCAGGCGGCTGGGTGCTGAGATCTGCCTTAGATCCTGAGAGGCACCGTGAGTGCCCCGCCCTGCTTCCCCGACAGCTGCTAGCCCTTGTCTATCAAAATAAATTCCAAATCCTTTGTCACATCGAGACAGACTCCCAGAACAGCAGCACACGCCTGGCGAGGCTGAAGGACAGACAGCAAGGGCACAGCCACCTCAAAGGAAACAGACTACTGAGGGTACCAGGGACTGTTTTCATGGAAGAACATGACCACAGAGTCCCTGACATGTCACTCAAACCTGACCTCCATGTCACCTCCCTCCTTCCCTGCCCAGCCCAGTATACTCTATGCTCCCCCACCCCACCTCTCAGGGATACATGCATCTCCTGAGCTACCGTCTACTTCACTTCTTCACTTCCCTACCTCCAAAGAACACTATGCTAGCTGCTACTGCCTTTGAAGACATGTTGCATATGATCTTTAAAAAAAAAAAAAAAAAAAGGTAACCAAACAGAAACGTATACCTTGAACAAATCTTTCCAACAGATGGGACTTAAGGCATTTATTATCCTCCTCTGGTCTGGGACTTTTCATGTACTCTGCTAGCAGTGGGCCAAGCTGGGAGCTGTTTGATGGTACCTCTCTGACCAATTACATACTAATTAAAAGACCACGGTGCTTGGGGAGGTAGCAGCTTTGCATGTGGACTTTAATTACTGGGTCCTAGTTTTGCCAAGAAAACACAAAAGGCTTTTTCTGGCTGGATGCTGAGGTGTGGAGGGAACACATGGCTTGCAGGGGAGGGGAGGGCCGGAGTGTAATCCAGAGCAGGAAGCCCAGCAGACACTGTCCTCCACCCCCCAGCTCCCCACCCCCACCCTGAGCTCTCCTGCAAGGCCTGTGGATCAGCCTTACCCTAAGTCCAGTGTCTCCGGAACACAGGGCACGCATTCTCAGTAGACTTGGCTCAGCTCTCCTGGACTCCACACACCCCTGGGCCTTCTCTGGATTGGCCTTTTTTTTTTTCCAGTCCCATGGCCTTCTCTTGATTTGGACCCCAAACCTTTGTCTCTCTCTTACCTACAGGTCGCATAGAGCCTTGGGTGAGAGTAGGGTTCCAGAATTCGTTTTTGGCTACCCAGAACCCGTTCCTCTGCCTCTCATCTAGTTAAGCCAGTGTGCAAAGCTGAGGCAGGGCTGTCCCTCCAAAGCAGGAGCACATGACCTGGGCATGACCGATGTGCACACGTAAGCCCTTCCTGCCCTACTGTTTGTTTCAAGGATGGGTACTTGACCCCAGGCACTATCCACTGCACACTTGGAGAGACACGTCATCTCTCCAAGTTAGGGCTAGAAGTACTGTACGCAACTGTCCTAAGAAAGAGCAGATCTGGGAAAGAGACCTCCTGGGGGACAGAACTGAGAAAGAAGGGAAGAAGCTACAACTAGGCAGTGGCCGTGATGGAGCAAACCATTCCTGAAGGAATCCACTCAGAACATTTTTAGGAACTGTGCGTTAATAACTTATTTTTGCACTGGCTCGAGTGGGCTTTCTACATATGAATAAAATCATCCTGTCTGGTACGAATATGACTGGAGGTAAGAAGCTGAAATGCGCAACCCTTCGAGGAACGCACTGAGACCACCTGAGGGGTCCTAGAGTTCCTGGCCACAGCCAAAGATTTCAGAGCTAGAAGAGTTGTTGGAGACAAAGACCAGGTCAGCTGTCTCGGCCAAGTGTTTCTTCACAGGTGTGCACGTGAGGGCCGGTAGAGGGAAGAGGTGACAGCAGCCCGGTGACAAATTCTTCCCTTCGCTGTCTGAGTCTCATGGACAGCTGGAGTTCCCTAAAGCCTGAACTAAACACTGCAGAGATCCCTGTCCAATGGTCAGCTAATAAAAGCATCTTCCCTTCTTATACAGCAGAAGCCTCTTCTGATCCCTTCCTGCATGGACGACCTCCACACCCTAAATCTCTCTTCCATCATCTTTGATACTCGCAGCATCCTGGTTCCTCCTGTTCATGAGTCTGCCCTTTCAGTTGCTCAAAACCCTTTCTTCTTGAGACTAAGTCACCTACAGACACTGAAGAACCCTACAGGACTCACATCTCCATCCTTTAACTTCATGCCATCTACTACCTGCCCAGCCTTCTCCAGCCTTTCTCTATTCTCACGAGCAATTGAAGTGCATTAAAGACAGCTACAATTTTTTTTTTTTTGGTTCTTTTTTTTTCGGAGCTGGGGACCGAACCCAGGGCCTTGCGCTTCCTAGGTAAGCGCTCTACCACTGAGCTAAATCCCCAGCCCCTACAATTTTTTTTAACTCTGCCCACAACACACACACACACACACACACACACACACACACACACACACACCTCTGAAATCAATTTTTTATAACTTAGTAATCTTTATCTGGTTAAACATGTATTTCTTCCTGTGGTTAGATCTCAGTTGCCTGAAATATCTTTACATACTTTATAGAGACAGGGTCTTGGACTGGCTTCCAACTCCTAGGTACAAGCAATGTTGCTTTGGCCTCCCAAATGGCTGGAATGCACCACCAAGCCTAAGGCACCTGACACATTTTCAAAAGGCTCGGGGTGGTCGTAGAAGTACGTCTAATTGTCTACTGCCTGCAGACTCCTTAAATGACACGATCAGTTATTTTTGCTTCCTGTGACTAAATTCCCCTATTTCCAGGACAGATTAATGCCATTTGCCAGCATTTAGCGTTAGCCAAGATCTGGCAATGCACAGATGGAAAGCTTCATGCAAACATGAAACACGGGTGCTTCTCTCTACAGCCCAGCATGCAGTTGCAAGCCCTCAAGAAGGGCAACTATTATTTTTATATTCCTGTCAGAGTATTTCGTGAGTTTACAGTTGTCAGAGACAGAGCCGTGGGAGTCTGGATGAGAGTCACGAGCTCATTGGTTTTCTGGTCCAGGTGAGGGCATGTATTAGCATGTCGGACTGGAAAGTGGGGGTGGGGAGATAATTCAGACGCAAACAGGTGATACCTGCATCACCTGGAGCCTCCCTTTTATAGAAATGAGCAGTTTCTCATGGGTGTCATCTGATCGGCAGTGTCTTCTATTACTAGAAGTTTTTCTGGGGCAAGAAACAGGACTTAGAAAAAACAAAAATGACCTGATAGGTTTGTATGATGGGTATAGACTCTTAGTATCATGATTAACATAACTGATTAGGCTATTTTCTCTATAAATCTTTCTTTTGAATAGTCAGCTTCAGAAGGACAACTTGCTGTGGACCAAGCTTCTCTACCATACTGGGGACCAACTTGTACCCGCTTTCACACTCCTCCATTGCTTCCCCTTTTTTTTTTTTCCTCTGCCAGCGTTGAACCTGCCCTGCTGAGCCTTTCTTTCCAAGGGCCTGAGGTCTGTCTTCCAGAGAGGATCTGTGACCCAACCCTGGAAAGTGTGGCTGTTCGCTCCCAGGGTGAGTATGTTACAGCTGTGAAACAGGACTAAGGAGAGAGTAGACGGAAGCCCGGATTCTCACTGCCCTCTCTGTCTGACGAAGCTGAGATCTTTGCTTCTTGAACATGCCTGGAGTCGTATGTGAGAAGACCATGTGATGCTCACGGCCCATTCAGAAACGGTAGCAACCCGTCAAGCGCATGTGCTCCACTGCATGGTTCTGTCACTCGGCCAATTTTGCAATTCTATCTTTCAGACAATCGTCGTCATAGCTTTGACCTCTGACCCCGCTTTCTGAATGCCCGGAACTACGAAGCAGGTTTTCTCTACCACAGAAAATTTCAATCTGTTATCTGTGGGCCACCTGTAGCAGACTTTCTGGGGTGCCTGTTAGAAAGGAAAGTTCCCGGACCTGCCCCAGAGAGCCTGAAGCAGTAACACTGGAGCCTGCAGTGTCATCTCAGTGGCTGTGAAAGACACAAAAAACACAAGGGACACTTCCAAATTTTGTCTGTGTGCCCCAGGTCTAGAAAGCGTGGTGGCAGAAGGGGGTCTATCTTCCTCTTTATGCCTCATCTATGATGTGGCAATCCCAGTGCCCCACGGAGGCTCTTTTCCTTTTACCTCTGAGTTTCCCAGACAGCCTCCCCTTTGGCCTTTTCCCTGAAATAAAACTAGGAACCCAGCTGCATGGTCAGCGGTGGTGCAGTACATTATACAATACACAAAGTGCACACTCGAATTCTACCAGAGATAAGATCCAGTGAGCCTTCACGGGGACAGAACCAGGCTGTGCCTGGATTCTCAACCCTACTAAGGCTACAGCTACAACAAGACAACAGGCCCAGTAAATTCCACACAAGCAAAGATGGTGCCTACCTCCGTGAAAACCCGGGCTCAATGAGACACACGTTAGCGGGAATGGACAGTTCACTCCCATTCATTTTCTCCTTTTCTGCCACCCCACATCTGAGCTGCTCAACTTAATCTTCTGACTTGATAAACATTCCCACTACTATCTGAGCTTTTACTCTCTCTTCTGCGTGACTTTAGGCAACATCCATGTGGTTACGCTTGGGTTAGTTTCTCTTTTGCATCGTTGTTCTCCCTGATTGTAAGAGCACAGTTCGTTTCTCTGAGGCATGGTAGTCAGAACTGAACTCGCTAGCACTGGTCGTGAACTAGTTTCTTTCTTTCCCGACATTTTCTCCATTCAGTCTCTTTGCCGTTGCTGTGGTGCTGGCTGAATCTATTTATTCTCGTGTGTGTATTTAGTCTACATGTATGTCTGTGCTTCATGACCATGCCAGTATCTATGGTGTTCGGAAAAAGGTATCAGACCCCTAAGACTGGAGGAGTTAGAGAAAGCTGTGAGCTGTGTGCACATGCTGGGAATTGAACCTGGGTTCTCTGAAAGAGGAGCCAGCACCCCTAACCTCTGAGCCATCTCTCCAGCCCCTCATTCAGTCCCCTTGAAAGGGATTGGTCCCAGGAGCCCCTAAGGTCACCACAGCCTCCAGATGACCATGCTCCTGATGTAAAATGATGTGGTATTGGCGTGTGACCTGCATCCTCTTGTGCCCTGAATTTCTCACAATACCCAATATGAGGTAAACACTACTAAATCACTCTTCTGTCTTGTTTAAGGAATGGCAAGCAAAGAGTTGGTGTGTTTTCAGTCTAGATTTCATTTTTTCTGAATACTTTCCATCCACAGTTGGCTGAATCTGTGATTATGGGAGCCACAGATACAGAAGACCATACTATTTTTATCACCTACAGAAGCGCGGCCTAATCACTAAGTCTAGAATCAAAACTTCTGGTACTGGAACCCCTTCTCTACTGCTGATGGTGATTGTCCCTACAGTGCCTCTCTGGTACCACAAAAGGAACTGTCCCTATGTCCACACTCACAGATGACCTGAGTCAACCCACGAGGAGAGTGGATGGTCAGCTCACCACCCTGGACTCCTATTCCTCAACCAACCCTCTGCCTTCTGCAGGCTTAGCCTGGTGGGCCCCCGGCACACAGTTCTCCATCCATAGCCAACATTTCATTTCAGGATAACGCATGCCGTCTTCATGGCTGGCTCTCTTACGAGCGTTCCCGCCACATCAAGCTCAGAGCTCATTTCCCCAAAGACTGCCTCGGCAAACGTCACCCACACCATCTACCCTAAAGCCCTGCTTCACACTCTTTCTATCAGAAACATGTCTGGGAGCATCCCGGGAGGCTCACAGTCCCCACCACAGAATCTCCATGTGGGTCTTTCACAGTTGCTCCTTTGAAGCCTTCAAATCCCCCAGTGAACAGTTGTTTCTTCTTCGTAAGTCCGTGTGGACTCCGTCTCCTTCGGTCTTTGTCCTCCGCTTTCCAAGCCAACCGAGATCTGAGCCGAGGGACAAGGCTCCTTAATTGGCTCTGGCAGGCCACTTGTTTCATGCTGACATGCGTCGAGCTCCCCATTTTATCAGACTCCAGGCATCCTGTCATGGTTCTCTCCCTGGCCTAGATCCTTAGGTGCTGGTAACGGGCCCTGCCCCAAGCTCAGTGTAGCTTTTAATGTTAAGTTGGCTTTCCAGCTATCTTACTCTCTGGGCTGCACATCTGGAACCATTCACAATGTGGTGGTTGAAATTTCCACTAATTCAAATGGAATGCTAGGGGTGGAGGCCATTGGGAGGCCCTCGGCTTCCCTCGGTCCACTGCAAGAAAGTCATGTGTCAATAAACATCCTAGAAAGGGCTCACTAGGGCAAACCCTGAACTCAGGACACCGGAGAAGTCCGGCTCGGGATGCGGTGGCCCTGAGGTAAGGCTGTGAAAAAAGCTATGGAATAAACAGTGTCCCCTCAAACTTCCCCTTTTAAGGAGAGGACTACGTGGTTGGAGAGATGGCTCTGCAGTTGAGGGCACTTGCTCTTCCAGAGAATCAGAATTTGCTCCACATAATGTCAGTCAGGCCGCCCACAACTGCCTATAACTCCAGCTCCATGGGCATCTGTGCTCGTATGCCCGTACCCACATGCAAACACATGCATTCACATACACACATATACATAATTAAAAACAGTCAAAAGAATTATGTATATTTTAAATGATAGAAGGTATTTCCTCCTTCCCTCTTCACACCCCCCTCACAAAACCATGCATTATGAAGGCACCATGAGAAGGTAGCTGCTGTCTGCTAGCTGGGAAGAGGATCCTGACCAAAACCTAACCATGTTGGCATCACGACCTTGGTTACCTCAGCCCCCAGCTGTGGGGACCAAAGCTCTGTAGTCGACAGCCAGCCCCTGTTCTTTGATCACAGAACCCAAGCTTATGACACAGACAACAAGCTCCAACTTCCTTGCCTAGTTTACCTAGTTCATAGGTGCAAACTAGAATCCAGATGCATGACCCTCTTTTCTCGGCCACTGTGCCTAGGAAGAGTTTAGACATCAGGAAAGACTGAGGAAGAAGTACAAGCACATGAAAATGGTCCATCCTCCCGCCTTCCAGAAAACACAGACTGACTACGTTATATAATCATAAATATCTTCCATACAACATATTCACTTGTGTGTAAGTGCATGGACTAAAAACCAGGAAAGGTACACACTGAATGAGCTGTCACAGTCATCTCTGGAGTAGACCGGGAAAGAGGAGAGAAAAAGAGGCAAGGATGTTGATGAAGGGGGACTTTTGCTGACGTCAATGGTTTCAATGTGTTTGTCTATAAAAGGAAAACCACACAGTCTTGTGTTTATCTGCTGAACAAAGAAAGGACAGAGGCAGTATGTGGAGCATGGTGGCCTGGCTTTCCTGTTCCACGTGGCATCCTCCTCTCTGAGCCTTTTCTCTGGACAGGGGACTGGAAAGTTGAAGGTTCATGACTGTCCCATGAGTGTCTTAGCTCTAGTAGTCGGTGCCATACTCATCCCATGGTAAGTGTGACTTAGACACACGTGTCTTGGTCAGGTTTTGGGTGTTTGTTTTTATTTATTTATCTTATTCGTTTATTGGGTCAACGTGAAATAAGCTAGAGTCATTTGAGAAGGGAGTTCCTCCTCAACTTCGAAACACGCCAGTGTCTTGTGGGAAAGCCTGTGGTACACTTTTCTTGACTAGACATTGATGTGGGACAGCACAGCTCACTAGGGCAGACCTACCCTTGGACATGTGGTCCCAAATTGTATGGAGACAAAGCCAGGAAGCAACATCTGTCATGGCCCGTGCTTCAGTTCCTACCTCCAGGTTCCTGCCTAGAGTTCTTCTTGCCCTTTTGGTCATGATGATGTATCTGTCATGACTACAGAAACCTAACCAAGAAAGTGTAAAGGTGTCCATGAGGAAAGGAGATAGGGAGGAGCAAAGCTCATCAGGGAGATTCTGGGAGAGCCTGGCCAAGACACACCGCAAAGTCTCAGACAGGAGCATGTGCACAGATGTGGCACAAAGGGGAATCGAGTCTGTTTGGCTCCAAATAGACATGACTCACAGGACTCTTTTTTATTATTATTAAATTTGTTTATTTATTTATTCTCTTTATAAGCCAATATCAGCCCTCCCTCTTCTCCCAGTACCCCCTCATTCAAGTCCTCCCCCACTTCCCCCCTTCCTCTTCTCTTTAAGGGGAAGTCCCGCTCTGGGTATCAGACTCCACCCCCTCCCCAGCCCCACATCCCTGCACATCAAGTCACTGCAGGACCAGGCACATTCCCTCCCGCTGAGGCCAGACACGGTTGTCCATTAAGAGGTACAGGGTCCACAGGTGGGCAGGCAACGGGCTCAGGGACAGCCCTGCTCCAGTTGTTTGGGGGACCCACATGAAGAAAAAGCCGCTTACCTGACACAGACTGCTCTTCGGTTGGTGATTCAGTCTCTGAGAGCTCCCGAGGTCCCAGGTTAGCTGACTCGGTTGGATACTGTGGAGTCCCTGTGCTCTTCAGGTTCCTCAGTCTTTCTCCCAACTCTTCCATAAAACTTCCTGGGTTGCATCTAACGTTTGGGTGTGAGTCCCTGTATCTCTTTCCATTGGTTGCTAGGTGGAGCGTCTCTGAGAACGGCGATGCCAGGTTCCTGTCTGCAAGCACAGGGGAGTATCATTAACAGCGTCAGGGATTGGCTCTTGCCCATGGGACGGGTCTCAATTTGGGGCAGAAATAGGTTGGCCACTCCTCAGCCTGCTCCATCTTTGTCCCTGCACATCTCATAGGCAGGACACATGGCTCAGAGGACTCTTGTTGGCACCTGAAAAGCACGCCGGAGGCAGAAACTATGGTGCCAGCACCAAAGGAGATCATATTTTCTACAGAATATAGCCCTGTGCTCTCTGACCAACAAGACCCGTGAGATTCCCATGGAGACTCTGTCCCTCTACAACATGCAGGAGTGTTTAAGGGGCAAGCGTGTCCCAGTGTCACACCAAGCCTGGACCTGCTCCCATCACTTGGTAGAATAACTCACTTTTCTGATTCAATCTCTCTACCTGTAAAATAAAGATAGACCCATGATCCTCCACTCACCATCCCGGGAAAAGAGTTAAACAAAACCCACCTTAGTAGGAAGATAGCCAGGTACAGTCATGGGACCTCATGCACACAAAAAGTTATCATTCTAACTCCTAGAAACCAAATACTTCCACAAACACTACAGTCGATCTTGGGGTTCATGGACTGGGGTTCTACACAGCACAAACTAAAGGGAGCAGGCAGCCACCGTCCACCATGCCCCTCACTCTCCAGGTCTGCATGAAGCCCTCATTGCTGTGTTGTTGGGGAAAGGTTTTATACATTTCATTAAAGGCCTAATTACTTAACTTTAACTAAACTAGTTTAGTTCCTGGGTTCAACTCAGTTAGCCAGAGGGACTGAGATTCTCCTGGCAAGCAAGCAAGGAAGGAGGGCCAGGGAGGACTGGCCACAGACGGACCCAGAGACAGACTGACAAACTCCATCAGCTGGCAGATTCCCCAGTGGCACTTCCCTTCCTTTCCTGTGCATCCCCTTTCAGATGGCTGGGCACAGCCACTGGGATGGGAGACCTGGGCACATCTCAATCATTTCCCTATAGATGTCAGCCTCACTTCCCCATCCCACCCCACAGTCACCCAAGCCTCTGTGTAAGACAGCTCTTCACCTATGCAATCTCCCATGGCTTCACCTCTCTAGCTGAGTCCTAACTGAGATACACTTCTCACCAAGGTTAACTTGGGAGCAAAACAAAGCTACTTCCTCTTTTCCACATTAACACTGTTAAGTCTCTAAGAGCTGATGCAAACAGAATAGAGCTGCTTCTCGGTATCTGTAATACTTCTAACTTACAAAGTCACTGTAAACTCTGGACTAGTGACTCCAGCATCACTGCTTCTGGGGGAAACTGTATTCATTCATTCATTCATTCATTCATTCATGTATACATACATGCACTCATCCTAGGAAAATACTCTAGCACTGACCTACATCCTAGTATGCCTCTTCTAGGAGAAACATGAGTTAGGTCCTGTTTAATCGTGGGTGGAATAAGCCTCTACAATGGTGGGATGGGCCCTACCTCATAAGGTAGGAGTGATATTCTAGTACAAGTAGCCGTAAAAGTAAAATATTGGTAGTGATAGAATCAGAAGGCTTGGAATAGGGTTTCTGAAACATTTACAGTGTGTCAGGCACAATTACAAATACTGGGTGCTTTACCATTTTTATACCAAATACACGACAAAGCTATAGAAGAAACAATGGAAATGAATGGCATTCTCCCAGGGTGCCAACTGCCTCAGTCTGCCCAACACTGATGAGTTTCCCAGTCATCCCAACATGCAGTGTTAAACTTAGGAAATCTGCAAGAAACCCCAGTAGCCAGTCAGTCATCTCAGGCTGGTCACGCCAACTTGGGCCCAAATTCTAGTTTGTCCATCCAGGAAGAGTCACAGTGTCTTTGAACTTCAGTTTCCCCATTTAAAGACAAGTTTAGCAGCAGCAGAATCCCCCTCCAAGGGTGTGGTGGGGGAATCAGAAACATAAAGCCCTTGATACATCCTAGCTATGCAACAAGACAGTAAAAAATGTCAGAAATGTACTCTCCCCAGAGAACGCGAGTGCCCCTACATCATAGCAAATGGTTGAGTGGAGATTTTGGATCAGGACTGCAGCTGTGGGATGACAGAAGAGAAGCAACGAAACGAGAGTCCAGTAAACTGGACAAGGCACTTGGGAGATGGAGACAGACGGATCAGGAGTTCAAGGCCAGCCTCAGCTAAATGAAGAGTGTAAAGTCAGCTTGGACTGCACGGCACTCTGCCTCAAACAACAATAAAAGTTATATCAGCTTCCAGCCACAAAAGACAACACAAAATTTAAAAAAACAAGTGTTTATGGACATTAGGTAAGTCTTTAGACAAAGCACAAGACAAGGGACTCCCTGAGGAAAAAATAATCCCGGCTGCAACCACCCTCTGGATGGACAGAGCGAATGCTTACAGACTTCCCATGAGTCTAGAGCTATCCAGTCCTGATCGGAAATCTCCACTCTACCATTTGCTATGATGTGGGGGCACTCACGTTCTCTGGGGAGCACCCAACAACCTGTCCAGAGATGGGGTCCAGGGCCACTGCAGGGATGAATGAATAAACAGGTCAATCTAGGAGCTTGCTGGGGAAAGAGTGGTTCATGTTCCACCCAACCAGATTAGAATGACTTCCTAACACAGACAGCTTTGGGTACGGTCCTTCAGAGCAGGCCTTTCCTACTGAGCCCAAATTAGCTCAGGCGAGATATTGGCAAACCGCTCCTTTAATACTAAGTATTTCCGGCTGTGGGTCACAGGGTCACTTCTGCAATGCCCCAGAGCTCTATTGCCAGAGCATTAAAGCAGCCACAGACAAGATGTCAACAGACAGCCATGGTGTGTCCCAATAAAACTTTATTTCCCAATACAGGCAGCTGGACTGTGGGGCATAGTGCAGCAACCTCTGGTTTAGATAAACACTATTCTAGACTCATCCTAGCTGTGCTGAAAAGCAGACTCCGAGGGATCAAGCTAGTTACAAGGAACTCTGCATCCCACACCAAGTTCAAACAGTAACTAGAGAGATGCAAAAGCCAGCATGCTACAATACAGAGCTCATAACATCCACATCCAGAGCTGTCGGAACTGCAAAGAAGAAGGAAAATACAGCCCATAATGAGGGTAAAAGCAGTCAAAAGGAGCAGACCCAGAAAGGCCACCGATGACAGAATGAGCACACAGACACCAAAGAGGAACGATAACGCTGTGCTCCATAGAGAAAGGAGAACAGAGCATCATGGGGAAGAGAATGTGGAGTGGGAAAGGTTACCTCTGCAAAGAAAATAAAACAAATGGGTTAAGCCTCAGAGTCAATTAGAAAAAAAGGCTTCAGAGAATTTAAAATCACAGTTATGGAATTAGCAAGATGGCTTAGTGGGTAAAGGCATTTGCTGCCAAATCCAATGGTCTGAGTTCAATCCCTAGGACCCACATGGTCAAAGCGGAGAACTGACTCTCTTCTGGCTTACACAAATACACACACACACACACACACATACACACACACACACACACACACACACAGAGGAATGCACACAGAGAGAGAAGAATGCACACACAGAGATGAATGCACCCACACAGAGAGAGAAGGATGCACACACACACAGAGGAATGCACACACAAATAATAAATACATGCGATAGAGACCATCAGCGATGAATTATTGATGGTGAAGAAATGCAAAGGAAGCAGAGTATCATCAGTAAATGGGGCGTCCATGAGCAAGCAGATGCACTTCCAACAAGAACGTGAGGGAAAGGCGGACAGGAAGTGGTGGAAGAAAATATATACAAAGAGACAACAGCCAAAATTTTCCAAATTTGGTGAAAAGGAAAGCCCGTAGAGGCAACAGGCTAGACAAACCTCAAGCAGAATAAATGTGAAGAGGGCCAGCGAGATGGCTCAGCAGGGAAAGGCACTTGCTGCTAAGCCTGATGACCTGAGTTCAATCCCGGGGGCCCACATGGTGGAGGAAAAAAAGAATTCCTAAAAGTTATACACACACACAGACACACACACACACACACAGACACACACACACACACACACACACACACAGTTTTTGGTTTTTGGTTTTGGTTTTTGGTTTTGTTTTTTTGTTGTTGTTGTTGTTGTGTTTTTTTTGTTTTTTTTTTTTTGTTTTTTGTTTTTTTGCATTTTGTTTTGGGATATTTTTAAAGACAGGATCTTTCTGTGTAATCCTGGCTGTCCTGTCCTGGAACTCACTAGGTAGACCAGGCTAGTATTTTCTTTTTTTCTTTTTTTAAACACAAGGGTGGGGAGATGGCTCACTGATTGCTCTTACAGAGGACCCAGGTTCGACTCCCAACAATGACAGCTCCCAACTGTCTCTACCTCCACTTCTGCCTTCTGCCTGTACATATACGCATGGTACACAGACATTCATGTAGGCCAACACCCATATATAACAAAAACAAAACAAAACAAAAACTCTCAGGGTTCAGGCTTTGTCACAAAACTCCAGCAATAGTATTGTGAGGACGAATGTTATATTTTAAGTTTAAATTGCTGTGCTTAGCAGAGCTATAAACAAAAATGCCTCTAACCTAGAAGCCCTACTTGCCTATGAACAGTGGTCCTCCTGGAATGTTGAGGGCTGTTTATGAAAGGTAACAAGCCATGTGTCTTCAAACATCGGCAAACAAGCTTGGTGGCCTCAACTGCACAAGATGTGCTTAATCTTGCATAGGGAGGAGTTACATCAGGATGTATGCTTGCCCCCACTGGAGAAGCCAGGAAGGATGGAGCCTTGCGAGAAGTCCCTGACTAATATAAGTTGATTCCATACTCTGGGGATCCGGGTATGGACCTGGCCAGTGTCCCCTGTTCTGGCCAGAAATTAATAAAGTTTGCTTTAAATTTGACTCAAAAATCGTGGTAGTGTCTTATTCTCACCAGGTGGGATTAGCGGTACCACCATGACTGGCTGAGGAGAAAGAAATAGCTGAGGACATGTCTTTGATAAAAAGAGATGTCTACACAGCATACACGATAGCACAGTGACTAGAGATCCCACCATCTGGCATAACAAGGATGAAGCTGGAGGCAATTATGTTAAATGAAGTAAAAGAAAATACAAAGGGGTGAACAATGCATTAACCCTAGCTGTATGTAAAATCCAGGCAGCAAAGAAGCCAACAGCAGGGGAAGGAAGAAGAAAGATGTAGGTTAGAAAAAGCCAAGGGGTGAGTGCATGGTATGAACAGGTCTGGCGATCTAAAGTACATTCTGAGATTACAAGTAATGAGACTGGACTACATTCAGGGAGCCTGCTGAATGGACTACAGCTTATCTTAACTTTAAAATTGGAAAACCAGATATGATGAGTATCTTGGTTTTTAGCTATTTTATCAATTGTGGTTAGTCTTGTATCATCATCATTGTCATTGTCTTTTTCATCATCATCATCATCATCATCATCATCATCATCTTAAGTTAATATTATCATAGTATCTTTCTATGTAGACAAGGTTGACCTTGAACTCACAGAGTTCTGCCTGCCTCTGTCTCTGTAGCACTGGGACCGAAGGCATGGATTACCAAGCCCAGATAAATGTCAGTTTGCTATGACCTAAAAAGAAAACTTCCTTTTGGGAATTTCCCAGATCAGATGGAGATGTAGGACTGTCCTGATGGCTAGCTGATGGAGGACCTCACCTACTGTGATCCTAAACTGTGTAAGAAAGCTACGGAAAGACAGGCATACGGGAAGACAGCTAACGAGCATCCTCCTCCACGGTTCTTGATGCACTTACTGCTTTAGTTATGTAGTGAGCTCCTTAGTCAGAGGTCATGCTGAGTGAAACAGGGGATAGGGCAACCTTCAAATTCGTCACTGACTTCCCTCAATGATGGAATTAGAAGATGAAATAAACCCTTTCTTTTCCTACATTGCTTTTGGCCATCATGTTTTATCACAGCATCAAGAATGGAACTATGGCCAGGTGGTGGTGGTGCATGCCTTTAATCCCAGCACTCTGGAGGTAAAGACAGGCAGATCTCTGTGAGGTGCATAGTGAGTTCCAGGGCAGCCAGAGTTACACAGTGAGACCCTGTCTCAGAAAATTAAAAAATCAAATTTAAAAAGGTATATGCAAAATAGTAACTCTCAGAACTCAACTGTAGAAAGAAATCGAAGACATAAAGTAGATAAAAGAAATGTCTCATCTGCTGGGCATGGTGGCGCACACTGTTAGTCCCAGCACAGGAGGTAGAGTCTGCACGTCTGAGTTCAAGACTCCCTAGTCTACAGAGTAAGTTCCAGGATAGCCAGAGGACTACACAGAAAAATCCTGTCTCAAAAAACCATAAAGAGACAGGCAGGCAGGCAGGCAGGCAGGCAGGCAGGCAGGCAGGCAGGCAGGCAGACAGAGTTATCATTTCCTCAAAAAGTAGCTATGGTGCTATAAAAATGGCTCAGGGGTTCAGAAAACCAGAGTTCAAGTCTTGGCATCTCAAAACCGTTTGCTAATAACTCCAGCTCCAAGAGATCGGACACTCTCTTCTGGCCTCCACAAACAACGGCGCACACGTGCACATATACTTAGACAAATAATACGATTTCTAAGAATCACTTTTATTTTATGTGTATGGGTGTTTTTTCACGCATGTATGTCTGTGTACCATGGACATGGCCAGTAACCCACAGAGGGTAGAAAATGTTGTTGGAGCTTCTGGAACTGGAATTACAGACAAGTTGTAAGCTATCATTTGGGTACCAGGGACCAAATCTGGTTCTCAGCAAGAGCAGTAAGTGCTCTTAACCCCTGAACCATCTCTCCAACCCCAATAAAAAAGACTATTATAATAATAAATCTTTCTTCTTTTTTTCAAATTTTTTTTTGAGACAAGGTTTCTCTGTGTAGCCTTGGCTATCCTAGAATTCACTCTGTAGGTCAGGCTGGCCTCAAACTCACAGAAATCCTCCTGCCTCTGCCACCCCAGTGCTGAGATTGAAGGAATGGGATGTGCCACCATTGCTAATAAAGCTTTTTTATAGAAAGAGGAGGAGAAAGAAGGGGGAGAGGGAGGAGGAGGAAGAGGAGAGAAGAAGAAGGAGGAGGAGAAGAAGAGAAAGGAGGAGGAGGAGGAGAGGAAGAAGAGGAAGAGGAAGAAGGAGAAGAGGAAGGAGGAGAAGAGGAAGAAGAGGAAGAGGAAGAAGAGGAAGAGGAAGAGGAAGAAGGAGAAGAAGAGGAAGGAGGAGGAGGAGAGGAAGAAGAGGAAGAGGAAGGAGGAGGAGGAGGAAGGAGAAGAAAGAAGAAGAAGAAGGAGGAGGAGGAAGAGGAGGAGGAGGAGGAGGAGGAGGAGGAGGAGGAGGAGGAGGAGGAGGAGGAGGAGAAGAAGCAGCCAGCAGCTGCAGCTACCACTGCTAACACCAAGCATGATTACTATGTCTGAAATCTCACTGTGTGGAACACTGAGGCAGGATGATCACCATTAATGTAATGCCAGCCTTGTATACAAGTTCCAGGCCAGATAGGACTGCATGACGAAACCTCAAAAATAAGGTGTTACAACAAAGAAACTACACACGCAGCAACATGGATGAAGACCATGACGTAGCAAGGGAATATTCAAACCCAAAGGCAGCATACAGGGAAAAATAATAAAGATCAGAGGAAAAATTAATAGAACAGAAACAACAGTATAGAGACTCAAGAAAACACTTCCATTGAAAAAAATAAACTAGATTAACGAACTTTTGGTCAAGTTTAGCAAAGCATCGTGTTAAGTGAAAGAAGTCAAAACTACCTACTGTGTGATTTAATTTACATGCAATTCTTTAAAAGGCAGTACTAGTGATAATGATTTAAAAAAAAAAAAAACAGAAAAACAACCCAGTTGCTAAGAGGTAAGGGATTTGACAGGTGTTTGGGCTGGGGGGCTGAAGAAAGTGCTATGTTGTGACTGGGGTGTAGTTTAAAGGCTTCATGTAAGTCGGGTATGGTTAACATACCTGTACTCACAGAACTCCAGAAACAAAAGCATGAATGTTATGAGGTCAAGGCCAGTCTAGCATACACAAGAGCCTGTCCCAAAGCAAAGACTAAACTTTGGTCTAAACCCCACCGAACTATACACTTAAAACTGACTGTAGCTGGCACACTCCTTTAAGCCCAGCACTAAGAATGCAGAGGCAGATCTCTGTTAGCTCAAGGACAGAATGGTCTACACAGTGAGTTCCAGGACAGGCATGGCTAATGGCTACACAGAGAAACCCTGAGTTGAAAAACCACACACATACATACATACATACATACATACATACATACATACATACACACACACACACACACACACACATACAGAGAGAGAGAGAGAGAGAGAGAGAGAGAGAGAGAGAGAGAGAGAGAGAGATTGTAATGCTTTAAATTAGTATCACCAATAAAGCTGACCCCCAAAAAAGTATATACTAGGGCTGCTGGAGAGATGGCTCTGTTGTCAAAAGTGTACTACGTGCAGAGGACCCACATGTGGTTCCCAGGACAGGACCCACACCAGGCAGCTCACAATGACCTGTAAACTTCAGAACCAGGGATCTAACACCTTAGCCCCAGCATTACAGACATTTTAACATGGGTTCAGGTATCTGCACAAAGGCCTGAATGCTTGTATGGTAAGCACTTTACTGGCTAAGCCATGTCTACAGCTCATTTTTTCTCTTTTGAGACAGGATATCTGTTTTAGTTTCAAATTTTTACATTTGCACATGTGTGTGTGTGTGTGTTTATATGAGTGTGTGTGTCTGTGTGTGTGCCTGTGTGTGTCTGTGTGTGTGTAGATGCCCGTGTATGTGTGTACATTTTTAGGCCTGAGGTTGACTTCAGGTATCTTCCTCAAATCACTTTCCACCTCTGTGGACATCTGCTCTCACACACATATATCCACACACCTACACATAACTTTAAAAACTAAAATAGCAATCAATCAGCAATGAGGTCAAAGGACGTAGGAGACGCTCTTAGGGGACAACATCCCAACTTCTATATTTAACTCATCTCCTAAAATATTTATTTTTGGTTTACATTTTCTACTGTGTATAATATGCTCATACATTAGCATATGTATATTATTTATAAGTGAGTGCTCAGACAGTGAGATCTGTACTCATTTTCCCCCTGCTGAGAGAGAGCCATTTAAAGCCCTTGGAGACGTCTCAGGGTAAGCCTTTGGTGGTGCAGAAGCAGAAGCTGGAGAGGGAGAGCTACTGAGATGTGACTAAGGGGCAGGCTCTTTCAAGATAGAGAAGGGGAGGTAAAGCTTCAGTACTCTGGGCAAGAGGAAGGCTCTGGGCAAGGACTTGTCAGGGAGGGGGCAAAAGAAGGTGACTGTTTCTAGGGTGGGTCAATTTAGTAGAGAGAAAAGTAAAGAGTCGGAAAAGGAATTGAGAGAGAATAATGTGTCTGCAGCAGGAAATGGTCTGGGAGTCCCAGTGAAAACAGAGACAAAGTTACAAAGTTGTCATCTAGAGGGAGAGAGAGGGTGTGTGTGTGTGTGTGTGTGTGTGTGTGTGTGTGTCCAACGTCTAACATGTGGAGGCCGGAGTTTGATGTGGGATGACTTTCTCTACCTCTCTTCAGCTTATTTTTAAAGTCTCTCACTGAACATGGAGCTCAGGGGTTTAGCTAGCTGGCAAGCCTAGAGGATCTACCTGTCTCTGTTCCCTCAGCTCTGGGGTTACATGCATAAGCTGTCAGCTCTGCCCTGGCATGTGTGGCAGAAAATTGCACTTGGGTCTTAACGCTTGTGTGACAAGTACTTCCCCTGAGAAGCCAACCGTCCTGCCTGTCTCCCACTTTAGAGATGTGTGCTTCTGTTGTAGACTTTGTCATTTTCACACACACACACACACACACACACACACACACACACACACACACACTCACACACACACACACACACACTCACACACACACACACACATATGTGTAAGTGCACTTGTGTGCTTGTGCATGTGGAGGCTCAAAGTTGACATGAGATGTCTTCCTCAAATCGGTGACCACCTCTGTGTTCATCTTGTCTCAAATGCACACAATTTTCAAAAATAAAGTTTATCAAATTTAGCAATGCCACCAGGCAATTGTGGTTCATGCCTTTAATTCCAGTACTTGGGAGGCAGAAGCAGACACAGATCTCTGTGAATTCCAGGCTAGCCTGGTTTTACAGAGTAAGTTCTAGGATATCTAGGGATACACAGAGAAACCCTGTCTCAAAATAACAAAAACAATCAATCAGCAAAGCCCCTGCCTCCTTTGCGCTGGAATTACAGCTGAGCCAAACACCTATTCAGCCTTCACACAGGTTCTAAACTGATCTTTGGTCCTCACATTTGGTAAGCAAATGCCTTACCCACTGAGCCATCTCCCTGGCCCAAGACAAAGTTCTGCATTGTAGCCCAAGTTGGTCTAAAATTCACAATCTTCTTGCCTCAATCTTCAGAGTGTTGGGATGACAGACATGTGTTGACCTTTGGGACAACCAGAATGGCAAAGAGCATCTGGAACGACTTGATTCTTCCACATTAATGAGACAGCAGCTAAACCATTGTCTTTGTTATAGCAGAGCCTACCACACAATGGCATTCCTGACTCTCAGGTGCTCTGTGACAGCTCGCACTGAAGGAAATGTTCCCTAATGTTAACTCCGGCATCAAAAATGGAGCAAGAGGAAGGTGGTGAGGATTAAGTGGACACCAGAAAACTAGTATCAGGCTCCTCAGTAATAGACTAAAACTTCCATATTGTCGTCGAAGCTAATTTTGGCCCCAGTGGTCAGCACTAACCTGGGTGTGGTAACTGTGTGGGTAGGACCACCAGCAAGCACGGAAGTGAGTCTGGTGAATCAGGTTGAGGCCTGACTCACCCAGAACCATGGGAATGGTGACTCCGGGTCCAGTGGCCTCAGCACTGAGTAGAACCAAGGCCTTCAGGGACATCATTAGTGGTTGTGAATGCTTACCCAGCATTCCTCACAGGATGGCTGCCAGGCCTGCCCACATGCCACTTGGGTAATTATGTCCAACTTACCCTCCTGAGGATTCAGAGAGCTAGCAGGGGACTTCCGGACTTGAAGGCAACAGCAGGGCCTTCAAGATACACTTCCTCCAAAGTGAGTTCAAACCCTTTCTCTCTTTGCTATTTTGTGCAGAACTCAGCGAGGTTGAGAGAAGGGCCAGCTGCAGACCGCTTTTTCAGTCCCTCACTGTAAAGCAGCTTCACCTGGGGAGATTCGGGCAGCCTCTGTGGCAACTCTCTGCTCTCCCCCTAAGTAACAGCAACTCTACCTGTCCTTCAAGGGTGTAAACTCTGCCCCAGCCTGAGGAGAACTCTGCCATATCTCTCAGCCAACATGGCTGTGTCATCAATGGTGCGTGACGTGAAAAGTAAAGACCCAATACTGAGAGCTCTGTGAAACCAGAAAAAGAGACTCCCCCATCTCTGTTCATGTCATTGAGAGCACAGAATACAGGCCAAAAGTGGCTAGCATGTTTTCCCTCTAGAGATGAAACCAAGTGACCCGTTTGCTAAAATGCCGTGAGTTCTGAGGAACATCACGGCTTCTGACTCCCGCGTCAAACCTGCATGTTGTAAGTTCTCTCACGTGGAACAAGGCGATATATTTCAAAGGTCAAGAACACAAACCGAGCTGCCCGGCTAGTAGTATTTCGGCCTTCTGTGGCCCCACCTTCTTTCCCTACGAAACGGAGCCGCTGCAGGGTCCACCTCACACATCCTCCAGCAGGTTAGTGAACTGAATATGGAAGAACATAAACTTTAGCATGAATATGAAGAATTGGTGATCATTGCTCCCAGTTGTCAACGACAAAAGAAAGCCTGGATGAGGGATGAGGATACGTGAGAGAGCACATACTTAGTATTATGTAAAACCCTGCAGTTCACAGTACAACAAACTTAATTAACTAATTAAGGCAAGGAAACCAAGCCATAGAGATGCCTTGTCTGCGGTGGTACAATGGATAGGAGATGGAGTAAGGCTTAGACTCTTGGCTGTTTCTAGCTCCAGAGACTTTCTTGATCCTCAAACACAGCATCCTCCATATTTAACACCCTAGAGGGCAATGTATATGGAAAGAAGAAAGCTGAAAACAAAAAATAGGCAAGCTCAAGAATGGGGAGAATAGGAACTGCATACACGCCTTTCACCCAATACATCAGTGAAGCCAAAGTCAAATCTGGTTTTCAATACTTAATCAAGAAAATTCCTTCCGTCTTAAGGCAGTTTGAACCAGGGTGAGTCTCTTATACTTAAAATCTTCTGCAGACTTGCCCAGTGTAACAATCTAACTCTCTTCTCCCATACTGCCCTTAGTACTCGGGCCTGACTAAGCCAAGGACAGCCATGTGAGACTCAGCTCCAAGACTCTGCAAAGAAAGTCATTTTTCAGATCACTTGTTCTCACCCCTCAAACACCTTCTACATTACCAGACACTGTGTTAACATATTGAGTGGGTTAAACACAAGGCTGCATGGAAATAACTAGAAGGTTCCCCCTGGCATAGCAGTGAGGGACACCTGCAGTCCGGAGCAGAACCCCAGTTCTCCAGGTCACCAGAAGTCTCTGGTATCTGGGCCAGTCTTTCCCAAACTCTGCATATCGGTTGCTGCAGCTGGACTCTGGCTTGTCTTCAAATGGAAGAGGTGATGGGGAATTTCTGCACAGGTTAAATTATTCATGTCCATTGAACTACATAAGCAGCATTCGATCTCTGTCTCTGGACACAGTCTTTGCCCAGATCAAAATATTCGATCGAGGTCCAAACAGGAAATGCAGATATAAAATGCATGACTTAATATACCGGGGGCGAAGCCCTGGGCCAACAAGGTGGCTTCTTTCCTCTTCTGCATCTAATCTACTCCTACTCACAGAGAGAGGGGGTGGGGGTGGGTTGCTGGGGTACTTTTGATTTTTTTTCTTAACATCACAAGTATCGTAGAAAATATACAATGAAAACCCCAATGATTCCTCGGAGAATTTGCTCCCCTCCCTCATCTTCTTTGATTCCCCTGCCTCCTCTCCACATCCTTTGAACTTCTAAAGAGACACTTTGAAGGCATGACAGAAAGCAGTTTTTCATTCACGCTCCTCTTTGATGCTCTTGCTAGTCATCGGAACTGTAGAGTCCACAGGATGTCAGCGGGGAGAGCTGAAAGTCAATACTGACGACAAAAGGCCAAGGGAGAGTCTGGACAGTTTTGGTCAATGGAACAGAAAGTTGAAGGAGGATGCACGGAGGACCTGAGGGATGCAGGCAGAATTTCTGGCCGCTCCCACGTGTCTCATCTTCATAGTGGCAACTCCTAAGACAGGCTGACGATGCAGAAGTCCAGGGGCAGTGCACAGCCCGCAGAGGCTTTGATGAGACACTTCCTCCTGCTCTGACCTTCAACCCCAGAGCTCTTTGTCCATCCTAAGATTTTGGCCATAACCCATCTGCTACTTGGGAGAAAACACCGGGGGTTTGGATGTTTCCACCTTCTTCTAGGTTCCCCAGTGACTGATTCATTCAGTTCTGTGTTAACTCGATACTTGGGGGGTGGGGGTGGGGAGGACACTGGGTGTGCTGAGGAGTGAGTGAGGCAGGCGCTGAATAAATTATTGGAAACAAAGGCTTTTATAGATGACTCTCAGGAAGCCTAAAGCCTTCAAAGCAGCAACCCTAGTCTGGCCTAGGATTAGGGGTACAGTGAGAGCCAACTGAACTATGCAAACCCAGCAGGAAAACGCATCCGTTCATCTGAGATGCTGGAGGTACTGAGCACTGTTGTGAGCATCAAGGATGGAGAGAAAGAACTTCATCCAACCACACATAGCAACTGCAGAAGATTCTGCTACTCCAGCGATTCTGATGTCAGCGCGGGGGGTGGGGGGCAAAAGAACTCATCTGCTTACAAATATTTACTGAGCCCTAGTCCTAAACCCTGGGAGGGTAGATGAGTAAAAATAAATGAACTATGTGCCCCTGTGCCAAGAATTAAGAGGTCAAATGTAAAGCAGTCCTACTTGCTATGTATAACTATAAACTGAAACATATGTCTTGAAGGAAATTATGAAAACATATAATAACCCAAGCACAACACCATTTGCATATGGACAACAAGGGGGCATGTTTAAGCTCAGACCAGAAGCAGAGCGAAAAGTCACAGTAGGAACTGCGTGATATGTATAGGGGGTAGGGCGGGTGGGGGGAGCTTTGTATACAAAAGAAACAGCATAGAAAACTACAGTTTAAGGTGAGGCAGGTCGAGGGGTCAGTAGCATAAGCAGAGAGTCCATTAGACACAAAGACACAAAGTACAAATAACGTACTAAGCTCCCATGACACCCAGATACAGTTCTGAGAACACGGCAGTGACCTTAGCACACAAATCCCCAGGCCCCCTGGAGTATATGCTCCAGACATTAACCTAGTTGGGAAACGGATACCAGCTGAGCCACCAGCTCAGGCTGAGCCACCAGCAGCTCGAACTACAAAGGTACAGCAAGGGCATGGATGGTGCCACTTCATACTTTCATTGGACAGTCCAAAGCACAACCCTGCAAAGTTAAAAAGAAGAACTGTCATCCCCTATCTCCCCAGATGTATGCTCGATAGATACCACCCACGGAAATATAGCAGATGATGGGTAAACTGAGTCAGTCTAGGAACTCCACCCCCGAGGCCTGGAATCCTGCCTCACCAGGGCAAGGCCTGGAAGGCCTATGAGCAAGTGGAAGCTCTGAAGATCATGGCAGCATACTGTTTGGAGTATGGGGTTTTTAAGTCGAGTAACTTGGCTCTCTTCTCCCAGCCTTGCTCCACTCGAATTGGACCCGGCACACAGCCTTGGTGTTCCACACTCCTTGGCTGATATAACGTGGTGACTAGAACCTTCATCTCAGAGAAGCCATCAGGACTAGAAGGTGAGGGCACCCAGGGAATACAAGTTAGCATCCACTGCTCTGACTGATATAGTCTATCCCGACTGGAGGCGCCTGCTTTAATGTAATTTTCATAAATCACACAATTACGAGTCGGACAATTGAGTACCATTCACAACCCTCTCCCCCTTTATTCATCCATTGCCAGGGAAGCCAAGGCATAGTTCAGCATCCACCCGGCATAACCCCGGCACTTCAAAGTCCTGAATGCTCATTTCTGAGAACAGTGGAGCAACCACAGGAAGCATGCTGCAGCAGGGAACACTGGCTGTATGAGTCCCAGAGGACTCGCTCGGAAATATCTTCCATTCAGAAAGACTTTGCGAATTTTCCATTGCAAATATTTAATATCAAATTGGGTTCTCTCTTCCGCCTCTGCCAGTGGAGTGCTCAAAATAATTTTAATATTAGCCTAAGCCAAGGAAAATTAGGAAAATAAATCTGAAACTTTTCCTCCCCCCCACCTCCTCTCTCTCTCTCTCTCTCTCTCTCTCTCTCTCGCTCTCGCTCTCGCTCTCGCTCTGTCTCTCTCTCTCTGTCTCTCCCATAGCATATCCCAACGCCAAAATTCAATGATGTGAAATCAGGAGGCAGCTGGAGAAGTCACTTATAAAACCAGAGGACATGGCTCCCAGGCTGGCTCTGCAATTTTCCCCTCAGCGTTCTAGGCTACCCCAGAGTTTTTGAGCTTCAGCTTCCTGCTCCTAAAAATAGGAAGTTTAGGCCAGGTGGCCCATGCCTTTAATCCCAGCCCAGTTCAGAGAGAGGCAGACCAATTTCTGAAGTTCCAGAGCAAGTTCCAGAGCAAGTTCCCGGATAGCCAGGACTACAAAGAGAAAGCCTGTCTTTAGTGGGGCAGGGGGAACACAAGCATTTACCCCACTGGCTGACTATGGAAACAAAACAACATAGTATCTACTGGAAAACCCTCAGCAGAGCATCAGTGCGATTACTCCTGCTAATGATATAGGTCATCAAGAAAAGGCCTTCACATAGCCCAAGGCCAAGAAGCAAACCAGCCTTCACCAGAGTGGGAGTAAGCTGGCTCCTCCCTTTCTCCTTCCTCTAGAGCTAAGATGGGAGGAAAGAAACGTATAAAATTGAATCTACCACAGACCAAACTGGAGAGGATCTAAACGGCATGTCCTTGCTTGTGTTTGTTTGTTTGTTTGTTTGTTTGTTTGTTTGTTTGTGTGTAGGGTTGTCTGTGCAGGTCAGAGGATAACTTGCAGAAATGGGCTCTCTCCTTCTACATTGTGGGTACCTAGGATCAAACTCAGGTCTTCTGACTTGGCAGCAATCACCTCTACCCACTTAGCCATCTCACCAGCCCTCTGAACTGCACTTAGAACTAACTGCCTTCTTTGTTCTTGAGGATCCAATCCAGTCAGAGTTGGATTGGCAGATCACAATCCCAGACTTCACTAGTAATTTGACAACTTCGCTATAGAGTTTGCTGCTCTTCCTTTTGTCATCTACGGACTGAGGACTGAGCAAGACTCCTGAAGCTTACAGCCTGGGAAGAAGATTAAACCACAATGTCACAGAGAGCAGTGAAAGAAACTGAGTGGGTGGTGAGACAAGGAGTGCCTTAGCACTCTCTCACGTGCTCCCTCCCTCTCCCCCTCTCCCCCTCTCCCCTTCTCTCTCTCCCTCCCTCCTTCCGCATGTGCCTGTGCGCTTGCACGTACACACGCCCCTGTGTGTGTGTGTGTGTGTGTGTGTGTGTGTGTGTGTGTGTGTGTGTGCGCCATGCACACAGGTTACTTACCCACGGAGTGAAAACCAGACTGGGCAAGGAAAGGATGGCCAAGGGTTTTCCCATCTAAGCCACCTCTATTCTTCCCTAACCTCACATGAATGTTATCGTGATACAGACTCCATGTACAACTCCAGAGACGCCCCTAACAATTACCAGAAACACATGGATTTTGCTAGAACCACCGAAAACTAAAAATAAGCATGGCAGCAATCAAGGTACAATCATGAGTACACAGTTCACACCAGGCCTGGAATGAATGCCTTTCTGGGGCCTTCACACAATCTCTGCTATGTAGAGATGAAGGTGTTATTATCATGGCTGCTTTTTCACTTACAGGAAACTTGGAGCTCAGAGAGGGCAAGCCCAGGCCTGCCTGGCTCATAGCAGGGGAGACAAATCTATGCTTGCCAGGGACATCTGCCCCCACCATATACAGCTTCGCTGCAGCTCTAGTGGGGACACAAGCCTTCCCTCATTCAGATGGCCCACGGACTGCTGAACTCAAGACAACTTTGTTTGCCATAAGACAATTTTTTAATGATTTATTTATTTTTATTTTATGTGCACTGGTGCTTTGTCTGTATGTATGTCTATGTGAGGGTGTCATTCCCTGGAGCTAGAGTTACAGAAAGTTGTGAGCTATCATGTAGATGCTGGGAATTGAACCTGGGTCCTTTGGAAGAGCAGCCAGTGCTCTTAACTGCTGAGTCATCTCTCCAGGCACAGCATAAGGCAATGTTTAAACAAGGATTTGGTGCTGACATTTAAAAATTTCAAGAGTTTACAGGCAAGGATTTGGCTCGATGACAAAGTACTTGCCTAGCTTAATTAAGCTCAATCCTAGCACTAAATAAAGAGGCCATAATCAAGATTTAATATACAAATCTGAACACTGATTTCTCTTTTTTAAAAGTATTACAGGAACCAATGAGATGGCTCAGTGGGTAAGGTCACTTGCTATCAAACTTATGACCTGAGTTCAATCCCCAAGACCCTCTTGGGAGAAGGAGAAAACTGACTCCTACAAGCTGTCCTCTGACTTTTACTTATGTACACCTCCATGCCCCTGAAATAAATAAATAAATAAATAAATAAATAAATAAATAAATAAATAAATAAATAAATATTTAAATATCATCAATTATTGGGCTAAGGATGTAATAACTCAGTTGGGAAAATGCTTGCTTGCCCAGCATGCACAGAGACCTGGATTCAATCCCCAGCACTGAATAAAATTGGGACTGATGATATACTCTTCTTTCTAATCCTAGAATTCAAGGCAGAAGTTGCAGTTCACGTCATACTCAGTTACATAGCTGGTTCAAGGCCACATGGGCTATATGAACCACATCTCACAAAAAGGGAGTAGAGAAGGAGAAAAGGTGATTGTGCTGGCTGTGATAATCTATGCCTAGACTCCCAGCCATTCAAGGAAGCTAAGTCTAGAAATGATCATTAGTCCAAGAGTTCAACATCACCCTAGGCACCACAGAAAGATCTGGTCTCAAAATATACATATGTGGGAGGGATTAGGGGAAAGGAGATGAGGGGAAAAGGGAGGGGGGAGAAGAAGGAGAAAGAAAAAGAGATTTGAGAGATGGGTTTACAGATAAAGGCACCTGCCACACCTGAGGAGTTTAATCCCTAGATCCATCTTGAGAGAACTGACTATTGCACCTTGTCCTTACTTTAATTTGTGTATGTGTATGAGTACACACATATATACACAATCTTAGTTACGGTTCTATTGCTGTGAAGAGACACCGTGACCAAGGAAACCCTTATAAAAGAAAGCATTTTATTGAGGGCTTGCTTATACTTTCAGAGGATGCTTAGTCATCATGGCAGACAGGTCCAGTGCTAGAGAAGTAGCTGAGAGCTTTAAATCCTCATCCATAGGGAGCAGACAGAGAGACAGACAGGACCTGTAATGGGCCTCTAAAAAGGCCACACCTCCTAATCCTTCCCAAACAGCTCCATTCACGTGAATCCCAGCATTCAAACATATGAGTCTATGAAGGCCATTTTCATTCAAACCAACATGCATGTACACTGAATAAATGTAATTAAACCATCAGTGCCTTGAGCTGAGACTCTGCCTTAGGAGCAAGGTTGAAGGCAAGGGCAACTCACAGGCATGTCACGCCATTCTCACATCCTCACACACAAACATGAGTACACATCATCCACACATAAAAACAAATATTTTAAAAACTAAACTTCGTCATGCTGATGTTAATGCCTGCTTGTCTGTCCACCACTGAGACATACCCTCTGTGAGGACGGGAACTGGGTGGTCAGGGCTGAGCCCACTCCGAACTCACAGAGGACGAAGCTAAACATCTACACTGACTTTGAAATTCATTGCAATAGCCAGCCTAACCAATTTCACTTCTATCCCATGCTCAGGGGCCAGCTTTCGAGTCTCACCAGGGAAGGACAAGAACAACGGACTTCATAGGCAGGAGCAGGAGATTTGTCAGGCTCCAAATTCTTTGGACAGGGGATCTGATTGTGCAATTTGTTTTGTTTTCCCTCCAGTCCTGGGGTTTGAACCCAGGACTTCACACATGCTACATAAGGAGGTTTTGCCAATTTCCCAGCCCTTCCTAAGAAATAAACATCTCCTATTAGCATCCAGGCTGTAAATGGCAATTACACATGATAAGGGGAAAAATGTGATTTTTTTCAGTCAGAAAATATAGGCAACCAGCTTCTTCCTCATACCAGCCAACTATGACATTTTAACTTCTGGGAACCGCCATGCCATCTGGCATGGATGGTGGACCCTCATTATTCACAAAGGATAATGCCCAAGACCCTTAGTGGATGCTTGAAATCATGGATGAGCTCTGATTACACCCACAGACACACAGAGACACACACACACACAGACACTCGCACACACAGACGATGGCTTCCCCCATCTACATACCTATGAAGACTTATAAACTAGACAAAATAACAGATAAACAATAACTAATAATGAAAGTAGAACTGTAACAGTGCCCTATGACAAAAGTAACTGAAAACATAGTCTGCTCATTTCTAGAATTTTCCATCTATTACTTTTGAACTGAAGCTCAGAGCAGTTAACTAAATACTGGGATGCAAATTGTAAACAGAGGGGAAACATTGTACTTTCTGACTTGAACTGTCAGACACATCACAAATGACACTCATTGTTAGCATTCTGTCTTAGCTCCACCCCCACAGTTACCTGGCAACAGCCAGGTGTGCTATTTGCCCTCTCCTCACTCTCTTGCTCTTGCTCCTCTTGCTCTTTTACAGATGGTTGTGAGCCACCATGTGGTTGCTGGGAATTGAACTCAGGACCTCTGGAAGAACAGTCAGTGCTCTTAACCGCTGAGCCATCTCTCCAGCCCGCTCCTCTTGCTCTTTTGTTCTTACCCTCTTCCCCCTTTGTCCCTTCTCTCCCAATTTCCTTCCCCCGTCTTTCCACATGCTCATGGCCGGCCTCTACTCTTCTATTTCTCTACTTCTCCCTCTTTCTCTGCCCTACTTCCCTCTTAACTCCCTTCCTCATGCACTGAACAAACTCTATTCTATACTATACCATCTTGTGGCTGGTCCCTCAGAATGAAGGGATTCCTCAGACCTCCATAGAACATAACCCCCCCTGTCTTTATCCTTTTAGAAACACAACACTCATTACACAAACTCTTGTTCTAACTTCATGCACGAAGTGCTATAGCACTGTGATGGGCAGCAGAGAAACCACGCCCATACAATGAGTGAGGAGCAGGCATCGGATCCTCTGAGGAATACACTTGCCAAGGGACTGCATTCTCCACTGATCAGTTAGCACACAAACACGCGCCAAGGTATTAAACACACCTAGCAGAGAATATCAAGCGACCCAGCTATACCTCTCTTGACCATATACCCAAAAGATGCCCCAACATATAACAAAGACACATGCTCCACTATGTTCATCGCAGCCTTATTTATAATAGCCAGAAGCTGGAAAGAACCCAGATGCCCTTCAACAGAGGAATGGATACAGAAAATATGGTACATCTACACAATGGAATATTACTCAGCTATCAAAAACAATGACTTTATGAAATTCGTAGGCAAATGGTTGGAACTGGAAAATATCATCCTGAGTGAGGTAACCCAATCACAGAAAAACACACATGGTATGCACTCGTTGATAAGTGGCTATTAGCCCAAATGCTTGAATTACCCTAGATGCACAGAACACATGAAACTCAAGAAGGATGACCAAAATGTGAATGCTTCACTCCTTTAAAAGGGGAACAAAAATACCCTTGGGAGGGAATAGGGAGACAAAGTTTAGAACAGAGGCAGAAGGTACACCCATTCAGAGCCTGCCCCACATGTGGCCCATTCATATACAGCCACCCAATTAGATAAGATGGATGAAGCAAAGAAGTGCAGGCTGACAGGAACCGGATGTAGATCTCTCCTGAGAGACATAGCCAGAATACAGCAAATACATAGGCGAATGCCAGCAGCAAACCACTGAACTGAGAATGGGACCCCCGTTGAAGGAATCAGAGAAAGGACTGGAAGAGCTTGAAGGGGCTTGAGACTCCATATGAACAACAATGCCAAACAACCAGAGCTTCCAAGACTAAGCCACTACCCAAAGACTGTACATGGACTGACCCGGGGCTCCAACCTCATAGGTAGCAATGAATAGCCTAGTAAGAGCACCAGTGGAAGGGGAAGCCCTTCGTCCTGCCAAGACTGAACCCCCAGTGAACGTGATTGTTGGGGGCAGGGTGGTAATGGAGGGAGGATGGGAAGGGGAACACCCATATAGAGGGGGAGGGGGAGAGGTTAGGGGGATGTTGGCCCGGAAACCAGGAAAGGGAATAACAATCGAAATGTAAATAAGAAATACTCAAATTAATAAAGATGGAAAAAATATTACATATAAAAAAAAAAAGAACTCTCAGTTCCTCCTGCACCATGCCTGCCTAGATGCCGCCATGTCCCCACCTTGATGATACTGGACTGAACCTCTGAACCTGTAAGCCAGCCCCAACTAAATGTTGTCCTTGTAAGAGTTGCCTTGGTCAACAGCAGTAAAACTCTAAGTAAGACGATAGGGCAGGGTAACCCAGTGTAGGGTCAGATGTTGCACATCTTTTGTTTATCAAACATGGGTCCCAGATTTTCCAGAGTCAAATTACTGATGTGGTGATGTTCTTCCCCTGAGTCCTGCAGATAGCGGAGTGTTTACTTCTGTGGTGCAACCCAGAACTCAGCAGCAGACTCCATCATGTCTTTCCAGATTGGTTTATTTTATATTATTTTATTTTGTGTGTGAGTGGTTTGCTCATGTGTATGTCAATGCACCATGTGTATGTCTGATGCCTGTGGAGGTCAGAGGAGGATTCTGAATTCCCTAGAACTGGAGTTACTGGCAGTTGTGAGACAATAAAAAGGTGCTGGGAATTGAATCTGGGTCCATTGCCAGAACAAAGGCTCTTAACCACTAAGCTGTCTCTTCAGCCCCCAAATGCCATCTGGTTTTGTTCTATTTTTAGTCAGGGTCTCACACTATAACTCAGAATGTCCACAAATAGCCTATATATCTAGGCTGACCCCCAAACCATAGCCATCCTCCTGCCTCAAGGGCTGGGAATACAGTCATGAGACAACACACCTGGCGTCTTTAGTTAGGGTCTCAACTGCTGAGATAAAACAGCAAGACCAATAAGAAGGTGGGCTGGAAATCAGTTACTCCACGTATGCTTCCACATCACATCAAAGGAAGTCACACAGGGCGGGAACCAGGAGGCAGGAGCTGATGCAGAGGCCAGGGAGAAGTGTTGCTTTCTGGCTTGCTTCCCCTGGCTCGCTTAGCCCGCTTTCTTATGGAACCCAAGACCACCAGGCCAGGGATGGCACCACGCACAGTGAGCTGCGTCCTCCCTCATCAATCACTAATTAATAAAAGGCCTTACAGCTGGATCTTATACAGGCATTCTCTTGAGGTTGCCCCTCCTCAGATGATTTTTAGCTGTGTCAAGTTAACATAAAACTGTCCAGCAGGCCTGCTTCCACATATTCTGTGGAAGGAACTGCTTGCCAAGTTCACTCTGTCAAGGAATGTGTACATTTACTGACACTGTGCAGGGAACTGGCAGACCAGCTTCCTCCAGTGTCTTGGCTCCTTCTTATACTTTACTACAGAGCCCAAATGTCACCAAATCAGGTTGACCTTGCCTGATGACCCACTGGAAGCTTCTCCTTGATTCTACATTATAGCTACACCATCATTTGGGACAGAGGACTTCACCTCTGAATTCTCTGTCTCTCTGTCTCTGTCTGTGTCTCTTTGTCTCTGTGTCTCTCTGTTCCTCTGCTTTTCTTTCTCTTTTAAAGATTTATTTACTTTATGTATGAGTGCTCTATTCAGACACAACCAAAGAGGGCATCAGATCCCACAACAGATGGTTGTGAGCCACCATGTGGTTGCTGGGAATTGAACTCAGGACCTCTAGAAGAGCAGTCAGTGCTCTTAACCATCTTTCCAGTCTCCTGAATTCCCTGTCTCTTCACCATCAACACCACAAGGCACAGGTCCTGTCTGTTGTGTTCTAGCACCCAGAAACAACACACTCAACAAACGCTTAGGACTGAGCAACAGCATACGGGTGAATAAATGACCTCACAGACAGACTGAAGCCAGGGAGGAAATCAGTTCTCCAATCTCTAGGAGACACATACTCATCAAAAGAACAGTTTTCTGGTGGGAAAATTTGACACTAATCTTCACAATTATTAATCCAAGCTTTCTTTTTTCTTTTCTTCTATTGGATATTTTCTTTATTTACATTTCAAATGCTATATCCTTTCCCAGTTTCCCCTCCAGAAACCCCCATCCCATACCCCCTCCCTCTGCTTCTATGAGGGTGCTTCCCCACCCACCCACCCATTCACTCCCTCCCTGCCCTGGTATTCCCCTACACTGGGTCATCAAGCCTTCAGAGAACCAAGGGCCTCTCCTCCCACTGATGCCTGACAATGCCATCCTCTGCTACATACGTGGCTAGAGACGTGGATCTGTCCATGTGTACTCTTTGATTGGTGGTATAGTCCCTGGGAGCTCTGGGGTGTCTGGCTACTTCATATGTTGTTTTTCTTATGGGGTTGTAAACCCCTTCAGCTCCTTCAGTTCTCTAACTCCTCCATTGGGGACCCCGTTCTCAGTCCAATGGTTAGCTTCAAGCAATTGCCTCTATATTTGCCAGGTTCTGGCAAAGCCTTTCAGGAGACAGTTATATCAGGCTCCTGTCAGCAAGCACTTCTTGACATCAGCAATACTGTCTGGGTTTGGAGATTGTATAAGGGATAGATTCCCAGATGGGGCAGTCTCTGGATGGCCTTTCAGTCTCTGCTTCACACTTTGTCTCCATATTTCATCATGTGAGTATTTTGTTCCCCCTTCTAAGAAGGACTGAAGCATCCACACTTTGGTCTTCCTTCTTCTTGAGCTTCATTTGGTCTGTAAATTGTATCTTGGATATTCCAAGCTTTTGGGCTAATCTTCACTTATCAGTGAGCACATACCATGTGTGTTCTTCTGTGATTGGGTTACCTCACTCAGGATGATATTTTCCAGTTCCATCCATTTGCCTATGAATTTGATGATGTCATTGTTTTTAATACCTGAGTAGTACTCCATTGTATAAATGTACCACATTTTCTGTATCCATTCCTCTGTTGAGTGACATCTGAATTGTTTCCAGCTTCTGGCCATTATAAATAAGGCTGCTATGAACATAGTGGAACATGTGTCCTTGTTATATGTTGGAGCATATTTTGGGTATATGCCCAAGAGTGGTATAGCTGGGTCCTAAGGTAGTACTATGTCTAATTTTCTGAGTAACTGCCAGACTGATTTCCAGAGTGGTTGTACCAGCTTGCAATCCCACCAACAATGGAGGAGTGCTCCTCTTTCTCCACATCCTCACCAGCATCTACTGCTACCTGAGTTTTTGATCTTAGTCTTTCTGACTGGTGTGAGGTGGAATCTCAGGGTTGTTTTGATTTGCATTTCCCTGATGACTAAAGATGTTGAACATTTCTTTAGATGTTTCTCAACCATTCAATATTCCTCAGTTGAGAATTCTTTGTTTAGTTCTGTACCCCAATTTTATTTGATTCTCTGGAGTCTAACTTCTTGAGTTCTTTATATATATATTAAAACATTAGCTCTCTATTGGATATAGGATTGGTAAGAATCTTTTCCCTATCTGTTGGTTGCCATTTTGTCCTAACAATGAAAGAACCAAGCACGAGTCTCAAGATGGCGCACCCCAGGAAACACCAATCCCGGACGAGCCCTCAAATGAAAGATCCCAGTCAGAGAGAAATTGCGGACCCCAGACACAGAGAGACCATTTTGGATGTAATAAGCAAAGGCAAGGTTTATTACGGAGACCTATTACAGAGATCTCCGGGCCAACACGTATCCCACACAGGAGACAGAGGAGTCAACCCCGAAGCTCAAAAGTCAGGGGTTTATATAGGGAAGGCTAGGGGGTTTGGCGCGGTTACACACAATTGGCTAATTTCTGGCGCGGCTATAAGTGATTGGCTCATTTAAACATGGCAGTGAGATTACAGCACAGCAGGAGAGTACGTATTGACTGGAGCGTACAGGATTTTAGAAGCTAGGGGCATATCAGGGTTTGAAGCACATCTGGTTAAGGTGTGACTCTGAGTAAGCTGGGGGAGGTGCCCTTCTGCCAGATGGTTTGAGTGAGTCCTGATAACTCGGGCTGGTTCCTGCATTCCTTTTCTTTATCTTTATGGTCTGTTAGTTCTAGCGGCAGGGCGGGGCTGCCTGGACTTGCTTTTCACAGTGTTTAGCCCTGAGTCTGTGAATTTTGAAACTTATTCTTTTTTTTTTTAAAGATTTATTTATTTATTATATATAAGTACACTGTAGCTGTCTTCAGACACACCAGAAGAGGGCATCAGATCTCTTTACAGATGGTTGTGAGCCACGGTGTGGTTGCTGGGAATTGAACTCATGACCTCTGGAAGAGCAGTCGGGTGCTCTTAACCACTGAGCCATCTCTCCAGCCCGAAACTTATTCTTTTAACTTCATATTTTTTTTTCTTTTTCTTTTTTTCGGAGCTGGGGACCAAACCCAGGGCCTTGCGCTTCCTAGGCAAGCGCTCTACCGCTGAGCTAAATCCCCAACCCCTTAACTTCATATTTTTAAACCTTAAATCTGTATAATTTTCCTTTCAACAACAGTGTCCTTTGCCTTACACAAGCTTTGCAATTTTATGAGATCCCATTTGTCGATTTTTGATCTTAGAGCATGAGCCATTGGTGTTTTGATCAGGAACTTTTCTCCAGTGCCCACGTGTTCAAGGCTCTTCCCCACTTTCTCTTCTATTAGTTTGAGTGTATCTGGTTTGATGTGGAGGTCCTTGATCCACTTGGACTTGAACTTTGTGCAAGGCAATAAGAATGGATAGATTTGCATCCTTCTACATGCTGACCACCAGTTGAACCAGCACCATTTGTTGAAAATGCCATCATTTTTCCATTGGACGGTTTTAGCTCCTTTGTCAAAGATCAAATGACTGTAGTTGTGTGGGTTCATTTCTGGGTCTTCAATTCAATTCCACTGATCTACCTGCCTGTCTCTGTACCAATACCATACAGTTTTTATCACTAAGGCTTGTAATACTGTAATACTGCTTGAGGTTAGGGATGGTGATTTCCCCCAGAAATTCTTTTATTGTTGAGAATAATTTTCACTATCCTGGGTTTTTTAGTTATTCCAGATGAATTTGCAAATTGCTCTTTCTAACTCTATGAAGAATTGAGTTGGAATTTTGATAGAGATTGCATTGAATCTGTAGACTGCTTTTGGCAAAATGGCCATCTTTACTGTATTAATCCTGCCAATCCATGAGCATGGGAGATCTTTCCATCTTCTGAGATCTTCAATTTCTTTCTTCAGAGACTTGAAGTTCTTGTCATACAGATCTTTCACTTGCTTGGTTAGAGTCACACCGAAGTATTTTATGTTATTCGTGACTATTGTGAAGGGTGTCATTTCCATAATTTCTTTCAAGGCTACTGATTTGTTTGAGTTAGTTTTATACCCCGACCCTTTGCGGAAGGTGTTTATCAGGTTTAGTAGTTCTCTGGTGGAACTTTTGGAGTCACTTAAGTATACTATCATATCATCTGCAAATAGTGATATTTTTACTTTTTCCTTTCCAATTTGTGTCCCCTTGATCTTTTGTTTTCTGACTGCTCTGACTAGAACTTCAAGAACTATATTGAATAAGTAGGGAGAGAGTGGGCAGCCTTGTCTAGTCCCTGATTTTAGTGGGCTTGCTTCAAGTTTCTCTCCATTTAGTTTGATGTTTAATTCAAGTTTTTAACCAGTTTAGAAAAAGTGACAGAGGATTCTAACCAATTCCTATGTTCTGGCGGCTCACACAAACTTGATCTTTGCCTTCCAGAGAGGCAGTCCTTATTGGGGATCTTGGGGCTTGATCAGGCCTCTAGGATGGCCCTATGTGGCCCCAGGCTAGTATCCCCACTGCCCTTGGAAACCTTTGGCCAACTCTAGCAGAAAGAGAGGGGCCACTCCCCAGGGAAAGAGGTCACTGAATTACTGTGCCCAGATCCCAGAGCTCTGAGCATACACCATCTAACCTTAGGACTCCCAGCCACAGAGCAGGAACCGGGATGCGAGGCCTTTGTGAGGCAGAGAAATTAGGTCCCAAACACAGCTACACTTTGTGAGATTTAACAAACACGGCCTGAAGAAAAAGTCCACAGAGCGAATCATGGAAAGGAGGAGCATTGTGGAGTAAGGGTCAGAGCTAGAAACCTCTCCACCCTCATCCCTGCAGGTCATCAGTATAGATGAGATGATGGAATATAGCTTAGCATCCAGACTGAAGAGGTGAGCAGAGTTATTCTGTGGGGAGTCACCTCACTGCAGGGTGTTGTCTCTGTCTGAGAAAACCCTTTTCTTGTCCCTGTTTTTGTTTTCCCCTTTGACAATTTGGGGTTTGCTGTCTCCTCAGCTTCTCTCTTTTCCCTGCTCTCTTGTGGTCTCTCACAGGCCCTCCCACACCTTCTGGCTTCCAAGAGTACCCTGAGGGTATCTGCCAGTAGGAAGCCAAACAGGGAGGGAACTGACACAATCACTAGATGACATAAGCCTGCTGACAAGCTGCCAACTCAGCCTATTGAACATGGGACTGAAAAGCCAGCATTTCATTCAAAGTAGGTCACCTCCAAGCCTGTAGATGTCAGCTGGCAGGTCACCACAGACCTAAAATGCGGAGCCAAGTGGTTAGTGGTTTTCCTTGGGGACAGGCTGAGGTCACACAAAAAGATGAAAACTAAGAAGGGCGCTTGTACGACTGGGTAAAGTGGAATGGGGTAGGCAGGAGGCACTCATGGGCAGGTTAGGAAGGCGCGCTGTTTCTGTGAGGCTCTGTGCAGCCGGTGGGCGTGCCTCAGGTGCCGCTCCTGCGACATTTGACACTCGCATCCCTCACTTTTGCTTCTTGTGCTTCAGAGTGGTAGAGTCTCCACTGAGGACAAGTGTTCCCTGGAAGAGCAAGCCATCTATTTTGCAGATGTTCTCGTTCTAAACCAAGCACTACGTCAGATCCAAAGCTGACGTGGAAAAAAAATGCCTGAAGCCTGCACAGGTGTGGAAAAACTCGTAACAGTGAATGTGTTAAGTACAGGGCTCTGGGGTGGGAAACATATGAGCTGGACACTTGGTTCTATTTCCTGTTCCTTGTGCCTCTTAAGGAGAAGCTTTTCTAAGTTCTGCATGCTGAGCTTCCTTAAGATTGGTGTTGTCCAGCCTCAGGGTACATGAGAGATACGACCTATGAGGGATCTGGCACCAAGCTCAATAACTGCGCTATTACATCACTCCGATTCCTACTACCATGAGCAGTCATAGGCCAGCAGTAGTAGTCTTCTCCCAGCCTTGAGGTTCCCTGAGAGTTTCAAAATATACCTGAGTTTTGTTCATAACATAATACCTGAAAAATACCAGGGCACCCACCCACTGGACTGACTTAGGAACAGACTAACAAGACACACTGTTTTTACCAAGGAGTCTGCATCATCTGTCATTTTCCCCTTCTGACCAACAAGGGAGGAATATGGGCCACAGAACACTGGCATGCCATAGGCTGTCACGAGCTGAACGTCCACACAAGCTCATCTCAAATTCTACTAGAGTACCAATCTACAGACTGTAGATTGTACTACAACCTACAATGGTCAAATGTGTTCTGAAAACTATGCCTGACGTTGTCTTTTCTCTGACTTTCGATATACACTGGTAATCATCATGGTGAGTCTTGGAGAAGAGGTGATGGTATGGGACGTTCTCTCTGCATATTTGACCTTGGGTCTAATTCTGAGGAGCACCCCAAGGATGCTACCATAGTTCGAGCTTTGAGAAATGCTCATCCGTGTTCAAAGGAGTTACAGCATCCATCTCTAGGGGTGAGCTGTTGGTTCTGTCCTTGACCCCAATGTTCGACATCGTTATTTTGTTGCCATGCTGATCAGACATGAAGATGATGCTATGCTGCATGGGGAGCCCAGGAGAGCAGGTGGTGCCATCAGGGCTGTGGTCTAATTATAGGAACATTCTATGAGAACAAAGAGCAGGCCCTGCACAGGCCACCTGAAACGCAGCACAAAGTGCTTGGATGGAGGAAAAGGAGACAAAAAGCAGCACCTGGAAAAACAATGTCAGGTCTGTAACCTCAGCTATGCAGGAGGCCGAGGCAGGAGCAGCAGAGGGTCAAGGCCTGCCTGGGCTACAAAGTGAATGTTAGACAAGCCAGAACAGCTTAGCAAGACTGTCTCAAAATCAAGCTAAGTTTAAAGAACTAGCAGGACAGTTGTAGAGCCTGTTGAGAATGCACGAGGCCCTGTGTTCCATTCCCTAGCATCACAAAAAATAAGTCTTGAAGAAAAAAAGAGAAAATAAAAGGCAGTGCCTGCATAGCTGCTTATGCTTGTGATCCTAGCATTTGCACAAACTCTTAAGTGCCAGGACTATACAGTGATAACATATCTAATAAAACAAAACAAAACCAACAACAACAAACCTGGGACCTCTAGTGCTCACAAAAAGAGAAGAAAAAACTGGGCCCACGGTCATAGGACCTGAACCTTTGAATTATGGCTTGATCAAAGTTGCTATACCAGCTCCTTGCCCCCAGTCCAGTAAACATATAGTAAATAGTAGTCCCCTAAGGCCAACTTGCTAAGGGTTTGATCCCCAGGGGAAGAACTATTGAAAGATGCTCTGAACTTAAGGAGAAGGAGCTTCCGGGAGGTTGTTAGGTCACTGCCCTTAGGAAGACTGGATTGTTGGGCCCCAGGCTCTTTTGCTGTCATTTGCTTGCTTGCTTGGCCAGGAGGTAAGCAGTTCCACTGGCAGCAGCTTTGGCTCCTGTCCTTGTGGGCTAACACTGTCCCCAGAGGGACAAATGGGTACACTCAATGGACAGGAACCCCAGTCAAGCCGAGCATAGGGAATGCACACCTATAATCCCAGCAAGTGGGAGGCTGAGGCAGGAGGACCATGCGCTGGAGATCGCTCTGGCTGTGCAACGAATATAAGCCCAGCCTAAGCTGACTCAAAGAGGGGTTGAGGGAAGTGCAAAGAACCAAAATACGGGTTTTCTTTGAAGGTCCAATATTTCAAGTATTTTGTTATAATGACAGTAAGCTAATACAGAAAGAAACAGATTTTGTGTGCTTCTTAAGGCACATACACGGGGCTGGAGAGATGGCTCAGTGGTTAAGAGCACTGACTGCTCTTCCAGGGGTCCTGAGTTCAATTCCCAGCAACCACATGGTGGCTCACATCCATCTGTAATGGGATCTGATGCTGTCTTCTGGTGTGTCTGAAGAAAGTGACAGTGTACTCATATGACTAAAATAAATAAAAAAAATTTTTAAAAAGCACACACACACACGTTTTCTTTAGTGGGCATTGGTGACTGGCACCTACTATACCAGCATTCAGGAAGATAAGGTAGGAGAATCGTAGTTGAAAGCCAGACTTCTACATAGTGAGGGAGGAGAGGGAGCTCAGTGGGTAAAGATGCTTGCTGCCAAACCTGATGACTGAGTTCAATCCCCAGGACTCGTATGATGGAAAAAGAGAACCAACTTCCACAAGTTGTTTCCTGACCTCTACATGCACACTGTGCTGCACTCACACCTACTCCAACCCGTACACAGAATGAATAAGGAAATTAATCTATAGCTTATATTCTAAGCTGGTAACATTATAAAGTAGATAAAGATGTGGCACCTTTAAGATGAGAAGAAGAGAGAGGAGAGGAGAGGAGAGGAGAGGAGAGGAGAGGAGAGAAGAGAAGAGAAGAGAAGAGAAGAGAAGAGAAGAGAAGAGAAGAGAAGAGAAGAGAAGAGAAGAGAAGCCAAGCCACAGTTCAAATCCAGAAGAGACTTATCATCTTTCCTGCTGGAAGATGACTCCTGAGGGAAACTTATTCATGGCCTGGGTACCAAGCTTAGAGGTACACAGATAACTACGAAAAACTGTTAAAATGAAAAAGGTGCCCCCAAAGCATACTTCACAGAGATTACAGAACAGAAAGAAATAGATGAGATGTACAGAAACCTGGAAGAATCTAGGCTTCTGCTGGCACAACTCTGTTCCTAGGCGAGACATAAACAACCTCCTAAGGTCCCGGTGACAGGACAGGGTACCATCACACCAACGTTCACTCTAGAAAACCAATGAGTTTATTAACTTTACTTACAGAGCAAAGAAGTGAGTGAATACAGGCAGAAACATAGATGATTTGAAAGCAGCCACACAGGAAGGCCAGCACAGAACAGAGATAAAATTCCCAGGATGGTTATGGAGGAGTCTCCTCCCCTTGTACATCCCCAGCAGCATAAGCTAGTCCATTTCCAAACCCCAAGGCCTCTTGCAATGAGAGCAGAACTGCATACAACTGGTTGGGAGGACTGCCTGGATACTCCAGTGCCGGGTCCCATGACCCTCCCCAATGCTCCTTCTATGATGGAAGGTCAACAAGCCCAGCTGTGATGATCTTTTGCAAGTGGGCACAGCTGTTCTCATGAAGATTGTGGCAGTTTGGCTAGCAGAATAGTTATATAGACCTTCCAAACAGACATGTGAGGGCATACAGCATGCTGTGGAGATCCAAGGAGAATTCACTGCTTCTTCAGCCTCACATAGGCATGTCCAACCTTCTGACAACTCAACACAACATGGTTCATGTGGGAAACTATGCAACTGAGTCATCAAATAGGAATCTTAAATGTTTTTAGTAAGTATGTGATTTTTCTGTCAGGCCATATTTGGGGCTATCCTGGATGCACACCTTTGAGGAAACGGACTCCCCAGGAAACACTGCTGCTGAACGCTACAGGAACTCTCCAGGCAAGGAAACAGACAGAGAAAATTTTGCAAATGTTTCAAGGGACTGCTGACCCTTCACAGCCACTGTAGAACCCCCAGCCATGGCTATCTCCCACTAAAAGCCAAAAGTGAGACTGTAAATGCCAGCTATTAGCCAAAGTAATCAAGTAGAATTGTTGGGAAAATGCTTCAGGCAACTGGTCAACCAAAGGACTCTACACACCTCTCATCCCTGCCGTCTGGAAACCAAGGTTATCTAGCCAGTGAGGTGCTTTAAATCCCAAAACTAGCTGAGTGTTTTCAAGGAAGTAAAGAAGTCAGATGTGCCACTGTGCCAAGGGACTCAAGGCCACCTAGGACTTTTGGAGATAAAATGTGATTTCAGAACGAAGAACAGAAGCAACACTTGGGAGCTTGCTAGAGAGGCAGACTCCTGAATGACTCACAGCTTAGCATCCCGGAAGGAGCATTTCCTTGAGACAGTCAATGTTCACTATGGGGAGAAAATCAAATTATCATGTCCCCCTGTGGTACGTCTCCCACTTCAACTTCAGAGAACTGTCCTTTGAGTGTGTGAATCTGGAGTTCATGGTCACAAGAGCCTTGTTGTAAAACTTCACCCACCACCTCTCTATCCAACAACCTGAGTTCATTCTTTATTTCAAGGTGGGGAGTAAAGTAGAAGAAGCCATGTCCAGAGTGCATAGAGGGAGAAAAGAAAACAGTTGTCATACTGTAATGGCGGTGGTAACTGACAGGGACCCAGAATCACCAAGGAAAGCATTTTCTGGAAGTTTCTGGGCACGCGATGAGGGAGTAGCTACAGCATAAATGGAAGTAGAAGAGCCATGGGCAACATCATTCCACAGTTCGCAGCCCCACACTGAATGAAAAGGAAAACACGTGTTTAGCATCCACATTCACGTCTCTGTTTCTTCAATGTGACCAGCTACCTCACATCCCCTGCGAGCCAAAATTAACCCTTCCTTAGGTTGCACCTTCCAGTAATCTGCCACAGCCACGAGGCACATAACTAAAACAGTGATCATCATCCCTTTCTTCAACTTTTTATTACATTTGTTTATTTGTGTGTACATGTATGTGCACATACATGTATCCGAGCAATGTGTCGTGGTGCCCATATGGTCAGAGGACAACTTTCTGGGTTCAGTTTTCTCCTTCAACTATGTGGGTTTCAGAGACTGAACTCAGGTTGCCAGGTTGGGCGGCAGGCACCTTCAACCGCTCAGTCACTTCAGCCATAACTTCCCTCCCCCAACCCTCCCCTGGTGCTGGTAACAATCACAGGGTCTCATTACCACTAGACATGCCCCCAGTCCCATAGCTACATTCTTTAATAACAGATATATTTATCAAGTACTCAAGTGTAGTGCCATAAACACTGAAAAGTGCTTTTCAAATCCTTCGTCTTACTCAATCCTCACAATAACCCCGTAGGAAAAGTGTATAATTTCCTTCCCTCACTTTACAGATAAACCTAAGACTCAGCATAAATGGGCACAAGTCGACACAGTTAGTAAATGGGGCACTAGGTCTCTAAGCCAAGTTCAAGTTCTTGACCACTAAGCCCCACGCCTGTCTCCCACAGAGGAAATTACTCGCTTCCTACTCTGTCCAGTGCACAGACGAGGCAGTCTGAAGGCCACCAGGCTCCCACCAGGATCACCATGTTATTGAGGGATCCAGCCAGGATGCTGGCTGGCTCACCCAGACACAGGTGCACCCAGGGCTCAGCTCTCAGCCCTCCATTATGCTGCGTTCATTACACAGGAAGACTCCGAGGTCAGGCTTTCAGATCCTAGCCCTTTCCTCATTATCTGCCCGAGCATCAGCGTTCTTCCAAGCCCGGTATTGACTTGCTTTGTTCCTGGCTGCCAGCCCATCTCCATTAGATCCCAGGCATTTGAGCAAAGTACACAGCTATCCAGTTCTAACTGAATGGAATGGACTCGCCATCCCTCCTCCTCTGTAATTTTGGGCAGAGTCTGAGAGGATTTAGAAGGTGTCATTGACTTGGAATTACAGTTCATTGTTACAGGATGAATTTCCGGACTATGCTGAAGAGAGCTGGGCACCCCACACACACACACACACACTTACACAAGCAGCTTTGTTCCTATCTAAGTGTCCCTCTGATTGCATTGTGCTCATTCACTCAGGACCGCGCTGATTCTCAAGGCAGAGCCATGACAAAGGAAACTCAGCTTCCTATGGAGCTTCACATAGGCAGCCTTCACACAGGCATGGGTCTCTGTCACTGTATCCTCACCCCTACCAACTGTCACTAACTTTTAGAGTTCCTCCCCTACCAAACTCTTTGCGTGCCTTTGTCTGACAGACGTGCAGCCAAGTCTTTTTAAATCAGGGTATTTGCCTGGCCAGTATCCCAGGTTCTTTGCTATGCCCGGGTGATAGAAACGACTACAGACTGAGCTGGTAGCTGACTGGTTGTGTTTTCTATACTGCACATCTGTCAATTGTGCAGAGTGAATTTAGGCATCTAGATATGGATACCTACTTGGGAGGAAGGACTTGCGGGGAGAGCTCTGAGCCTGTTAAGATCCTGAAGCAGATGGTGCTGAGTTTAAAAAAACAAAAACAAAACAAGACCATAATATTATGGTCCACCTACGCTGCTAATCCTCACCCTCCCCCACACAGCTGTGAACACAAAAGTGGCTAAGAGTTCAGGGACCCCCAACTCACCTGCGGGAACCACGTGCAGGACAAAGCCCCTTTCTCAGCTGCCCTACTAACCTCCGTCCATCTCCTGAGTCACTTAAGAACTGTAATATATGTATGTATATATACATGCAGCTAATCAAAGCAGTTTACAAAAATTGTTAAAATTTTTAATTTTTAAAATTGACATTTATTCTTTCTCTGCGTGTGTGTGTGTGTGTGTGTGTGTGTGTGTGTGTGTGTGTGTTCATGCAGGGAACAACTTAAGCCTGTTCTCTCCTTCCACCATGGTGGGTCCCAGGGATCACACTCAGGCTGAGCTATCTCATTAGCACATAAAATATTTTTTAACTTCTAGTAGGTGCTAATACAGCCTTAAATTTTTTTCTCAGTCTTTTCATTCCAGCACTCAGGAGGAAAGGGAAGGTGGATTTCTATGAGTCCCAGGCCAGCCTAGACTACAGGGTAAGTTCCAGGCCCGTCAGAGACAGTGAGACCCTGTCTCAAAGCATTATTTTTTAAACCAGAGCTGAGTGTGATGGTGCCCACCTGTAACCCCAGCCCATGGGAAACAGAACTGCAGGATGGATTGCTTAAGGACAGCCTGGGTACACTGTGAGACAAAGGGCGTGACTGGCAGCCTCTCTGGCCTAGCCTTCCCCAAAAGCATACGCTGGCTGTAGTTTGGCTTTTTAGCACTTCCTCCTTCAATAGTACCGTGCTGTGTTCTGCATGGCTGGCTAATCTGACCGCCACAGCCTCTAACTGGGCCTCTAGCAACGTCTTCCCAAACCACGTAATGGGAAATAACACCAAGAGCAAAGCCCAGCCCCAGCGCAGGGCAGAGTTCAGAAGTGCAGAATCCAACCTGATTCAGACTCCCTTCCTTCAAGCCAACAATGAGGCTGTCATGGTGAGAGATAGTAAGGCGCTCTGGTGCATCATGGTCCAGTAGGGGAACAGGAATGCACATCTTTTAAAGAGCTAGAGCAGGGCAGAGGGGCTGGAGAGATGGCTCAGGGGTAAGGTATGTTTGTTGCTCTTACAGAGGTTTCAGGTTCAATTCCCGATGGTCACATGGTGGTTCATCAGGTTCTAGAAGATCTGACACCCTCTCCTGACCTCTGCAGGCACCAAGCACACACATGGTGTGCATATGTGTGTGTGTGTGTGTGTGTGTGTGTGTGTGTGTGTGTGTGTGTGTATGTAAGCAAAACACGGGTATGTAAAATGAATAAATCTAGCTGGGCCTGGCGGAGCACACCTTGGATCCTGGTACTTGGGAGGCAGAGGCAGACGGATCTCTGTTGAATTTGAGATCAGCATGTTTAGAAAGCAACTTCCAGGACAGCCAGGACTATTACACATAGAACTTTGTCTAAAAAAAAAAAAAAAAACTGAAAAAAAAGAAAGGAAAAGAATAAGTCTAATAAAAATTTTAAATATAAATTAATCAATTTTAAAAATCTAGGGGAAAGAATTTTGAATGCTTTCAAATATAGACAGAGATAATTGTTTAATAAGATATTCTTAGCCTGATTTAAACAGTGGACAGGGTATATGAGTATGGAAATCTCTCATTACCACATAAATATATACTTTCCCTTGCTTACAGTGCTGAAAATCAAACACAGTCTTGAACTTGCTGGGCCACACTGAACTACAATCCCCAGCCCAGTGTGTGCAGTTTTTCTTGATATAAGCATCAGTTAAAAGGTAAATATAATTTTAAAAATAGAAAACAAATGAATGAATACATTTTTAAGAAAATAAAGAATGCCAAACACAGTGGAGCACACCTGTAATCCCAGCACTCATAAGGCAGTGGCAGATCTGATCTCGGTGAGTTCAAGGCCAGCCTGGTCTACAGAGTGAGTTCCAGGACAAAGAAAGACACTGTCTCAGTAAAGTAAAATAATAAAATAAGAAAGAAAAGCTAGACTCATACAAGGACCAGCCTGAAGATTAATGTGTCAACGGGAATTGATCTGGGAAAATGGTTGGGAAAGCTGAGAAGGATCTGGTGCTGGGATGTGGGGAGCCCTGACAGGTGGTACCTGAGGCTCCAAGTTCAAACAAACAAACACTGGATGCAAATGGTTACTGGATAAAGTGGGCGGGCCTTGGCAGGAATGAGAGGACTGAGGTACAATGTTCCACTCAGGGCCTAGTATAACGGGGTACCAGGCAAATGTGACAGGAATGTCCTTGTATCCTCTGGTGAATTATCAAGAGAAGCCAGCTCTCTCATAGCCTGGCCTACCTCCCACTTTTAACTGTAGGCTCAAGAGTTTGGGTGGCAATAATGCCATGGGAGAGTGAGCAGTGGGGACCCTGGAGTCCAGCCAGGTCACTAACCTCAGGCTTCTGTTGATTTTGCAAGTGACTTTGGACACCTTATCCTTCTCATGTCTTGTTTTTCTTTTTTTTTCTTTTTTTGGTTCTTTTTTTCGGAGCTGGGGACCGAACCCAGGGCCTTGCGCTTCCTAGGTAAGCGCTCTACCACTGAGCTAAATCCCCAGCCCCATGTCTCGTTTTTCTTAACTGGAAAGATATGTCACCTCTAGAACTACTGTGAGGAATAAAAAAATGTGTGTGTGTGTGTGTGTGTGTGTGTGTGTGTGTGTCTGCATGGGCATATATGCGTATGTATGTATATGTGTGTGTGTATTTCTGTGTTTGTGTGTATGCATATGTCCCTGTGTATGTGTTCCTGTATGTGTGCAGATTTGTGTATATATGTGTATGTATGTGTGTGTATGAGTGTGTGTGTGTGTGTGTATGTGTGTGTATGAGTGTGTATCTAACAGTGGCTGGCACATGAAAACACTACATAAAAAGTTTTTACCTATTACCATCTGTGGTGATTTGAATAAGAATGGCTCCCACAGTCTTGTATATTTGAATGCTTGGTCATTAGGGAGTCGCACTACTTGACAGGAATTAGGAGCTATATGTTTGTTGAAATACATGTGGCCTGGTTGGAGAAAGTGCGTCACCGGAGGCTGGACTTTGAGGTTTCGAAAGCCCAAGACAGACCTACTGCCTCTCTCTTCCTGCTGCCTGCAGATCCTATGTGGAACTCTCAACTTCTCCAGGTTCATGTCTGCCTGCAAGCCACCATGCTTCCCACCATGGTGACAAGGCTCTGAAACTGTAAGCCAGCACCAACGGTGTGCTTTCCTCTCTAAGAGATGCTGAGGTCATGGCGTCTCTTCACAGCAGAAGAACCCTAGGACACCATTATTTTGCAAACACCATGCAAAACAGTGGTTCTCAACTTGTGAGTCTGAATCAGATATCCTGAATATCAGATATTCATTTACATTAAATTCATAACAGTTACAGTTATAAAGTAGCAGTGAAATAATTTTATGGTTGGGGGTCACCACAACATTAGGAACTATGTTAAACGGTCGCATTAGGAAGGTATAGAACCACTGGTGTAGAACAAAAAATGCTTTTTATAGGGTCCCTATAAGGCTTCACCAAAACTACACCAGCCTACTGCATCTCAATCCCCATGGCTGTGAAGACAGAGAAAGAAACCTCTGTCCAGACCCACGTGGGGTGCCAGTTATGACTCCTCTCAAAAGGCACATCCATTTGGTTTCTGACCCTACCCCACCCCCAACTAGGGACCAAAGTGCATATTACATATCAAAACAAACCTGGCTTCCAGGTTCTCCTGGCATTCCTCAGTCTCTACCTAGCATACCCTGCCCCCTACCCTGAACTTTCCAGCCCAGGGGCTAGGCTGCCCTTCCCTCAAAGGCCCCTCCCTATATAATCCAGTCATATTGATCTCTTCTCCCTGTGCCTGCCCTTTCTCCACCCCAACCCCGCCCCCATGGCAACTCCTCTGGCCTCAGTCCTTGGGGCCAGTGACCGCTCCCTGGAGTTCCTGTCCTAAATATAATCTGATCTGGTTTGAATTGGCTCATTTTACCAGCAGAGAAATAATTTACCAATCACACACACACACACACACACACACACACACACACACGGCCTGTCCATCAGGTGGAAAATCTCAGGGTACCTTCTTAGTTAGCACTTTTGGTTGGAGACCTCAGAAGAAACTCTGACACAGCTTGGTGACTCAGAGTTCTTGGCCTAGGGGCTATGGTAATAGCACTAGCTACACCAGGCCTTGGGTTCGTAGGCTGGGTGTTTTCATGGCTAGTAAGCCCGCTCACCGCTGAAGGCTTATCTGAGAGGCCCTGCCTTCCAGAGTGAATGCAGTTCTGCCGAGAACAACCAAGCCCCTTGTTTGTGGATGTTTCTCACTAGCCCATGCAAGCCTCCTATCCTTCCACTTATTGCAAAGTACTGCCTCAGGCCTTCCTACAATTCCTACAGAGCTACCACTTACGCGCATCTGCTAGCACTTAGCAACAGGAGGCTTAATTAAAAAGAAAAAAGAGAGGGGGAGGAGGGAGACAGTGACTAGGAAATGGAATTGTATCTCCAACTCTTCCTTTCCTCTTTTTACTTCCTTTAATCTATCCTAATTTCTTTCAGGTGCTGAGCTGTCCTCTTCCCCCCCCCCCCCAAAGAAGCAACAACAATAAAAACAGTTATGGAGCGCCAGTGGGTCCTTCAAGCCCACACTGCTCAACAATCCTGTAATATGAATGTGAGAACGTTTCTGATTGTGATGAGGAGCCCAAAGTCAGAAAGGGAGGTGAAGAAACTTCCTATCCGAAGGCAGAAGCAGGCAGATCTCGGAGTTTGAGGCCAGCCTGGTCTATATAGGGAGTTCTAAGACAGTCAGGGCTACGTCAAGAGACAGTGTCTCCAGAAACAAACAAACAAAAAAAAAAAAAAAAAAAAATTAAAAAAAAAAAATCTTGCCCACTTGCCCAATGTCCCACATAGCCTATAGCTGGTAAGGGCAGGAGTCAAAAAGGAGTCTATGCCTCAAAACCCATGAGTGGTTACCTTTGCCAGGTGCCAGGAATTAGGATTTCCTAGCCTAGCATCAACCCTGGGCTAGAACCATGGGAACAAAACCCCAGGCTACAGGTTCTGACTGCATCCTTGGACACTGCATCTTCCCTCCCTGGACTGTGCACTCCACCTCTAAAAAGACCCTGAAGGTAAAGAAACAAGACCGGAAAGGAGAAAGTGATAGATTTCTGGAAGATGCTACAAAAATCCACGACAGTATAATCAGTCTAAGAAGCAATTTTTTTTTCCTTCAAGACAGGGTTTCTCTGTGCAGTTCTGGCTGTCCTGGAACTCACTCTGCAGACCGGGCTGGACTCGAACTCAGAGATCCACCTGCCTCTGCCTCCAGAGCACTGAGACTAAAGGCGTGGGCCAACACCACCCAGCTAAGAATCAATCTTTGAGACACATGGAATTTACTAAAACAGCACTGAATCTTTCCAGTTGGGTGCTGTTTTCTTAATTTCTATGGTTCTTTTTCAATTATAGAAGCAAAAGCAAGTCCCTAACAAACAGTAGCAGAGTTCACAAAGAAGAACGAAACAAAGTTTCTCTAGATGTGTCAACACCCAAGTCATTCTGGGTCAAAGGGAATTTTTTTTTCTCCCTCTGTTTTCCACCCCTTTTGTGGTGCTAAGGAATCAAAAGCCAGGGCCTCACACATAATAGAAAAGCACTCTTCTACCAAGCTACACTCACAGCTCTATATTTTTCTAAGAACATATCAATATAGAATAGTGTGTGTGTGTGTGTGTGTGTGTGTGTACTCAAGCACACACATGCTTGTACCAGGGGTGGAGTTCCCTCTTGTAATCCCTGTACATAAGAGTCAGAAGCAAGAAGACTGATAGGAATTCAAGGCCAGCCTGGACTTCATAGCAAGGCCCTTTTTCAAACATAAAACAAACACTAACTCATAGTCTATTGTTCTCTATAGATTTATAAGTTTTTGTTTCTTGAAATCAGAATCTTATTCTATGGAATTTTGTTTCCGTTTTAGGACTTTCCAACTTTTGGGAACCAAATCCAGAGCCTCACTCACACTAGGTAAACACCCTACAGCCACATCCATAGGTTTACAACTGCTCATTTTGAGCTGGAGAGATGGCTCAGTGGTTAAAAGCACTGGCTGTTCTTCCAGAAGACCTGGGTTTAAGTTCCAACACATGCATAGCAGCTCACTCACTGCATGTAATTCCAGTTCAGAAGGATTTGATGCCCTCACACAGACGTACGTGCAATCAAAACACCAATGCACACAAAAATAAAAAAATCTTTAAAAAAAAAAAACACTTCTCATTTGCTCAACATTACATTTATTTATCTCCACATCAGTCTGCCCAGAACCATATGTCTTTTAAACTAACACAAGTACTTGTGTTACACGCATGGATTGAGATCTACTTACCCAGTTTCCTGTGAAGAGCGTTTGGCTCAGGCCTCTTTTTGATGTTGTAATGGCCATGGACAATGTTAAGAAGTGCTAAAGGCAGTCTCTGCAGCAAAAAAGGAAATATTTCTCACTTGTATCTGGTCAGAGGTTAATTCCTAAAACATGCAAGGAACTTCTACGATACAGTAACACCACCAACAAGGAAGTAATAACCCAGCTTAAAAGCAGACATTTCTCTAACGGACACACACCAATAGTCAACAGCTACGTAAAAACATGTCAGGTGGGCTGTAGAGGCACACACCTTTGTCCCCAGCACATGAGGAGTGGAGGAGAGAGGGGCCCAAAGTTGAGACCAGCTTGGGCTACACAAAGACATGAAGAGAGAGAGCGGAGGAAAAGGGGAGGGAGGAAGAAAAGAATGAGGAAGAGGAGTAGAAGCCTTATCAGAACCTATCAACACACAAAAACAAGTTGGCAGCTTACTGGTGAGCAGCTGGAGAGATGGGGAACTGCACTGCTGCTGAGAATGGTAGTAGCCATCATGGAAAATGGCGGGAGGGCCAAAACCTTAAGGCTAGAACTACCCTTCTATCCAGCAACCCCACTGCTGGGTATAAATCCAAAAGCACTGAAAGTGGGATCTTGGCCTGGCAAGTTGGCTCAAGAGGAGAAACACAGTTGCTTTGGAAGCCTGACCTGAGTTTGATCCTGGGAACCCAGGTAAATAAAGATGGATGGGGAGACCCAACTCCACACGTGTGCTCTGACCTCCATATATGAACTGTAGCATACACACACATACACACACACACACACACACACATACACACACACACCCCACATACAGAAACGAACAAAAGAAAGAAAGAAAGAAAGAAAAAAAGAAAGAAAGAAGAAAGAGAATCTCAAAGATCTTATTTTCAGCTCCATTCTTCAGAGTACAAATGTAGAGAACAACACACCTATACTTATAATCTCAGCACACAGGGATAAAGTAGAGGCAGGAGGATCAGGAGTCCAAGGTCAACCTGAGCTACATGAGATTTGTCACACAAAACCAAATGAAAAAGATCTGGGGACAACGTAAGTATCTATTTAGAAATGAATAGATCTGCCTGGTTGTACTACTATACAGATAAATTAGAATTGTATTCAACCTCAAAAAAAAAAAAAAAAGAAGGCTTATGCATTAAATCCTAGCACTCAGGAGACAGAGGTGGGAGAGCTCTGTGAGTTTGAGGCCAGCCTGATCTACATACCAAGTTCTAGGCCAATTGGGGAACGAAGGAAGGAAGGAAGGAAGGAAGGAAGGAAGGGAGGGAGGGAGGGAGGGAGGGAGGGAGGGAGGGAGGAATACTTAGGCATAGTGTTATACACCTGTAATCCCAGTATATACCTGTAATTCTAGCACTAGGGAGGCAGAAGCAAAAGGCTTCTGAGTTTGAATCTAGCCTAGGCTACATAGTAAGACTCTGTCTCAAAAACAAAGAAATTAAAAAAAAACCAAACCTACAACTCTCCCTAACATCTAGTCATGTGATGATTTGTGTTAAGTCAAAAAAAAAAAGGGACGAAATCTAGAATCACCTTGGAGACCAGGCACTGGGTATGCCTAGGGGGAGGGAATTAGCTTCAGCTGAGTAACTGAGGTGGATCAATCCATCAATCCTCTCCCTACGGGTGGTGCTGTTTCCTGGCTGGGACCCTGGGCAGTATGGAGAAGGAAGGCTGAGCAGAAGTATCCGTTCTTCTTTCTCTCTTCCAGCCTGTGGTTGCAACAGGATTGAGTATTTCAAGCTCTGACCTTAATCATCCTATACCATTGACCCGTGAGCCAAAATAAACCTCTTCTCCCTGAAGTTGTTTCTGTCACTTATTGGTGACAGAAACAGGAAAAATCAGGATGACAGCACATGTCCCAGTAACCCAGGCTGAGTCACAGCTGTTGGTGTGTTACTGAAATGGAACGTAGGTTCAGCTCAATAAAGAGCCAATCGATATGTCATAAATAATAAAAGATGCTATGGCCTCTGTAGAAAGGAAGCTAGGATGAGTAACTTCAGTAAGAACTTCAGGTAGATCATGATGGGGTCTTGAAGGGCGAGGGCCGCCAATCCCCCTCGGTTTAGAACTATTAGGAGAGTTATAGGTTTGTATTACAGGCAGCGCGATAGGACCCTAAAGGGAGAAAATTGCATTAGCTCTTGAACATCAGGTAATACAGTCATGGTGGATAAATCAACAGTGATGAAGGGGTGCCCCTGGTTCCCAAGAAAAAGGGAAGGTTTTTAGGAAAGGGGAGAGGTTATACCATGTGACCTAGCCTATGTATCAGGGTCACAAAGCAGAAGGCACCAGATAAAAGTAAAGTCATAATTGAAAGTTGTCTCAGGCCTGGATACCGGGGTTTGAATGGAAGGAGGCTGGCTTGCTCACAGCTGGCAAGGGGAGAGAGACTTCAAGGCCATAACAAGCTTCGTTTATCAACTATCAAGCTAGAGAGTAAAAGATGTGGCCTGATTCAAGAGAGACAGACAGACAGACAGACAAGACACAGGCTCACATGCACAAGGGTTGGGAAGAGGATATGTAATCTATAAAAACCATTCAGCTGCTGAAGTAATTCTTGAAATAATGAATCACAGAATTAAAAATCAATTCGTTCACTCATCTATTCAAATACATGTGGCCTATAAGCTCTGTGCTAAATCCAAACAGTTAAAAAATGAAGAAGCGTTTGGCCAGATGGTTTAGTGGGTAAAGGTGCTTGACCCTTGGAACCTACACGGTAGAAGGAAAGAACTAAGTCCCGGAAGTTGTCCTGTGACCTCCACACGTGTACATACACACACACACACACACACACACACACACACACACTACATGCATGTTAAAAGAATTTTAAATAAAACCAGGCAGTGATCTCATGTTAGGAGTGGCAAGAAGAAGACTTACTCTGAAAGAGAGGTCCTGAGAAAACCACATAAGCCCTGTCTGAGATGGAATGGGCCAGAATAAGAAACAACAATGAAGAAGGGGTAACCTTGGCACAGTAACAGAATCTCATGAAGCCTCATCTCATAAACACATCGGGGATGCTCTGAGAATTCAGAGAGCTTGATACCAGGAGCAGAGACCATTAGATAGATGCCTTGGTGAATTATGTCAGTTGCTACCAAGCCTGATGACCTGAGTTCAATCCCCAGGACTCACATGGGGAAGGAGGGGCCCATCTTTTCCAAGTTGTCCTCTGACCTCCCCATGCATGTATGCAGTGGCAGAGAAAAACAGACAGAGAAAGAGGGAGGGGTGGGGGGAAAAGAGGAGGAGGAGGAGGTGGAAGAGGAGAATCCAATAGGAATATATCCAGAAAGAATGATGGGAGAGGGCTGGAATGTGTCTCCTAAACATCCTGCCCTGAAGATGAAGTGCAGAAAGTGAGACTGCGAGTTCTCCAAGAAAGCCTCTTCGCTGTCCCGCATGCTCATCCAGCCATCTGTTAATGGTCACTTGTGTTGCCTCTGGGTCTCTGATTTAAAAACACAGCTGCTCTCTCTGTATGAACACTCACACAACCTGCTTCCTCACTCTTTCCTTGTGGGTATATATTTAGGAGTGGGATACTTACAGCACGTAAGACATGGATGCTAAGTCCTTATAGAAACTGCTTTCCAACAGGAAGTGGTGGGAATGAAATGAAAACAAAGATGAGAAAATGCCTGTTATACATCCATGAAATCATCATAATGGAACTGTGGGTTTTTGTTTTGTTTTTAAATATTTATTCATTTATTATATGTAAGTACACTGTAGCTGTCTTCAGACACACCAGAAGAAGTCATCAGATCTCATTACAGATGGTTGTGAGCCACCACGTGGTTGCTGGGAATTGAACTCAGGACCTCTGGAAGAGCTGTCAGTGCTCTTAACCGCTGAGCCATCTCTCCAGCCCAAAACTCTGTTTTTTGTTTATGTAAAAATCGAAAAGCAAGAAGGTGGATGAGTTATTTGCACTCTCACAAGCAGTGCATCAAAGTTCCAATGCCTTCTCCCTTGGCGACACCAGCAAGCTCTGTCTCTTTTAACTTTGACACATTCTAACAGGCGTGTCTTTGAGGCTCACTTCATTTTCATTTGCATTTCTCCAATAACTAGCAAGTTAAGCATCCTTTCCTGTGTTTGTTAGCCCTGATTAGTCTTAGATAAGTGTCTTTTCAAATCATTTCCCCATGGCTTTAATTACATTCCTTGATGCTATGACAAAATTCCTGAGGAAAAAAGCAACTGAAGAAAGGAAACAGCTGCTTTGGCTCACAGCTTGAGAGGCTCACAGCTCATCACAGGCAGGGAGGCTGTGGCAGTGAAAGTGGCCCTAGATATGGCAGCAGGCACCATAGCAAAATGGCTGCGGGTCACATGACACCCATTGTCAGAAGCAGAAAAAAATGAATGTGTTTCGTTGTCTTCTCTATCCAGTCCAGGATCAGGGCACAGAGTGATGCCACCCATGTTCGAGGGAGTTCCTCCTCAATTAAAGCTCCCTGGAAACATCCTCACTCCCAAAGTGCATCTCCTGGGTGACTCTAACTCCTACTGATACTCAAGATTAATCGTCGTGTACATTTTTAAATTGAGTCTTCTTGTTTCATTTTTAAAGTACTTTATATATCGTATATACAACTCTCTTATGAGAATTATGCTTTACAAATATTTTTTTTTTTTTGGTTCTTTTTTTCGGAGCTGGGGACCGAACCCAGGGCCTTGCGCTTCCTAGGCAAGCGCTCTACCACTGAGCTAAATCCCCAGCCCCCAAATATTTTATCCTAGTCTGTCATTTCTATGTATATGAGTACACTGTAGCTGTCTTCAGACACACCGGAAGAGAACATCAGATCTCATTACAGATGGTTGTGAGCCACCACATGGTTGCTTGGAATTGAACTCAGGACCTCTGGAAGAGCAGTCAGTGCTCCTAACCACTGAGCCATCTCTCCAGCCCCTTTAGCAACTCTCTTAATGATGATTTTTGAAAGAAATTATCCAGGCATGGTGGTGTATTGTTTAATCCAGAATTTGGGAGGCAAAAGCAACTGGATCTCTGTGAGTTAGAGGTCAGCCCGGTCTAGTGTTCTAGGATAGCCAGGGCTACATAAAGAGAACTTATATCATTATTTTTATTTTAATTTATTTTATTTTATGTGTATGGGTGTTTGTATGAATTTATCTCTGTGCACCATATTTATTGTGCAGTGCCCATGGACATCAGAAGAGGGCATTGCATCCCCTGGAAATGGAGTTACAGATGGTTTTCAGCTGTCATATAGGTGCTGGGATTACAACCAGAGTCCTCTGTAAGAGCAGCCAATGCTCTTTGCTCTTAACCTCAAAGCTATCTTTCTGCTACTACTTATAAAGAAAAAAAATATTAAAATCCTTACATGAAAGAAAAAAACACTAGTCATTTCAGCTAGGCAGGATCTGCTATCTTTGCTCCTACCAATGGGAGTTGCAAGTACACACCTATGTGACTCGAACTTAGGTACCAAGGCTTGCAGAGCACTCACTGCAAGTGTTTGCACAGAAATACACACTGAAGCCCACTATAAGAGAAATTAATGAAGATCTGTGTAAGTAGAGAGGTGTACTTGCCCATGGGTTTGAAGGTGTGTATGTTATCGTGTCCTTGTGTGTTATTTTATATGTGTATTATTATATATGTGCTGTGTGTGCATGTGTGTGTGTGTGTGTGTGTGTGTGTGTGTGTGCCTGCTTGTGTGTGGTTCAGTAGGGCCTCATTGTGTGTAAAGTTCTGGCTTTAATCTCCAACACCTCAAAAATTAAAAAAAAAAAAGTGTGTTTTAGCATTTCCTGTGGGATAGGCCCTACTTTAAGATGTTTGACATGTGTGGGTGTTTTACTTAAGTCTATGTCCATGATATCCATGTGCCATTTGCATGCACTGCTTTAGAAACCAGAAAAGGGCGTCAAAGCCCCTGGAACTGGATTTTTTTTAAATTAGATTCATTCATTTCTATTTTATTTTATTTTATTGTGTGTTTTGCCCAGTGTATGTATGTCTCTGCATTACCTGTGTGCTCAGTGCTCATGGAGATCAGACTCGGGAATGGGATCTCCTGGCACTAGAGTTATAGATTATTATGAACCACATATGGACACTGGGAATTGAACCCCGGTCTTCTATAAGAACAAACGCTCATAACCGCTGAGCCATCTCTCTAGTCTGGGCACTATTTTAAACCCCAGGATTTTAACAGTGAATAGAGAAACAGTCCCAGGTGTGGTATGTGGTAGCACACACCTCTACTTCAGCCTTGGGAGATGGAGTTTACAAGACCAACGTGCACTGGATGGAATGAAGCCCTCAGTTACCTAGGGAAATCTTATCTCAAAGAAAAAGCGAGATGGTTCCATAGGAAAGAACCTTTTTTTTTTTCTTTTTTTCGGAGCTGGGGACCGAACCCAGGGCCTTGCGCTTGCTAGGCAAGTGCTCTACCACTGAGCTAAATCCCCAACCCCGGAAAGAACCTTTATATTGCAAGTCTGAAGACCTGAGTTCAAATCTTCATTACCTATGCAAAAGTTAGGCATGACTGCCTGTGCTCGAAACCCCAACATCTCAGTTGGACAGAGACAGGTGGATTCTGGGAGCTGCCTGGCAGGCGAGCCAAAATGGCATGCTCCAGATTCAGGGAGAAACCCAGTCTCAAGGTTATTAATAAGGCACAAAACAAAGACACCACACACACACACACACACACACACACGTATATCACACAGAGGAGGAGGAGGAGGAGGAAGAGGAGGAGGAGGAGGAAGAGGAGGAGGAGGAGGAACGAGAATTCCTGCTCTCCCAGAGCTCACTTTTTAACTGAGAAAGATAAAAAGCCAACCATCGGTGTGTCCCATGGCTGTAAGTACAGAGAAGTAGAAAACATGTAGGGAAGAGCATCAGATGGCTGGCCAGCAGAAAGGAAGTAAAATGTAGGTGGAGATACAACAAAACCTGATATGGAAGAAATGATGCACACAGAGGTGGGGATGGGCAGGGCGGAGGCAGAGGGAATAACAATCTTTAAGGTCTGACTGCAGGGTGTAGCTCCAGGAGAACCTGATTAGCTCCAAAGCACCAGTCATCAAATTCAAATGCCTTAAAGTAGCAAGCCCAGAAGGTCTAGTAACAGGGTAGGCGGGAATGGTAAGGGCTCACTGGTAGAGTGCTTTGTGTGAGGACTTGACAGCTCTGGTTCTGATGAGCCTGAGAACATCAGAAAGAAAAAGAAGGGAAGGAGGGAGGGAGGGATAGGAGGGAGGCAGGCAGGCAGAGGCAGTCCGCCTAGGCCCTGAGGCTACTGTGAAGACTGGCTTTGACTGAGTGCACTGGTACTGAAGCAGCGAGCACTGTGCCAGCTGAGCCAGCTACCACTACTGAAAGACTCTGAGCAGAGGCACATAACCTGGTGACATGCCAGAAGGTCTCTTTGGTTGGTCGAGTTGAAATGGGCAGGGTCAGCCACAGAAGCTGTCAGAACTGACTGGCACAGGATAGGCAAGAACTGACGGTGACCCAGACCGGGAAGATGGGGTGAGATGCTAAAAGATGCCACATGGACAGGTGCCGGTGACACCAAATGTGAGGACGTGGGGGACAAGGGTCAAGGTCTGAGCCCTAAGTATCTGGTAGGATGGTCCGAGAAAGAACAAATCGGACCTTACTAAGGTTGAGGTGTCTAGCTAAAATGGGGAAGCAGGGTTAGGCACAGCGATGAGCTGGGGGGTGTGGAGTTGGGGTGGCGGCATTTCAGGCTGTAAAATGGAGATCCTCAAGGGAAGGAGAGCTAACAGAAGAGACACTCCAACAGGAAAGGTCAGAAGGAAGACAAAAAGGAAAGCCGAGAAAGTGGTGGTGGGGGATGGGGTGGGACAACAGGAGGCCCAGGAGGCAGTAAAGCCAAGTGAAGAGGTGAATGGCCAATTGTGCCAAATGCTGCTGCTGACAGGTCACAGAAAGTGAGCCTGAGGAGTGGCTGCTGGATTTGGCAAGGACAGGCTGAAGGGCTGGTAGCAGCTGGCTATTTACTTAGAGAGGTGTAAGGGGGGAGAGGACAGGGCCCTCTCACCTCTCTCAGGGGGCTGTTGCCCTTTTGCTCAAGACTTGCTTTGTTCACATGGGGATTCCTCCACCTAGCAAACACTTTCCAGCCCTCTTTATCGATGGCCACACACTCTGAATCCTGATCTTAGGTAACCTGCCCTTTCAGGCTACCTCCTTCCTCACACTGTGCACTCACACTTCCTGGGGCCTGTTTCCTTCCTGGAACAGGCTCAATGAGAACTTCCCTCCGGTCTAAAGGATGATACAGACAGCATCTTTGTCTATCTGAGAAGCTTGGGGTAGGGTAGGTGGGTGGGGGTTGGGTCCTTTTAGTTGTGAGTACATCATGTAGCACGTGGCCTGGTGCAGGACAGGCACCCAGCAAACAAGAAAGAGGTTGGGAAAGGAATCACAGGAGCACAGATGTGATGGGACCAGAGTTTGAGGACTAGGGATGAGATTCTAGGAGGAGACAGAAGACATCAAAAAGGAAAGAAGTTTTCATTGCAGAGAGGGAGGGAGGGGAGAGAATGACAACTCAAACACACCTGATGACAGGGATCAGAGGACCAGGCCACAGGCTCTGAAATCCCGCCTGCCTGTTTAGACTGTCATCACTTCCAGGGAAACACGGGTGGACTTTGTGATCAGAGATTGGGAAAGCCACAGACAGAGCCAGGGCTACAAAACGGCCAATGTTTGGCTTTCATGCTTGTTTCAGGAAGAGAGGGAGAGAAGGTGTGTCATTTAAAAAGTGATAGCATCGAGGATAAAATGGCAGTCCTCAGAGGAAGACTAACAAGACAATTGGCTGGAGCTATCTCTCTCCATCCCTATCTTGGGCCACTCCCTCCGCCCATTGTTTATTCCCTTCAAAGCATTGATCATCAAAGTTGGCTGTTTGTAAATTTCTTCTCTGCTTATCACCAGCCCTCCCCATAGTAATTTGAGTCCCCTGAGGACAGGAACTTTGTCCTGTGTCACACCCCTCACTGGCAGAGCCCCCAAATGCTTATCAAAAGAGTGTCCAGATACCTGCCACTTCACAGAATGCAATCCCTCCTCAACATCCATTGGTTTCATCTGTCATAACGTTTAAACCTTAAAGCATGGCCAGTTGTCATTACAGTTTCCGAGATGCTAGGATTCAAACCCAGGAGGCTCTTTCATACCCAGGAAGAGCTGACCACTGAGCTACAGTCACAGCCTGGAATGCAGCCTAGAATGCAGTGTTTGAACTCTAGTGTGTGTGTGTGTGTGTGTGTGTGTGTGTGGTGTGTCCACACTCGACTTAATCTGGGAGACCCCCTGTTCCAAGTTTCTCTCTTCTAGTATTTGCTTTAAGTCCTTAACTTACCCTGGCTCACAGCTACACGACTCCAACCACAGCTTCCTTCACACAATATACCACCAGGCCACGTGCTGCATGATACGCTCACAACTAAAAGGACCCAACCCCTACCCACCCACCCCACCCCACCCCAAGCTTCTCAGATAGACAAAGATGCTGTCTGTATCATCCTTTAGCCCCAAGAGAAGTCCTCATTGAGCCTATCCCGGGAAGGAAACAGGCCCCTGGAAGTGTGTGAGTCAACAGTATGAGGAGGTATTCTTGTATCTTGCCTTTTACGAACACTTATCATGTGTGTCCATATATGTCACACCAAGTTGGAGACTCAGTGAAAGAAAAGTGAGAACACTCTTTACCTAGCGATGTGGGTCATGGCCAAAACAAGAGGGGCAGTGTGGACTAGCCCAGGGCTTCCCAACACCAGTGCACAAGCAAGGCCCAGTCAGCCCCCATGACACTGAAAACTCTGGTTCTGTGAGTTGAGGCTGAATCTTGAATTCTACATTTCTAACATGTCCCCTGGGCTGCAGCTGGTACTAGGCCAGGAACCATCCTTCAGGGTAGGAACAAAGTCAGTGATACCTTCGTGTCACACAGACTGGAATGACGCTCTCACAATAAATTGCAAACAAAACAAAACAAAAACAGGTCAATTGAAAAGAAAAGAAAAGAAAAGAAAAGAAGAGAAAAGAAAAGAAAAGAAAAAAACATAGCTGGCCAGTGTTGGCAAATGCCTTTAATCCCAGGACTCTGGAGGCAGAGGCAGGAGGATCTTTGTGAGTTCAAAGACAGACTGGTCTACAGAGCAAGTTCTAGGATAGCCAGGGCTATAACAAAGAAGCCCCATCTGAGATGGGTGGGGGTGGGGATGCAGAGGTACTGGATGATGACAAAGAAAAAGAACAACAAAAACCGGGACAACTGAACCACAGGTATTTTCTTCCTTTGACTATGACCCTCAGTGATATCACACTAGCTCCCTATCTATGTCCACCTGTTTGTTTAAGGAGGGGAGATGCTCACTCCCAGCATACCAGAGGTCTCAACGGAACCTCCACTCTGCAGAGTTAAAGAAAGATAGGCCTGAGGAGGATGTGGGTTAATCCTCTTTCCTTCCTCTCCTGCTGGCCCAAGGGGCTTCCTGTAAGGAAACTAATTCTCTCTGCATGCCTCCGAGGGCGGCAGGGGACAGGGACCTGCACTTAATGAGGTTGGAGGTAGGGATGCCATTTTAGTAACCTTGGCTTCCAGTAGGCCTTCTAATTAGTCATCTCCAAGCCTTGACCATCCCAGGCACAACCCCAGACCCTGACGTCAGCTCTCCACCAAAGGTAACTAACAGGTTGAGGGAGTGAACGCTTGGCTCCCACTGCTTTGGAGGCCCACGTGATGTGAACAGGTCAAAAGATGCTACCACTTACTCAAACATATTCACAGGGTCATATGAGAATGGCACCAGTATTTCTGAAGTGAGTACAGGACGGTGCACAGTCCTACTTTCCCATCTGTTCTGCACACTCAGTCCATGAAAGCCTGGGCACAGTCACTTCAGAGACCCTGGTTTGTTCAAGAAACAGGAATATTGGAGTGGGGGTATATGCTCTGTGGTAAGGTGCTTGACTGCATAGCATGCCTAAGGGCCTGAGAACTGAATTCAATTGGAGATTGAACATCTCCAATACCAAACACACACACACACACACACACACACACTCATCTGCTTTGCTCCAGCTGTTGTGTGACAAGAACACACAGTCAGTTTTCTACAAGGAGAGACTAGGATAATAGCTACAGCTATGAGGGGAAGTTGGAAGGAAGGCAATAAGAAAGACAGAGCTGGCCAGGAAGCGGCAAAGATGGCGGAGGGGAAGGAACACACCTTTCACCACTGAGAACTCTGGAGAAATTTTATCTTCCAGATCTTCCCTACACATAGGACTTTTTCTCTTGGCCTTGGCAACCTGCCACAAGGCACAGGCATGGGAGGATGAGACAAGTTCCAGAGGCTGATGAGGATGAAGTCTGAGGGACTGAGACTAAGCTCACCCCTGCCCTGCTGCACACAGGCTCACGAGGGATGTGAGCAAATGCAGAGCCAAGTGGCTGGAAGCTTCACCAAGAGACAACTTGATGAGAATTGGGAAGAGACAACCAAGATGAGGCAGAGAATTTATAGGAGAGCAGGGCCCAGATCCACCCCCACACTCTGGGGGCGGGGTGCAGGCTGGGCCAACACAGGATACAGCAGATGGCCTCTGAGCTGACCTAATTCTCCTCTACTGAATGAAGAGCTGGGCTAAATGCCCAGCCCCTGAGGTCTGACTCCTGCAGGCTCCAGAGATGGAAACCTGGAGTACGGAAACATTTATGCAAGGTCTGTGCGAGCATGAGTTCCTACAAATACACATTTGCATTCAGAACCTCAGCCTACAAGAGGAGTATGGGGGTCACAGAGGTGGTCTTAGGAATACAGGGTTGGGAAGTTCCAGCTGGAAAGCTTACAATAGCTGTGTGCATTTGGCAAATAATGCTTTCCTTTTTTCCCTGCTGGCTGGGCATAGAGCACAGGCTAGGCAAAGCAGGAGAGCCATGTCTCTGAACTGAGCTACAGCTCTGAGCAAATGACTTAGCCTCTGAAGATCACACCCTTCCCCTGATGAAATGGGTTGAGGAAATCTAGGGAGCCACCTCCACATTCATCAACAGCCAAAAAAAAAAAAAAAAAAAAAAAAAAACTTAATTTATAAGCGTGATATATTTTAAGTATTCACTTAGAATATTTCTAGCACATGCCTTCAATCCGAGCACTTGAGAGACAGATGCAAGCAGATCTCTGTGAATTCTAGGCTAGCCTGGTCTCTATTGCAAGTTCCAGAATAGCCAGGGCTATATAATGGAATTCCCTCTCAAAACAAAACCAAGGGTTAGCAATATGAACTCTGCAGTAGAGTACCTGCCTATCATGTGCAAAGCCCTGGGTTTGTGCTAGACTCGTGTACATCCACACCAAGGCATAGTCTCTAAACAATATCTGGAGGGGAAAAAAGGAAGAAAAAATCTACTACTCTATAGGAAAACAGCAAATCTAAGTGCCTACCCTCGTCTAGGAGAGATGTTCTGAGTTTTACTAATATCTTAAAGCTATTAGCTGCTGCCTCCCTACAGTGTATAGCTTTCCAAAACCTTGCATAATATATTCACACAGGTCACTAATGTACCGGACGTATATTCTTAAAACCATGCACATAACTCCATGTTCAAAAACGTTTCATATACAGATGTACATGTTACCAAACAAGAGAGAAGATAAGCATAGGTTAAAATCGAGTCATGGAAAGTATCCTGCCCAGGACAGCACAGGCCACAAAGACTTTCCTGTGGTTCCCCACACTAAGGTTCCCATGCATGTTCGACAGCACGCACTGGTGCTTTCCTCCCCAGAATGGCTGCCTTCCCACTGCTGCCTGCCACCTCCTTTGTTGGCTGTGAAAGCACCTTAGGTTTAAGTACCTAACAAGCCAAGCAAGCTTGGAGAGGAGGCCAGGAATCCTGCTCCTTCCTTGCCTTCCTCCTGGCTTACCCAGCAGTCACCAGGGCCATGTTGCTGTACACCGCTCAAGGCAATCCCCTTATTCCACAGGCAAGGCTCAGTCAGGCTGCTGCTGGGAGACTGCCTGCTCCTTGTTACATGGAAATGAAACACCAGCCTGTTCAGGGACTGCCCAGCACATTACGAGGAGGAAGCTATAAAAGCTGCTAACATGGCTTACTTTAAGCATTTTTCCTCCTCAGACACTTGGTGGGGGGAGTAAGGTGTTGACTTCCATTTTTTTTTTTTTTCAGAGAAGGCTCTCCGTGCTCCACATGTGTTTATTGATATCCCAGACTCTTGGCTATCCTAACTTCCCCAAAGTAAATCTCCCTCCTTACTCTTCAAAGTGGCCGCTGTTCCAAACCACTGCCGATAACATGCTCCCAGTCCGACTGGCCCACTGTCTTCTTAAAGTCTGGGTGGGAAACCAAATAAAAAGCTTTTTACTGATGCTCAAGTTTATATGCAGCAACTTGAAAGCCTCATTTTCCTGCCTTACACAGCTCCCATCGGAATATATTCATTCTAAGGGCCACTTTGTATGTTTTCTATGGAACAAGAAACTGGGAGGAGGTCTGAGGGACAGCTTCTCCGACTCCATGGGATGCTACAGGGCAGAGATGCAAGGTGACCCTACGAGAGGGAGCTGGAGGATGCCAGAGAGCCTCTGCCTCGAACAGCACTGCTGAACCTCCACCCAGCAGTGGGAGGCAGCTGAAGGCCACAGGGCCACAGCTTTATCTTACTTGAAAGCAAGACCCTTAACATCCTGGCTCAGTGAGTTCCCGTGGGTGTATTATCCTTGAAGTACAAGACAGACTGAAAACCTGTTTCTTCTTCCGTAAAGCAGGGGAATGATCTGAGAGGGGTGGCTACTGAACTAAGCCGATGAAACGTTTCCTATCAGAACGCACACAATCGGATAAGAAAGGAACAAGATCTGAACCTCAGTTTATCCCATGTCCAAGCCCATGTGTTCATTAACTACCCCAGCCCTGCTCGTACAAACTCACCCCCTCTCTGCCTCCTTGCTCAACCAAGCATACAGAACAGAGTAGATAGCATGGGCTCTGGGACCAGACAAGCCTGGACTCCAGTCCTTACCTTGCCCACTCAAACTCTCAAACAGACGCTTACAGTCTTGGGAGCTGTGACTCCATTTGCACAGCAGGACAAAGGTTCCTACCTCAGAGGCAGGAGGAGAAACAAGACCCCTGTATGCTGGGCACCTCAAATGTCGTACAGCTCAGACATGGCATTTCTGGACCAGTCCAGCACAGTTGGCCTGGCACTCATCCACTGACAACTAGGTTCTAGCTTCTATCTCTGATTTGCAGGACACCTGCCTTCAGAAAACAGAGTATTGGGGTGTACCAACATGGCCCTACAGATAGGGTGTTACCATAGAAGGGCGCCTTAGGACTTTAGATCTTGAGAAGAGTTTAACTAGGCTCAAACCTATGGCAGAACTCTAATTCTTACACACACACACACACACACACACACACACACACACACACACACACACAAAGGGAGCAGATAGAAGAGAAGAGACAAAGATCTCCAGACATGGTAGTACACACCTTAAATCTTAGCACTCAATAGGCAAAGGCAGGAAGATCTTTGTGCATTAGAGGCTAGCCTGGTCTACATAACAAGCTCTAGACCAAGTCATGGTGATACAGTGATACCCTGTCTCCGAGAGATAGGGAGAGGGGTGTGGAGAGGATTGTTGAGCACTGACAGCTGTGCCTGGCTCACAAGAAGTAACTGACAGACACTAGCAAAGGCCCCCTCATCCAATGTCATGGCCAAGGGAACAGATAACCAGAGAGACCAACTGCCAACCTACTCGGAACCTCAAGCTGGAGGCAGTGCTGCGGGCACTGAAGCCAGCCTGCCTGATGCTGGCCCATCGTCTTTTGACATGTCTGCCTTTCAACTCACTGGACTGTGCTGAGGATTAGACAGAGGAATCTAATATAAGAGGCAACATAGAATATTCTGTGCTTTCCAAATTCCAGTTTTATTCGCTGTCTGTGAGTTACTGTTTCCACATACTGATCAACTACATCTTACTTTTATGTGTGTGCTTTACACAGGGGCACACATGTGTGTAGACGCACACTCGTGTATACTCTGGTAAAAGCCAGAGGTCTTTATCTATTGCCATTCGATGTACTTTTTTTAAAGGCAGGATCTCTCTCTGGACCTGGAGCTCATGTACTGTCCAGACTGGACAGGCACTGAGCCCCACAATCCTCGGCCTCCACATGTCAGTGCCGGGATGACAGGCACAAGCTGCTGAGCCTGATGTTTCCCCTTGGAGCTGGGATGCTCACTCAGGGCCTCACACAGCAAGCACCTCACCTCGGCGCCATCTCCATAGCTCTACGCTTACGTTTACTTCACTACTTATCCCTAAGTCAGAGGAGAGTCAGCACCGTTGTGCGTTTTTTTTCAATTACATAGCAGGCAGTCTAGTTTCCGAGCTCTCTCCCACTCTCCGGCCCTGGGGTTTCCGGGAACTAACAGCACACTGCCCAGATACTAATCTGTTCTGGTAAGACCTTTAGGTGGCCCAGTAGGCTGGGGCTGGACAACCTGATATAAATATGAAAGGGTTTGGCACAGCAGGCCATGCAGCGCTACTGTCAGCATCGCGACTGTAGCTAGAAAAGGGTTATCTAGCGGTTGAGAAGTTCCCCTCCAGAACTCCATGCCAGGGGCCTCTGAGGAGACCCTTTGTAGGGCCAACCACAAGCCAATCCAGGTACCTTTAAGGAACAGACCTCTCCACTAATTGGGATAAAGGCACAGTGTCCCCAAGAGACTGTTAAGGAATCTTCAGAGAACCAGCCAAAGTCGCAGAGTCAAAGGTCAGCTTGTAGGAGTTACATCCCTCTTTCCACCTTGTGGGTCTCGAGGATCGGCAGGCTTCGCTGCACGTGGCTTTACATGCTTGAGGCATTTTGCCAGCCCTCATATCTCCAATGTTTACTTAAACATGTCATTTACAACCTTAAACTGAGCATCTGTAAAGATCTCCAGTGCACCAGCACATGTCACTTCCCTAGAACCTTTTGTTTGCCAAGATGCCTCCCCCATTTTGTTCCAAAACATTAGAGGGAATGCACGGTGGAGCAAACCACTCAACCTTGTGACCCAGGAAGCACAGAAAGGAGAAGAAACCTATGGCCCTAATCATCTTCAATGACAATCCCAGTGACTTAAAGATGACTCCCAAGGCAGTGTCTCCCAAAGGTCCTATCACCTTCCAATTGTGCTGAATTATGAAAAAAGCATTTTTCTACTTGAAATACGTGACATACGTGTGTAACACTTAGGTTCAATGGAAAGGAAGAAGAGGCCCAGGAAGTCACATACAGACACAGGGTAGGAGCCCATGACTGGCTTGCAGTGGGCAAATCCCTGCTGGCTCCCTGGCCATCACCAGAGACCCCCTTGCTGGGACAAGATGGGGCCCTGACATTCCCTCCCCTTGTTGGATCAAGGCCATGCCTGTCCTCCCGGCCTTCAGTTTCCCAAATTCTTCTCCATCATCACCCTCTGCACCTGATCCAGTCCCCATAATAAAAGGAGACAGGAAACCCTGAGAGGCTCCTCTTGAGACTCCCCGACTGAGCTGTCTGTTCTCCTGCCCCATCATCTCCTAGGACAAGAAGCTCTAGTTTTTCTGTCAAAATCATGTAGGTCAAAAGATGCACCACTGCAAAAACATCTGTAAGTGGTCTAGGAGCAAGTCAATTGGGCGTAAGTGGGAAAGGGGCAGAAATCATTAGCTCATGTCCCTGGAGAGTTCTGGGTACAAAGCCAGATCAGACATGGCTGGCTCTAGAGTCTGACACATCAGAAAACTAGCTCTGAATGTCTTTATTCTGCATGATGAGTAGATTCTTCATCAGAGTCACACACTCTAACCCCACCAAATATAGAAGACAAACAAACAAACAAATAATAGGCCATCTGCTCCAAGAGCTCTGGCTTATTAAAAAAAGAACCATGAACAGTGGTGGTGGTATCGCCTTTAATCCCTGGTTTGAGGAGGAAGAGGCCAGCCTGGTCTAATATGCTCATAGCATAGTAACTCATAGCATAGCCAGCAACTATATCTCAAGAGAAGGGAGGAAGGGAGAGAGGGAGGGAGGGAGGGAGGGAGGGAGGGAGGGAGGGAAAAGAGAAAAGGTACCACAAGAAATTCCCTGGTTCAGGTCAAGAGCATTCCCAGGAACACACAGAGGTGTTCTCTGCTCAGAGGAAGAGGGAGATGGAGAGAAAGTCAGCAACAGATTCCCTCTAACCAAGTCCCTTCCACTTTAAGAACCAACAGGGATGGTATTTACTTCTAATCTGAAGCTGAGTCATGAGGATTGGTAGGGCTATAGAGTAAGACCAGTCAGAAGAAAAAACAAAAAAAGAAAGAAAAGAAAAGAAAGAGAAGCAAGCTGGATGTGGTGGCTTGTGGGAGAAAGATGCATGTCCATCAGCAATTCAAAGTCAGCCTAGGCTATACAGAATTCAAGGCCAGCCTGGGCTACAAGACACTGTCTCAAAAAACAAAAAAGAACTCATATTTTGGGCACGCGCCTTCCCTGCCATATCAAATGTGACACAACAGGCTTTATCACTTTGTCGCTCAGGGAAAGTGACTTGTTATCAGTTTTCTCAAGAAACGCCCAAATGTGCCAGGCACGCTGGCACGCACTTTTAATCTCAGCACCAGAGAGGCATAGGCAGGCAGATTTCTGCGGAGGTGAGGTCAGCTGGTCACAGAGAGAGTTCCAGGCAGAGCAGGGCTACCTAGTCAGACTGTGTCTCATAAACTACAACAGACAAACAAACGTCAAAGTATGACTCCAGCAACCTAATACGATAAGGAATTTTCTGTTGTTTATATACAATAAAATTCAGGCATCTTAGTAAAATGTCCTATGAATTTTAATAAATACTTTCTAAACCACAGTCAGGGTGGAGAACATTTTTTTTTTTTTTTGGTTCTTTTTTTCGGAGCTGGGGACCGAACCCAGGGCCTTGCGCTTCCTAGGCAAGCGCTCTACCACTGAGCTAAATCCCCAACCCTGAACATTTTTATAGTATCAAAAACTTCCTTTGAGTCCTTCAAGATAGTTCAGCAGTGTAGATGGAAAGAACATACTAACAAACACAAACATATTCACATACACACACACATGCACAAGTACACACATACATACCCCCCATACACACACACACACACACACACACACACACACACACACACACATGCATATCTAAAATAAATAATGCAAAATAAAAGTTTAAAACTGGGCCATAGTGGTGTACACTTTTAATCCCAGCACTTGGGAGACAAAGGCAGGCAGATCTGTGAGTTTGAGGACAGCCTGGTCTACAAAGTGAGCTCCAGGGCAGGCAGGACAGAGAGATCCTGTCTCAGAAAAAAACAAAACAAAACAACAACAAAAATGTCCTTCAAGGAGTCAGAGGCAGAAAAGTCAGGAGTTAGGGTACAGATCACATTTAAGGCCAGCCTGGGCTAAAGAGTACGAGTTTGCCTCAAAAAGATGTTTTTTTCCTTTGTGCCCTTTATCGTCAGTTCTTCTTCAGTTCCCAATCTCTAGAAGCACTGGCATGCTCCCTCTGCAGAACACGGTGGAAACACTGATTTCAGAGGGAAAAGGAGAAGCCACCATGGGTCAGGTCAAGAAAACGTGGCCCTGAGGGCTGGCCATTTGGAGTTAAGAGCAGCTCAGATGAAACAGTACATAATAACTCTGGATATTCTTAGCAAAACTGTCCGGCTACAGTTTCAGAGCCAACTTCATGCAGGGATCTGGTGACCGAGGGACAGTGTTGCAGTCATTTGAGTATGCTATGACCCTTCATATCACTGCTTTGGTGTCTAAGTTAGGGTTTTACTGCTGTGAACAGACAGCATGACCAAGGTAACTCTTATAAGAACAACATTTCATTGGGGCTGGCTTACAGGTTCAGAGGTTCAGTCCATTAACCTGTAACGGACAGGAGCAGGAGCAGGTAAGGTGCAGGAGGAGCTGAGAGTTCTACAACAATGTCTGAAGGCAGCTAAGACAATAGTCTTAAAGCCCACGCCCAAGGACACACTTCCTCCAAAGAGGCCATGCCTCCAAACAGTGCCACTCCCTGGGACAAGCATATTCAAACCACCACACTTGGTTTTTTTTCTCTTTTTTAAAAGCTCATCATATCCCAGACTGACTTAGTTAGTTAGGCTTTCTATTGCTGCGACAAAACACCATGACCAAAAAGAAAGTTGGGGAGAAAAAAGGTTTATTTGGCTTACACTTCCAGATCATAGTCCATCACTTGGGGGGAGTCAGGAAAGGAACTCAAGCATGGCTGGAACCGGAGGATTCATGACACAGAGGATGCTGCTTACTGGCTTGCTTCCCATGGCTTGCTCAGCCTGCTTTCTTATAGAACCCACACAGCTTGGATCTCGTGGAGACATTTTTCTCAACTGAGGCTTTTTCCTCTCTTACGGCTCTAACTTGTGTCAAGCAGACACACAAACCAGCCAGTACACAGGCTGACCTCTAAAACTCTATTATTCTGCCTCAGTCTCCCGAGTGCTGGGGTACACTCGCTCTCCCCTACTTTAATAGCCTTCTACAGTTTACCCAAGCTGGGGTCCAAAGCCCACACCGTCGAACTGAGGTAGCACAGGTTTTCTCCCACACTTGGCGCTTGGAAGATTTCAGAACACCCCTCACCTGTGTCAGTCAGACAACCTCTTCCCCACCTGACTGGGGTCCTTCCTCTTCCTCCTCCTTAATACAGATAACACAGAGAAGATTGCTGTAGAAATTTTTAACCCCAGTCCAGGGTTTCTACTTGGCCTTGATCACTCAGTTCCTGGGTAAAAGACACAACCTTTGTATTTATAGTAAGACTTAAACGGCATAAGAGCTGGGCAGAGAGGTACTCTCTATGCGATTAGCGTCTATTTCCTATCGATAACCCTGAGTTATTACTCACTACGTTTCAACTGGGTTGCTCTAAACTCTAACCGGCCAGTCCTGTTTTCTTTGACCTGACCCAACTCATGGTAGTTTCTCCTTCCTCCTTCTGAAATCACAAATTAAATCCATTTTCTATCTTTGGTCCCAGGGGAATGCTTTCCAATAAACATTTGATTCGATCTTCTTGGAGTTTCCCTCTCTGACTTTGTTGTTGGGTCCCACTAATGTAGCTCTGGCTACTGGCTGCCCTAGAACTCTTTACCTAGACAAGGCTGGCCTTGAACTCACAGACATCTGCCTGACTCTGCCTCCGGAGTAATGAGATTGATTAGAGGTGTGTGCCATCACATCCAGTTGGGTTTTTTTTTTATCTGTGTGGTGGGGAGTCCATGCGTTAGGTGTACATGTCTGTATATGAGGAAAGCACACGTCTGTGTGCGTGCATGAGGAGGAAGGATGCCTCCGTGCGCCTTCCTCTAGCTCTCTACCCTACTTCTGAAGACAACGCTTCACTAAAACCGGAGCTCACTGATTCTGCAAGATGAGCAGGCCAGCAAGTCCCAGAGATCCTCCTGCCTCATCTCCCTTGCACTGGAATTACAGGCTAACACTGCCATGGACCTGTTTGTGTGAGAACTGTGGACCTGAACTTAGGTCCTCATGTCTGAGGGGCAAAGCACTTTACTAGCTGAGCCACACAGTCCACCCACATTGTTTTAGTCCTTTTTTTTTTTTTTTCTTAACTTCACTAAAGGGGGCAGGGGAGACATTTCTGGCCCTAGGACAGGGGAAAATTGTGGTGAAACAAGCAAATCCGTCGAAGCTCCCCTGGTCCCCATCTGTTCTAAATCTTCCCCTCACAGGATGTCATGTCTAAGAAGCAAGAAAAATATTCCTTCCTCTTCCAACTTTCGGCAGGAGCTTGCATGCAAGGAAGAATGTCTGGTTTCTCTGTGGATTTTCCTTGGCCGTTTAACTCACGTGTTGCCGAATTATCCTAGCTCCTCCATCCATTTCCCCCTCTCCCCTCAAGACTATAGTGGCAGGCAGGTGGCATGGCTCACCACCAACGGAGGACCATCCCTTTTCTGGCAGGGGAGCTGACCTCCCTCTGTTTCAACAGCCCCTGCACAAAGGCCTAGTTCTCTTAAATCAGGTGAATGACTTTTACAGATTTCTCTGCTGAAGACCCGCCAGAGAACTGCCTGGGCCCCCAGAGGAAGTGAAGGCATCCCACAGGGGCAAAGGGAGTGGTCTCAGAATAACCACCTTCTGGTACTGTGCCTACCCAGCTTGCTTCTGGTGCTTACATGCAGATGTGTGCAGACAGTCAACTCCTAGACACTGGACCAGGAAGGATGTTCCCCAATAGCTTCCAACATCCCTGACCGCTGTGTTTCCAGGCCTAGGAAGCTGATATTTATAGGAAGGGCAACCTGCCAAGCAAGGCCTGCTCCAAGTTTATCTGAGCTAACTCTGTCTTCCTGTCTTCTGCAGTTCCTCAACTGAATGGTAAGGCGTTCTTCCCTTTAAGGCTTGACTTTTTTCATACGGGGTGAAAGTTTTGAGAATCCCGGCCTGAAAAGATAGAAGGATGTGTGCCCCATCCCACCCTCTTTGACAAGAGCCACTTCTACTTCTCTGCCCATCTAGACAGTTCTACCTGCTTCCTCCATACTCAAGCTCCTTGGCACACACTTCTTGCAACTCCTAAGACACAGACACTCTGAAGTCCTCCAGATGGGCAAAGATCTCTCTGACCCCAGTCCAGTGGTCCTGCCTCCCTGCCCACTAGCTCCTTTTCATAGTATTCTACAAGGCCTTGCAAGTTCTAGAACCCTCCTGCACACTCTCATACACACCCTCTCCCAGCTACCTCACTCAAGCCTTCCTCTACAAACTACCTCCTGCTTATGGCTGTTCTAACACATCCTTGGCTGCTGTGCACAGACACCTCGAACACCTACCTCCTGTGGGTATCCGCAAGTCTAGCTCTCTCACATCACTGGGTTTCTGTCCTTCAGAGTCCTTGCTAACATAACACTCTCTATCACAAAGCATCGCTGGGGTCAAGGACACGGCTCAGCAGATGAAGACAGCTGCCCATGAGCTTGACCATCTGAGCTCCATCCCCAGGACTCACACAGAGAAAGAAGAAAACCCGCTCCAGTGGGTTGTCCTCAGAGCTCCACATGCACACTAGACAACACAAGTACACATGTGCTCATGCACGCACATGCAGAGAAGCACACATCACACATGAGCAAAGTAAATAGTCTTTTTGCTATCATTGTTTTTTGTTTTTTAAAAAAAGCATCCCTGAGTTGGATGTGATGTGTCATGCCTGTGACCCCAGTACTTGGGAGGCTGAAACAGGGAGAACACAAATTCTAGTCCAACCAGAGCCACTATACACATAGTTTTGGGCCAGCTTGGGTTACAGAATATTTCAATACCGATCTTAAAAATAAACAAAACAATTGCCCTGCTAGCCATGATATATACTGTTTTTTTGTTGTTTTATTTTTCTGAGACAGGGTTTCTCTATGTAGCTCTTACTATCCTGGAACTCACTCTGTAGACTAGACTGGCCTCAAACTCAGAGATCTGCCTGTCTCTACCTCCTGAGTGCTAGGATTAAAGGCGTGTATCACCAATATAGGGCAGTATGTACTCTTCTTAATCCCAACACTTAGAAGGCTGAAGATTTCAAGTTCAAGGCCACCCTGGGCTACACAATAAGATTCTGCTCACTGTCCCTTCCCAACAAAGGGTTAAAGATGTAGCTCAGGATAGTTTACCCAGAATGTATAGGTCTTATTTCAATACCAGTGCCACAAAAGGACCTATTATTCTGTGTACTCAATAGCCTAGACAGCCTAGATTGTTTTTTTGTTTTTTGTTTTTGCTCATAACACCACCCACAAACTTATTCCTTGAACAAACGTGTGTGTGTGTGTGTGTGTATCCATGTGTGTCTGTATGTCTGTGTGTGTATGTCTGTGTGTCTGTATCTGTGTGTATCTGTGTGTGTATCTGTGTGTTTGTGTGTATGTCTGTGTGTGTCTGTGTCTGTGTGTGTCTGTATGTCTATTGTGTGTGTGTCTGTGTGTATGTTTGTGTGTGTGTCTGTGTGTCTGTGTGTGTATATCTGTGTCTCAGTCTGTGTGTATGTCTTTGTGTGTGTGTGTGTATCTGTGTCTGTGTCTGTGTGTGTGTGTCTGTGTGTGTATGTCTGTGTGTGTCTGTGTGTGTCTATATGTCTGTTGTGTGTGTGTCTGTGTGTGTGTGTATCTGTGTCTGTGTCTGTGTCTGTGTGTCTGTGTGTCTGTGTGTGTGTGTCTATGTTAGGAGGGTATCACAGATGCTAGGCAAGTGTTTAACCAGTAAGCTCTACCCTCTAATACCATAAACCTTTTGTTTCTCTTTTTCTTTCCGTTGGACTGAAGTTCTACAAGAGGAGGACTTTACATTCTTCTAGATACCCAACCTCTTCTCTTTTGGGACAGTTTCAGTGTATCCCAGGCTGGCCTCAAACTCACTATATAGCTAAAAAAAAAAATAGCCTGGAACTTCAGATCCTCCTGCCCGAGTCACCAAATGCTGGAATCACAGCTGTGCACCACCATACCCAGTTTTACATGATACTGGGATCGAACTCAAGCCCATATGCATGTTAAACTATCACTATACCAGATTAACTGCATCTCTAGCCCAGCAAATAGTCGATGAATGAATAAATCTAGCCTCTACTTATCTGTGGGTCTCAGGCTTACCCATTTTCACTTCTAGAAGTTCAATCTTGAACCTTCTCCTGTATGGCATTGTATTTTTCTTAGCCACAGTCACCTAATCTTAGGAATAATTCTATGGTTTCACATGTTGAGTTATTGAATATAGAATACATAGCTGGGTGTGGTGGTTCATGCCTTGAATTCCAGCACTTGAGACCCCGAGACAGGAAGATCTCTGTGAGTTTGAGGCCTGCCTGATCTACAAAGAGAGTTCCAGGACAGCCAGCAATATAACAAAAGAGAGTGAAAATAAATAAATATAAAAAAACACTCATAAGCAGAATACAGCATAGACCATCTGCCCTCTTCCCTTCTTTACCTCTGCAATGTTCATCCAGCCTTTTGCTATGACTACACATCCATTCATATACATGACCACCTTCATATATGACATCGTCATACATGACCACCACATACATACATCACCTAGATTTTTCTAGGGCTTAATTAGGGAGAGGAAGAACCGAGCTGCAGTTATGAGATGCTCAGTGGTAAGCTGGGGTCTGACTAGCACGCATGAGGCCCTGGTTCCTGGTAGGCTAGTTTTGTCTGTTCTCCCTTGTGCTGACAGCTGCACAAGCGACAGGTGCTGCGCTCGTCCAGCCCAGCATGCGTCAGTTGGTCCTCGGCCTTCAAAGAGTGCTTTTGGACAGCAGAAGTGTTCACTGAACCCTCAAATCCACTGAGGGCCAATGGCTTAAAAATTCAAACCACCCAAACCTGCGGGATGGCAGTAGGTTGGGGGAAGGGTGACTGGTTATAGGAACAGCCCAAGGAGTTCCAAATGAAATAAAAGTAAACAGATGTGGGCTCTTCCTCAGCCTTTGAGCCTCTCAGAGGAGGGCAAAGCTACAAGTGTTTTTCAGAACACTAATCCGATTTCCCAAAATGCTTAGACACAGCAGAGGAACTACCAGCTCCCCGGGCTGCAGGTGAAATTCAGCCCCTCTCAGCACTGGCTCCACCCCACTCAAGAGACCCAGAGGGTAAGACGGTACCTAGGGGAAGAGGAAGGAACCAATCTTTTTCACCATTTAGCACATTAGCCTGAACAGGCGAAGTTGGATGTGCTGAACACATGCCAGGTAGCTGGCACTTTACACCCCAGGAATCTGGGACATGCTAAAACCTCCTCCTCCTTCCTCTGGAGGGCACTTCACTAACTCCTAACTGGCACACCCAGGTACGTCAGAATCTTGCAGCTATTCTGTTCCCTGAAAAAGCAGGGAAGGGGGGCTTCCATGAGGATCTGCCAAACAATGAAAGGAAAACCAAGCCTTTCACTAGCAGAAGCTTCCTTCTCTTCCTCGGATCTTTCCACAGGATGCCATCACACATTTTCACCATGCTAGGGGTAACTGACCACTCAGGTGTGCCAGGAACTGTCTGGTTTTAGCACCAAAAACACTATGTCCATGGGGCAAGTGGTGGCACACATCTTTAATCCAGCACTCAGGAGGCAGAGGCAGGCAGATCTCTGTAAGTTCAAGACCAGCCTGGAATACAGGGTGAGTTCGTGACAGCCCGGGCTACACAGAAAAACCCTGTCTCCAGAAAAGAACAGGAGAGAGAAGGAATGGGGGGGGGGGTGCGGAGAAGGAAGGGGAGGGGGAGGGAGGAAGAGAAGAAAACACCATGTTCTAGTATGGAGTAGGGTTGCTGTAGACGTATCCCCAGGATTGGGAGTGATTCTTGTCAATTCAGAAAGGTAGCTCAGCTCACAGAGATGGCTTGCTCCCCAATACTGGTTTAAAAGGAATAGAATTCCTTCAAGGTTCAATTGGTTTCTTTCAAACAGAAGCTTTCCTTTTTAAAAACACTGATAAACACACGAACACCTATGTGGGTTGTGGTGGTACATACTGGTAATCCTGAAGTAGGCGTTCCAAGGCCACCCTCTGCTACATAAGACATTCTATAAAAACAAAGACCATGGACTGTCGCAAAGCCAGCTGTTCTCAACTTCTGCAGGGTCAAACAAGCCTTTCACAGGGGTCATCTAAGGCCATCTGCATATCAGATAGTTAAAATTCATAACTAGCAAAATTACAATCATGAAGTAGCAAGGAAGATAAGTTCACAGTTGGGTGTTAGCGTAGCAGGAGGAACTGTACTAAAGGGCTGCAGCATTAGGAAGGTTGAGAACCGCTTCATTTGCCACAGTTGTTACGGCATTAAGCAAACCTATTAGGTGACACAGTCACATCTACTTGGGAAAAAAAAACACCCCGTGCCTGGGAGAGGATTTCAGCTGACAGTGGGGAGAATAGACAAAGGGATATAGAGAGGGTAACCACATCCTAGGGCTGCACCTTGCTGGCCCCAGCAAGTCAAAGAGGACCTGGCAATGGTCCTCAATGTCCTCTGGGGGCTGGGAGCTGGGAGCCACCAGCAGTCAACAAAAGCAGCAGTGGGAAAACCTAGAGTCAAAAGCTGGGCATGTTCATGTTCCCCATCCTGGGTCTTCTGGCAGCCTCTCCAGGGCAGCCAGGAAGCAAGGAGACCACCTCCAGTGGCCTCAGGAGCATTGAGGCAGGAGTGTTGGACAAGCAACCAGTCTTTTGGGATCTGATTTCTCCAATGGTGGTGGGAGTCTTCCCTAGGGAAGGGAGGAAGGCACTTGAGAAAACAAACTGGAGAGGGCTAACTTGGCTGCTACCTGTTGTAGTAAAGCCTCTCTAACTCCACCATTTCCCAGACCCTGCACACAGGGGTGAGACCCTGTCTCAGAGCATACAGTGATGTATGCAGGGGTGAGACCATGCCTTGGAACACAGAGTGATGCACGGGTGAGATCCTGTCTCAGAACATATAGTGATGCAGGGGTGAGACCCCGCCTTAGAACACTCAGTGATGCAGAGGTGAGAGCCCACCTTAGAACACACAGTGATGTACATGACAGGCATTTGATTACAACTCACATAAGTGCAGCTCTTTTGAAGCTGGGCATGACATCACACATCTGTTTTGCCAGCACTTAGAAGGCAGAGAGAGGCAGGATTTGAAGCTCAAGGTCACTTTCCTTTTCACAGGAGTTCTGAGCAAGCATGGGGCACAAAAAGACAAGGTCTCATCAAGAAAAGAAAGAAAGAAAGAAAGAAAGAAAGAAAGAAAGAAAGAAAGAAAGAAAGAAAGCAAGCTGGGGGAGGGGGCACAGCTCTTTTAGAAAGCAGTTTGAGCTGACAAACATAGGAACATCAGCCATAAGTGATGGATCTATTCAACCCATGTCTAGGACTCTCTCCCAAGGGCGCCACTCTCCTGAAATACTGTGTGATCATTTAAAATGAGAGCAAGAAACACCAAGAACAATGCTCACCGTGATGACAGTGATGATGTTAGAGAAAGAATCAAAATAGGTTCTGACCATTATTACACTTGCTCTTTGACGACCAGACTGGTTTTATTTCTAAGGGAATAAAGCTGAGCCTGCTGACAGAATGTTAGAGAGGTGCGTTTTCACAACCTCCTGTTCTGTTTGTTTGTTTTCTATTTTTCCCTCCAAGGAAAGGCTCAACACTTGAACTCTGTGGACAGAGGCAGACAGACAGGCCTGAGAAAGAAATCCACCTCTTAGTTCTCCATGAAACATGGAGGACCTTTCATACAGCCTTAGCTTCTTTACAGGAATAATAGATCTTTAAAATAGTCCTTAAATCTTAAAAAATTAACAAATACAATAATAACAACAACAACTCCCTAAACTGGCCTTGAGAATAAAAAGACAGAAAACAGAAACATGGTGCTTTCTGATCTGACACAACAGGAAAACCCGTTCCTGTCTTTCTTTTTTAATGTGTATAAGTGTTTTCCCACATGTATGTCTGTGCGCTACATGTGAAGGGCAATGGATTCCCTGGAACTGGAGTTGCAGATGGTTATAAACCACCAGGTGGATGCTGGGAACCAAACTCAATCTTTTGTAAAAACAGCAACTACTCTTAACTGCCAAACTATCTCTTCAGCACAAACAATGTTCTTGTTCTTGTTGTTGTTGTTTTGCTTTGTTTAGTTCAGTTTGGTTTTTCTTTTTCACTTTTTTAAAAAGATTTATTTATTTATTTTATATATGTGAGTACACTGTCACTGTCTTCAGACACAGCAGAAGAGGGCATCAGACCCTACAGATGGTTGTGAGCCACCAGGTAGTTGCTGGGAATTGAACTCAGGACCTCTGGAAGAGCAGTCAGTGCTCTCAACCACTGAGTCATTTCTCTAGCCCAGTTTGGTTTTTCAAGACAAAGTTTTGGTGTGTAGCCCTGACTATCCTAGAACTTGCTCTGTAGACATGGCTAGTCTCAAACTCACAGAGATTCCCCTGCCTCTGCCTCCCGGGTGCTGTTTGTTTGTTTGTTTTTTACATATTCTCTGTGATATGATACCTCAGAAATCAGTATCTGAACACAGGAGAGGTGGCTTTTAAGAGCAAAGGATTGAAGGAAAGAGGCATTGAGGTACAAGTAGTTCAGTGGGGGAGCATTTTTCTAGCATGTTCTGAACCCTGGGCTCCATCCCCAGAACTACAAAAGTTGGGAGAGGGGACTTGCAATTTTGACAACCTTTATAATTCTCCATCCAAACTTTTCCTAAGCCCATGCATAGCTTAACTCTCAAAGAGAAGTTATACAAGGTGCATTAGGTCAGGTCCCAATGCCAATTAGCTGAGATAATGACTAGGAATCAGATTTGCAAACTGTAAAGAACCTATAAATGGAATACCTAAGGAATCCATTCTTGCAGAGTGATCTGGAAGGAGAAGGGGTTTTCGCAAAGACCAAGTAGCTGGGTTATTTACACAATGTCCAACAGTACACTAAGTGATCAAACCACATACTAGGGCAGGGGGATGAAGAGGAAATGTGCAGGGTTGAGCGTAAATGACCTTCCCAGAGGAGACACAACTTTGGAGGACAAGGTCAGCTCATTAGTTCATGGACTTTTAGCCAGAGGAGCGAGCAACCTCTCTGCTCCCTTCAGGTGATCTATAACTCTTCTAGGCACGGTGCCACAGTTTTTATGCCACATGAAAGTCACTCCCAGCCCAGGATTACGGGAAGTCTCCTCATTCTAATAAGCTATTTAGCAAGGGAAACTAAGTTATTATTATTATTTGAGAGGGTCTGCACGGCATGCGCAGGATGCTTGCCCATACGGGTATGTGAGTGCACATGCAGACCTGAGGTCTACTCTAACACTATGTGTCTCCACCCTCTTTTTTTTTGAGACAGGGTCTCACTGACCCTGAAGTTCTGCTAGGTTGGTTGGCCAATGAGCTTCAGGGATCTTTCTCTGCTTCCCTAATACTGGGACTACAGGTGAGCAGAACTCTCAGGTTTTTCTGTGGTTTCTGGGGATCCAGATTCAGGTCCTCAGACTTTTGTGACAGGCAGGCACTTTACTGACTGAGCCATCTCTCCGGCTCTAAGTTCTTTTTTTTCTTATTATTAGTGTACTGGTTAGCTGGTGTGTTGTGTGTTGTGTGTTTGTGTGTGTGTGTGTCTGTGTGTGTGTGTCTGTGTGTCTGTGTGTCTGTGTGTGTGTTTTGTCAATTCCACATAAGGTAGAATTATCTGGAAAGAGGAACCTATATTGAGAAAATACCTCCAGAAATCAGTCTGCTGGCATCTTCTTGATTAATGATTGAGGCAGGAGGTCCCAGTCTACTGTAAGCAGTGTCACCTCTGGGCAGGTGGTCCTAGATGGTAAAAGAAAGAAGGCTGAGCAAGCCATGAAGAGCAAGCCAGTAAGCAGCACCCCTCCTGGCTTCTGCTTCAGTTCTTGACTTGAGTTCCTGCCTTGGCTTCCTTCAACAGACTGTGACCCAAAATATATAAGGTAAATGAACCCTTTCCTTCCCAAGCTGCTTTTGGATACAGTCTTTATCACAACAAGAGAGAACAAACATAGACAGTATTACTTTGGTTATTTGGGGGCAGGGGGGTGTTTATTTTTTTATTTGTTTCTTCTTAAAAAAATGACCAGTTCAAGAAAGCTAGAGACATAAACTTATGTATGATTATTGCATGACAGTTTTCTCCAAAATTGAAACTTTCCATTTTAAAGGGAAGCTCCTTAAGCAGGAAGGAAAAACAACTCGAAATACCTTCAGGAAGTCCCTGAAACCAAACAGATTCACTAGGCTCCTTCCCGACAGAATAATCAATAAAAGCTAAGTGACCCAGCAAAGCCAAACTACAAAGGGCAAAGATTGAGACCACAGAAGTTGCCTGCAAAGGTTTAGACAAAGCCAGGTAGCTGAGTAGGGCGCTCTCCCAAGTCTTTGAGCCGCCTGCAGGCTGTACTATGAGTTCCAGGTTCCCAGTTTTGTAAGCTGTCACCTATATGTCAGGGGGCTTTGGTGGGGCAGCTGCTTGGGTCATTTCTGCTCCTGTAAATAACCCCTAACCCAAATTCATGTAAGTCACTCCAACAAAACTCATTGGTTCACCAAACTGAATTCAGTGGGACCATACTTTTTTCTGTCATAGAATTCCTATGAGGAGTGAGACCTGTGTGTTACATCTCCCCAGGAAACATTTTGTCACACAACAGCCATGCATGAAGCCCTGGACTTAATCTAAAACACTGTATAAAGTGTGTGTGTGTGTGTGTGTGTGTGTGTGTGTGTGTGTGTGTTGGTTGGGGGGGGTGACTGCAAAAATATAAATGCCTAGCATAAAAAAATCTTTTTAAATAGCTTACTCTGCCTTCCTTCCTACAAAGAATTGCTAAACCAATGTGTGTTCTTGCAGACTGCTCCTTTTTCCAGATAAACATACATGAGGATGGTTTCTTTTTTGCATACATAAAATGTATGTAAAATATGTTTCTGCTACCTGCATCTTTCACTTCATGGCAAATCAGAAGCATGTCTATATAGGCATTGCATGGTGGTCACTGTCCCTGAGGCAAAGAGTTTGAGCCAAGCCCTGTACTTAGCAGTGATGAAGCCTTAGCCAAGTTACATAACATCCCTTTCCCCACAAGACAAAGAAAAAAGTTCTAATAACAGAAACCAAAGTGTTAGTATTATGAAGGCTCAGTTAATATTATAAGAGAGCTAATTTCTTAAGTGATGGCCCTGGGAATAGGAGAGTCACCAAGCACCATCTGTATGTTATTCATTGCTTTTATTTCCTTTTTTAATTCTTTAATTCCCATACAGTGCTTAGGTAAACCATAACCGATTGAACCTGTTCTCTAATAGACTCGGGTGATTATTTTTCCCAACACAATTTTTTTATTGATTCTTTATCATTCCAGCACTAAAGATGGAACCCAAGGCCTTGAACATGCTAAGCAAGCAAACATCCCACCACTGACCTACAGCCCCAGTCTTGCAGCGAGAACTTCTGAATACAGGTCCTTGCACAGGACTGTTTCCAGTGTGTGAACTGCTGCATCTAAGGTCAGGCTCATTAGTACTGAAACACGTTGCCAGCATTTCCCCCCACAAAGGCCACACTAATTCATATCCCTGCCAGCACCTCACGTGTGCCGGTTTCTTAACATCTCCACAACACTGGCAGCCCAGATCTTTGGCATCCTTTCTTCACTTGCCTTCCCTAAACGAAACCTAAATCAAAACCACCAACAATGCTCTGGTTAAAGTCCCAGGGACACCTAATCCCTTTGTCTCTTCTAAACAGAATTAAGCTTTTCGGCTCTCTGACAGACCTTCAGTTGCCTGGACACGGTTCTGGGATGACTTCGAAAAATATAAATAAAACACACTTGCTGTTCCCTAACACCCTCCAGAGAAGCCTGAGGAGGCCTGCATGAGGCCCTGCTGTCCTGCTTTCCATCACAAGCTAAAAGATTTCCAATAGCAGCTGGTGTTTTCCTCGGTGGAGATCAAAGCCAGAATTTGTATATAAACATTATCCCAGGGCTGATGGGGTGGGGGCGTGGGGTGGAGTGGAGGTGCTGAAGGCAGAGGCTGCCACATCCTACTTATGTCTTTAAAGGACAGGGCAGACGTGAACACCTCCAGCCTGTCCCACCAGAGCCCTGATGCAGAAGGGAGACCCAAGCCAGCCCATACAGGCACAGTCAACACAAAGAGAGCCAAGGTGGAAGTTGGTGCAGAGCTCAGCTGGCAGGCAGAGGAGAGCCAGGTAAGAGGTGTGGGAAGTCAGGCTGGAATCCTGTCCCTCCTTTGCAAGTTACAATTGCTCAGTCCCCGGGTCCCTAAGGCTCGCTCTGGCTTCATCTCCAGGGTTCTGAGACATAGGGTGAACATTCCATCTGCAGTCCCCAGGAGATAGAGGGGAACTGTGGGGGAAAACCTCTGAAGGGGCGGGGTCTCTGGAACTCCCAAGCAGGAATGTCAATAATTCTCAGAACTGCCCAGCTAAGCCCCACAGACTCAAAGCCGTTCATCTTCCAAACTTGTTTTTCAGGCTATTTTATGGCTCAAAACCATTCACCTTTGATCTTTCCGCTGTCTCCTAACCTCACAGCAGTTCAGGGACCCAGGTTGGGGAGGCGGGGAAAAGTACAGAGTCTCTGGAATGGATGATCAGAACCAATTCCAGAAGCGATACCTAGGAACCTCCCTTCAGAATCCTGACCAAGGGATAGATAACTCAGATAACCAGTGCAGGTTAAACTCCCTCTTGACATGAGAGGCAGCCAGGCACCTTCATTTTTGGCTCTGAATAGAATACAGGCAGTCCCCAGTTGCTCTGGGTCAAGGCAGACTTTTTCTGTAGGACCTTGGAGCTTGCTTGCTGATACATCCAAAGTCACATGATGGGGTTAGGATTTCCACCTCAGACATTATGCAGTCAATTAATTAAGCAGTCAATCTGCCTGCTCTTGAAGGGTTTAACTCTCAGTAAGGACACACTATTCCCGTGTCCTGATTAACGTAACTGAGTAGCCCACATGTCAAAAGTGCCACGATACCCTATGGGCTCCACTGAGCTCAAAAGTACAGCACCAGATAGCTATGGCAGTCCGCACATGTCACCTCAGCACTGCAGATGCTGAGGCAGAAACATGGCATCTTAAAGCCCAGCTTGGGCTACACAGCAAGACCCTGATGAAAAAAGCAAAACAAAACAAACATCACTTCTGTTTGTTTGTTTGTTTGTTTGTTTGTTTGTTTGTTTGAGACAAGGTCCCACTATGTAGCCCCTGGCTGTCCTGGAACTCAATACATAGACCAGGCTCAAAGTCACAGAGATCCACCTGCCTCCGAAATACTGGGATTAAAGTCAAGAATCACCACACCTGGAAAAAAACCACTCTTCACCATGATATTAAAAATGCTAATCAGGTCCACTACACAGCCATGACACTGGAAGTCAGGCCCCATTTCTGTATTAGCCCTTTCCAAGGCCCTGGGAAGAACCTGGGGGTGCCCACAGTCGGATTCTCTACCATTTGCCAACATCCAATTTTTTTTTTAGTTGTCACAAAGTAAACACCACTGTCTCTCTCCACCGTGTTTTGCCATCTGTTACTTCTCCCACACTGCACTTTAGCAGTTAGAACCGTCACACGTGTTCTGGGAGTAGCTGCGCATGGGAGCTGCCCCAGGAATATAGTCAGAGTTTAGTGGGATATATGTGTGTGGTTCACGGTCATCTCCACAGAGAACAGACATCACCGTCACCCTCTGGTGTAGGTACAGCTCCTAGGAATAAGTTCAGAGGTTCCGACACCATCTCATCTCTTGTATTTTTATGTGCGGTGATTTGAATGAAAATGCCCCTCCCCCCAAGGCTCATAAAGAGAGGCATTGTTAGGGATGTGGTCTTGTTGGAATGGGTGTGGCTTTATTGAAGGAAGTATATCACTACGGGGTGTGCTTTGAGGTCTCATGCTAAAGCCAGACCAATGGCTTATTGTCTCTTCCTGCTGCTGCTGATCCAGCCATAGAACTCTCACCTCCTTCTCCAGTACCATGTCTTCCGGTATGCCACCATGCCTCCTGCCATGATGATAATGGACTAAACCTCTGAACTGTAAGCCAACCCTAACTAAATGTTTTTCTTTATAAGAGTTGCTGTGGGGCTGGAGAGATGGCTCAGCGGTTAAGAGCACCCGACTGCTCTTTCAGAGGTCCTGAGTTCAATTCCCAGCAACCACATGGTGGCTCACAACCATCTGTAAAGAGATCCGATTCCCTCTTCTGGTGTATCTGAAGACAGCTACAGTGTACTTATATATAATAAATAAATAAATCTTTAAAAAAAAAAAAAAAAAAAAAAAAGAGTTGCTGTGTTCACGGTGTCTTGTCACAGCAATAGAAACCCTACGACACTATGTAAACCAAGCATGTGGTGAGGGAGAGGGAGGGGGTGAAAAACACAGATGTTTCCACTCAACAGTTCCTGAAGAATTGTATGTGAGAGGACCAACGTTCCCCAGTCAAAAGAGAAAAACCTCATCCATCAGAAATACATCCTTAGCATGTACGTTCCGTTATATAGCACCATGGCTACAAATGATGCTTGGCCCTATGTGCAAGTTTGCCGTTTTGTCTATCTAAACTGTGTTAGCTAGGTTTCTACTGCTGTGGTTATGTTTACATTGCTGTGATTAAAACACCACAACCAAAAGAAACTTGGGAAGGAAAAGGTTTATTTTTAGCTTACAGCTCTAAGGTCACACTATCACTGAGGGAAGTCATGGCAGGAGCTTAAGCAGAGACCATGAAGGAATACTCCTTAATGTCTTGCCAAGCTTCACTCTTGTAGAACTCAAAATCATCTGCCCATAGGTGGTACCACCTAAGATAGGCTGGGCCATCCCACATAATCATTAAGATGCTCCATGGGATTACCCATAGAACAATCTGGTGGGGGCATTTTCTCAAATGAGGTTCCTTCTCAAATGAATCTAACTGGGTCAAGTTTACAAAACAATAGAAATAAAAAACTACATCAACTGACCCACTGTCATGTTGATACACCAATCCATTACTATTAAACCATAACCTTTCCTTTCTTGTTTATCCCCCACGATCTCATATTGGTATCAATTATCTCTATATAAAATGCAGTCCAAGTTTTAGAAGTCCCATGGTCTTTAAAATTTCAAACACTTAAAAAAGCTTAATCCCTTTAAAACATCCAAAGTCGGGGTTGGGGATTTAGCTCAGTGGTAGAGCGCTTGCCTAGGAAGCGCAAGGCCCTGGGTTCGGTCCCCAGCTCCGAAAAAAAAAAAGAACCAAAAAAAAACCAAAAAAAAAAAAAAAAAAATCCAAAGTCTCCCTAAAATATGCATTGTTTCTCTAAAATTTCAAAGCCTCTTTACTATCCATGGAGGATCCCATGGATCCTCCCATAGTAAATTAAAGATTGAGTTATGTACTTCTTATTCAGGAACAGCCAGGGGACAGTTACAATCGAATCAAAGCAGAATCAAAGTCCAACAGTGTACCTGGGATTCAGTCATGACCTGCTGGGCTCCAGAAGGCCTAAGCAGTTCTAATTCTCTTGTTCTACCACAAGCAGCAAATAAAGATTGTCTCCTAGGCTCAGGTTGGCTCTACTCCATTGCTGCTGCTGTCCTTGGTTGTCACTTCATGGTCTGGCATCTCCAAAATACCAGGATCCCTGCTGGAACCAAGCTGCACTTTCATCAACAGCTTCTCTTTAAGCTGTCTTCAGTGGACTGATCTGGCAATATGGTATAAGCTTCAACTTCTCTCCATGATCCTTCAATTCTGGGGTTTCCACTGCATCTGAGGCTTTACCTTTACCAATGGCCTCTTCTAGTGCCAAGCCGTAACCGTTACCACCTGGGAGACTCTTACACATTACTGGGTTCAGCTGCCAGCACAAGGAATGTTAACCTTGAAGAAATAAAAACAAGATTTCACTTCAATAATGCTGTGCTCCCCCGCCACCCTTGTGTGTGTGTGTGTGTGTGTGTGTGTGTGTGTGTGTGTGTGTGTGTGTGTGTGTGTGTGTGTCTAATGGGGTGCATTTTTTGAGACAAGGTCTGTCTATGTAGTCCTGGCACTATGCAGACCAGGCTGAACTCCAATTAACATAGATCCTCCTGTTTCTAACTCCTGAGTGCTTAAAAACAGGAGCCACTGTACCCCTACACTGATTTCCTCTTCAGTTCTACCTAACTAGAACCAATTATCCCAACAAAGGTTTGCTTTACCAGGTCTGGCCTCTTGTTATTCACACTCAGTTCTTCAGCCCTCGCTGACCACAACCACAGAGCCTTAATTCAAAATGACACATGAGGAGTCTCACTGGTCTCTGCTCCCCTCTGAAACCTCACAAGCCAGGCCTCCAGCATTGTCCTTGCTCTCCACGTTCTCACCTTCCCAGCTCCCACGGAACAGACCACTGAGATGAACCTTCAATAGCTTTTCCAGTCCAAAGTTCAAATGCCACCTCAATCTTCCCCCAAACACTAAGCAGAACTGTTACAGCAATATCCCACTACTTGGTACCAATTTTGGCTTTGGTTGGGTTTCAATTACTATGATAAAACATGACCAAAAACAACTTGGAAAGGGTTTACTTCAGCCTACAACTCACAGATCACACTTTGTCATTGGACATCAAGAGGGAAACTTAGAACAGGACCCAGGAAGCAGGAACTGAAGCAGAACCCATGGAAGACTGCTGCTTACTGGTTTACTCTCTGTGGCTTGCTCAGCCTGCTTTCTTATAAAATGCAAGACCACCTGCCGTGGGGGGAAGATGGCACCACCCACAATGGGCTGGTCCCTCTCCATTTAATCATTCATTAAGAAAATTCCCCCACAGGCCATTCAGGTAGGGGCATTTTCTCAATTGAAGTTTCCTCTTCTAAAATTACTCTAGATTGGATCATATTGACAAAAAACTGACCAGGACATAAACCATTAACAATAAAAAGCAAATTTTGGAACCAACTCCTGAAAATTGTCCTCTGACATTCATGTGCGCATAAAATATTAAAAAACATTTTAAACAGGTTTTTTTTGTTGTTTTTTCTTTGTTTTGTTTTTGCTGGTTTTTAAGACAAGATTTCTCTAGGTAGTCTTGGGAACCCATGGGTCCTTAGCTGTCCTGGAACTCACTTAAACCCACAGAGATCCATCTGCATCTGCCTCCTGAGTGCTGGCTTTTAAACAGGTTTTTAAAGCTACAAGATAGGGGGCTGGAGAGATGGCTCAGCAGTTAAGAGCACTGACTGCTCTTCCAGAGGTCCTGAGTTCAATTCCCAGCAACCACATGATGGCTCACAGCCATGTGTAATGGGATCCAATGCGCTCTTCTGATGTATCTGAAGACAATGACAGTGTACTCATATAAAATAAATAAATCTTAAAAAAAAAAAAAGCTACAAGATAGACAGTTCCTGAGGAACAATGATAAAGTAGCCTTCCAGCTACATGCACACACAAACACATGTACACATATGTACACACATGTAATATGCACATGCAGAAACCAGGGTTGGTGGTACATGGCTCTAATCCTAGCAGTTGGTACAGGTAGGAAGGTAAGAAATTCAAGGCCATCCTCGGATACCCAGCAAGTCTATGATCAGACTAGACTGTGTAAGATCTCATTTTGGGGGCTAGAGAGGTGATTTAATACTTAAAAGCACTTGATGCTTTTACCAAGGACCTGGGTTCGATTTCTAGCACCCATCTGGTGGTTCACACCCACCAGTAATTCCAGTTCTGGAGGATCTGATGCTCTCCTTTAGCCTCTGAGGGGACCAGGAATGTATGTGTTGCATATACATACATGTAAGCAAAACATTTGATGTAAAATAAAATGAACAACTCTAATAGCCATTTGTAAGAACTTCTCTCAGAAAAATTAAAAAGTTAAGATGGGGGGTTGGGGATTTAGCTCAGTGGTAGAGCGCTTGCCTAGGAAGCGCAAGGCCCTGGGTTCAATCCCCAGCTCTGAAAAAAAGAACCAAAAAAAAAAAAAAAAAAAAAAGTTAAGATGGTTTGAAACAAACAAAAAAAAAAAAAAAAAGAGCTGGGATTAGAGCAATGGCTTAGGACACAGGCACGTGCAGTGTAAGACAGACAGAAGGACTCCACAAAGCTGCCCTCTGACTTCTACATATGCATCATGGAACATGAATGCACTGTTAGGCTGGAACCTCTGCCCATCCCTTGTACAAGCTGGGAAACCCTGTCTGCCCTCCTTCCCCCAACTTCACCCACCTGGTCTAATCTGGCCTATACCTGTGTCACTGAGGGAGAGAAAACACCTATTACATACTCTTCTTCCTCTTCCTCTTCCTCTTCCTCTTCCTCTTCCTCTTCCTCTTCCTCCTCCTCCTCCTCCTCCTCCTCCTCCTCCTCCTCCTCCTCCTCTTCTTCTTCTTCTTCTTCTTCTTCTTCTTCTTCTTCTTCTTCACCATCATCATTATCATCAATGTTTTAAATGTCCTTTGAAAAGAATAATGGCAGTAATAAATAAAATGGTAATAATTTAAAAAGACAGCAATGAGCCAGGTGTGGTGGTTCACAGTTTTAGTTACAGCACTGGAGAGACAGAGGCAGGCAGATCTCTGTAGGTTCAAGGCCAGCCTGGTCTACAAAGTGAGTTTTAGGTCAGCCAGAGCCATACAGAGAGAAACCCTGTCTCAAAAATAAAAATAAAGGAAGGAAGGAAGGAAGGGAGGGAGGGAGGAAGGAAGGAAGGAAGGAAGGAAGGAAGGAAGGAAGGAAGGGAAAAAACAAATAATAATGAAGTTCTACAAAAGGGAAAACTTGAAATGTTGCCAACATGTGACAGTAAAACTACAAATTTGTATATCAGAGTCCCCTTCCCTTTTTGGTTGTCCCAGGAAGGGTTTTGGGAGATTTCATTTTTACTTTTTTCATTGCATATATAGAAATGGTTTCATTAGCAAACCCCTTTTCCTAAAAATGGTCTGCTCACATAAATGAAGGCTAACCTTTCATCTGCATTATCTGTTCAATGATATTTCCCACATAAAACATAGCAGGCCAGCAGTCACAGCAAGTGAGAGACAGGTAGGAGGATTCATTGATAGTTTGTGGTAAGAATTTTTGAATTTGGGTTTCTTTAAATAAACACAAGAATATTGTAAGAAAGTGTTTTTGTTTTAATCCTGGGGGGTGGGAAATGGGGATGCTTTGAGCTGTCCACAGCAGCTGACAATGGTTTGCCTCGTGCTCTAGCAAAGGCATGGTTTTGCCAGCTGCAGATAGTTTCTGCAATAGTGTCACATTTGGAATTCTGGGAATTTTTCTAAGGGTATAGAAATGCTAGAGCTCCAATAGGTAGGGTGGGTGGTTGTTGGCCATTTGGGGAGGGGGGGTTTGGGGAATTGTTAGTTGTGCTTGAACAAACAGGAAGAAATTAGATTCAGAGCTCTCTATCCCTCTCTCTCCCCTCTGACCTTCTTTATCTCCTATCTAGTGATGGGGGGGTGAAACTAAGGGTTGGAGGATAAAGGGTTAGAAAAGAAGAACTCGAAAAGAAGCAAATTCCACTGTACCAGTTCAAGGCTAGCTTGGTCTATTTATCAAGTCCTAGACCACCCAAGGCTACACAGGGGGGAAAAAGTCTATCTCAAAAGACAATTCATTATTCAGAAATAAGCAAACAAGGCCAGGCGTGATGGACTGTGCCTTTAATCCCAACACTGGTGAGGCAAAGGCAGGAGGATCCCTGAGTTTGGGACCAGCCTGGTCTACAAGGGAAGTCCAGGATAGCCAGGGCTATTACACAGAGAAACCCTGTCTCAAGAAAAAGGAAGGAAGGAAGGAAGGAAGGAAGGAAGGAAGGAAGGAAGGAAGGAAGGAAGGAAGGGAGGGAAAGAAAGAAAGAGAGGGGAGGGAGAGAGAAGGGAAGGAGAGGGGAGGGAGAAGGAAGGGAATGAAGGGAGGGGAGGGGAAGGGAAGGGAAAGGAGGGAGGAGAAGGGAAGGAAGGACAGCAAACATCAACACAGTAGTAGTGACTAAGCTTGGCTTTTTTGTTTTAATTGCACACCCTCAGGGAAGTAGAGGACTCTCACCTAGAGTGTCTGTCACCTTGGAGAATTTTTTCATTGTAAGTGTATATGCAGCCTGTGCTATACCGCAGGATTGCGGGCATACCGCTATGCCTGGCCCATGCTTTGCGCATGCCCAGCCAACATCCTTCTAACTGAACTACATCCCCAGCCCCTCCATCCCTCATGCTTAATGATCCCCTCTCCTTTGCCCCAAAGCAGGTTCAAAAGTTTTGAGGGGATCATGAGCCACTTGGGAGGCTGAGCAGGAGAGCACTGAACCCTGCAGGTGGAGGATGGGTCCTACTTCTGAGATTCCTACAGAACAGGTAACCTCCCTGTGCATGCCTAATATCCTTCATTCCTGATTTCTCGTAACTAACTGGCTGCTGACCGCTGCTGGCAGGAGACCTTCTCAGGATCCTGGAGGTGACCTTGGCAGGGAACTCCTACATCCGGTGCCCGTTTTCCTGTTTGTCAAGTGGGCAGCCGCAGCCTCTCACAGGGCTTGCTGTGGACTATTGGATAAACACAACATATGTGGAAAATAATCTTGAAGAATAAACTCAAACACTTAATATCTTGTTTCTCTACTCCATCCAACCGTTCACATCCCAAGCCAGCATCTGAATCCACTCCCACCTGAACTCTAGATGAGAATCCCTAGCTCCCCCTGCCTTCCTGGTGTATGGTCAAACGGAGAATATGGAGAAAAGGGCGGGCATCCCACGTGTCACCATCCTTTAGGCCCTCAGTCATCCCACTATGAACACTAAGTATAGCAGGTTAACATTCCACCGAGTCCTGATTAGGTATGTGCTTTGTGTAATTTTTTTCATTCTATTCCTTTATGAGGAAAGTAAAGTTCAGGATGGTAAACTACGAAAACATAAGAGTCATGTGGCTAGGAGACGTCAGATTCAAGGTCAGATGTCAGTCTGTACCACAATGGGCTTTTTTTAACAGGCTCGTAAAAGCTGCTTTTGACGGAACAACACTGACTCTGTCCTTGGGTCCACCTTTAACTAAAAGCTGGCTGAGAGCGCACCTCTTCCTTCCTCTTGTATCTGTCTCCTTTACTTTGGGTCAGTCATTCACTCAGTACTGCAGGTAGGTGTTTGAATCACTTGGGAGTGTCTATTTAAAACAATGATTATCTAACCCTTTCAGCCCCATCCAGTGCTGAAAGCAGAAACAGTGACTGAGGCACTTCTGTTGGTGTTTTCAAAACAAACCCAAAAGGCGCCAGAGGTCTCTAGCCATTGTCTTTAGTAACCTTGAATTCCAGCAACACTTCAAGAACATCACCCAGTGATGGGATCAGCCCTGGGAAGGAATGAGGTCTTCTGAGGTTCAGATCACTCCCCTCAAGCAGTAAGGACTTCTTGATTTAACCAGACTACCTCATAGAACCAGAACTCAGGACTACACTCTGGCCAAGGCTGTTTAAACCAGGCATATCTCTTCTGTTCTCTACAGCAAAGACTGCCAGTCCTGTCCTGTCACCAAAGCAGAGACAGAAGCCCACAAGGATGCACGTGTGTGTAACCACAACTCCACTTCTCCCATGCATGGACACCTAGGCCATCTGTCCTATAATAAGCCCTCAGTAGGGGCTGGAGAGATGGCTCAGGGGTTAAGAGCACTGACTGCTCTCCAAGAGGTCCTGAGTTCAATTCCCAGCAACCACATGGTGGCTCACAACCATCTGTAATGGGCATCCCATGCCCTCTTCTGCTGTGTCTGAAGATAGCAACAGTGTACCCACATCCATGAAACAAATAAATAAATCTTTAAAAAAAAAAAAAAAAGCGCTCAGTAATTATCTTGGTCCCCAAAAAAATTAATTTGGCCAAAATTTCTCATCGGCCATTTTCAACTATTCCTTGTTCTAGGGTCTAGAACAAGTTCTAGAGTTCTAGGATCCAGACTGTAAATTGAGTACCATCCCCGCCCCCACCGCCCCCATTTCTGTTCCCTTATTCCTCAATGTCATGGTTGAAAACAATGTTGTGAGCACAGTACAGTATGACACAGCATCCAATCTGGGAAGGCGCCCTGGGGTGAGTCTGCTTTTGGGAGAGTCTACTCTCACTGCCCTTTTCCACTGCAAACGTGTGGACAGCTGTCTAGGGAGGCTGGAAGAGGCTTAGCATCTGCTCACCCTGGCCCAGAGTTCTGCTCCTGGCTGCCCCTGCTCTCTGCCACTCATGTGCAGCCTGCTGGATTCTGACTCCCTTTTCCCTAGGCTGTTGGGATAGGGGAGTGCTGGTCTCCAGTCCTCACAAGCTGTGCTGAACAGCAGGCTGAGCGGGCGGTGGAAATACAGAGGGAGGAAGGGTATCCAAGCAGAGAAGGCGATGGTTTCAGGAAGAAAACGCAAGCATGTGGCAATCCGGATACCTGCCTGTGAATAAGAGAGAGGCTGTCGTCTCCTCCTCTGGCTCTTGTTTGCCCTATAAACCTCAGTCCACTAATCCGAGTGCTTTAATTACCGCTGTATAATACAGCACGCTGTAGTGAGCCTATCCCAGGGAAATTAAAACGAAGGTGGAGGGACTGAGGCAACCCCAGTTCTCCCATTTCTCTGATTTATAGTAATCCAAAGGTGTTTCTTCCCCTTCGGTCACAAGACGGGACTTTCCTGAATCAAAAGAACCACCTCCATCCAATTCACAGAGAGAAACTGAGTCTTAAGCTGGTATCAATCATGCCTCTCCTGGGTTAGCAATCTCGTTGGTCAATGTGATGCTTAATCCTCTAGAAACCAGAAGAACCAAACAATGAATTAAACACCAGCTTGTTTGTGAAAGAAGAGTCCGAAGTGTGAAGAAGCTTGCTGATTCAGAATGGCATTCGAGAGGGCCAGGAGCATAACTGTAACGCCAGGACTCAGGAGGTGAAGTTAGACTGTTGCTTAAATATCACCTCTTCTTCCAACCCTACTAGCTACGTGGCCTTGGGCTAATCACGCAACCTCTCTGTGCCTCTTCTTCCTAAAGCTGCTGGCACTGTGACTACTGAAGAACAGGTAAAGCACAACACAGCCCTGCCCCAGCCTTTTCCTGTTGCCATCCCTACTGCATACTGAAAGCTTCTTCCTAAAATCTATGTGCCACACTCTCCCACTCGATCTGATCAGTGAGACTTCCTGATCACCCTAGAACAAATCCAGCCTGTTCTTTCACTAATGTACATACTCGGCTCTGAGAGAGAGGCACAAAGACTTGCCCAGTGCACATACTGGTATGCATGGTATATAGATGCATAATTTGGGGATCTTGTTAGCCTCCAAGTAGGTTTGTATTCTGTTGACTGCGGTTATCTAAGGCCTGTGACTGTGCCTCCTGACATACATTGGGCATTTAATAAATATTAACTCAGGCTTTTGCAGAGGAGAGGACTCAGGTGTGATTCCCAGCACCGACATCATGCAACTCACAGAGGCCTGTAACTCCAGTTCCAAGGGGTCTGATGCCATCTGACCCACATACATGTGATACCCAGAGACTCATGTAGTTGTGTGTACACAGACACACAAAATACATATTAAAATTCAGTTATTAAAATTTTAAAACTGTTAACTCCGTTGAGTACACTGGATCAATTTTTCTCATAATGGCTGGAAGGGCCATCTAAGACCAAAGTTACTCATAAGCCAGGAAACTGATAGTAGGAGCCGAAAGATAACCTGCCTTCTGGCTCCCACTTCCTTAGAACTGAGTAGTGGAGCGTGGGGATTCTTGCCTCTAGGTAGCTTTGCTCTGGTTTGGGCCTACCTACTCAGTGCCCAGAGAGTACCGGTGGCACTGTCCAGTACACTCTGAGGCTACATCTGGAAATGCAACAATCTGATGGCTGTCCGTGAGCACTCAGAACTGCCTCCATGACTGGCACTCTATAAAAGGACAGGTGGAAACACTGAGATCCACTCTGGAGCAACAAATGTGCTCGAGGCTGGAGGATGACAGCTGCAGCACACAGGGGCCAAGGCGGCTGCAGAAGTCTCTGCAGCTCCACCAGCACCAAGGACCCGCTTGTCTTTCCACAGTGATTGAAGGCAAGCAACTGCAGTCTGACATCCAGAGTGCCCGAGTGACCTCCTTGTGCACAGACCCAGGGGATCTCGGGAGTACAAGTCTCACCCCAGCCTCAGCACTGTTAGACATACAACCTCACCCAGTACCCTGAGTCAACGGTTCATCACTTAGGATCAAATGAGAAAACTTAAAACAGCATTCCACACAAAGCAAGGCATGTGGCGAAACCTAACAACTGATTTATGTGATGCCAGTGCTACTCAAAGTCACATCCCCATCCACTTCAGCAACACTGGCCATTGCCCCCAGAGCTGGGAATCTGGACAGAGACCACTGAACTCAGGGCCTATTCAAGTAGAGTGGAAGGCTATGTGTAGAGTTGCAGAGCACTCGTCTAGCATACATTGGACCAGGGTTCAGTTCCCAGCATCAACACACACACACACACACACACACACACACACACACACACACACACACACACACAGCTCTACAGCCATTCAAGAGAGTTCAAGAAACTAGTAGTTCCAGCCTGAGACCTCAACCACTGAACATCAGCTCTGAGAGTGAGGCACAAAGACTTGCCCAGGTCCCCTGGAGGTTGAGGAGACAAAGGGCCCTGTAAAGAGTTCAGCAGTGATCTTAACAAATTCAAGTGTATTAAAGAGAGAGCCCACCAGTTATCAGAATGTAATGCTAAAAATGACTCTGTTCTGGAAAGGATGCTCCAGTTCAATTTAGAACCTTCCTCACCAGCTCATAAAAATAGCATCATCTACCTCTTAGGTTTTTGTTTTGTTTTGTTTTGTTTTGTTTTGTTTTTTGGTCCATTTTTTTCGGAGCTGGGGACCGAACCCAGGGCCTTGCGCTTCCTAGGTAAGCGCTCTACCACTGAGCTAAACCCCCAGCCCCTACCTCTTAGTTTTAATGCAAAGACTAAGGGCAACAACTTGGCTTAGCAAAGTGCACTAACTTGATCAAGGAATGCCAGATATCGCAAACTGAAGGCAACAAGAGCCACGGCACTGGTGGACAGGCACAGCCGCACTGAAACCCAAGTGGGTCCTGAAGAGATTGCCAGCTGCAGGGGCAGGTGTGATCCCCATGAATTAGCTCCCTACTTTGGCTTGGCAACTGAGATTGCCATCACGGCTTGGGACCCCATGTTCTAGAATGCCCCCCCCACCTCCGGCGAGTGTGCACATAAACTCTGGGTGACCTGAACCAATTGTGGGGAGAAAGAAACTGATGACTCAAATCATCTGCGCGTGCCTCCGTTTCCCTCGATAATAAAGCCCCTGGTTAGGCTTCGATGGGGTGGCGCTTCCTGGGCAGGGCACTCAGCAACAGAAGCAACAATGAATGATCGACCAGTCGAACGCAACCATGTGGGCTGCGGACCATCCTTGGCTGCAGCTGCTGGGGTTTAAAAAAAAAAAAAAAAGCATGCTTCTCAGCAAGCAGCTGGACCAGGGCTGGGATGCTCCCACAAGCAGAGGGGGTTGTTCCCTCTTGGGCTCGCAGGAGCCTGAGCCCGGAGCTCTGGCCGGAGAGCCGGAGCCGAAGCGGCCACAGGAGCGCAGAGGCCCCGCTGCGCTGGGCCCGGCGGGGGCGGCGGAGGCGGAAGAGGGGGGAGAGGGGGGGGCGGCCGGAGCGCGGTGGGGATGTTTAAAGGAAATTTACAATCATTTCCTCTCTGTGGTTTGGTGACAAATCAACAACATCCTGTTCTTTTGTGAGACTCCGGGCGCCTGCGAGGCGGGGGCAGCACTGGGCTCTTAAAGAGACAGGCATAGGCCCCTCCCTCCCCCCACCAGCCCTTCCCCGTGGGTTCCCCCAGCTCACCCCAAATCTCTACCTCCAGCCTCCCCTAGGCGCCGCCTCAGAACAAGAATGGCCAAGCTCTTGTTCCTGGGGCTCCTGGCCACGGCCCAGATTGTACCCCTTCTTTTGCATCGTGCCCCGCTCCAAGGTCCGTGGGGGAACATTGGCCAACCCCACTAATGGTTGTTGCATCCAGGGACAATGTCCACAGAGGAGCATCCAGGGTCGCCCCTCCCCAATCAGACAGCTGTGCTTGACGAATCTTGGACCTCTGGGTACTTTTTTTTTTTTTTTTATCCCTTCTACCAATCCCCTTTCCTCAAATTTTCCAGCCCCGGACCTGTAGATTTATGTCTAAAATGTCGATGTGCACACACAAGGTTTATAAAACGCCAAGGCAGAGAGAGACTTTCCAAGCTGTAGCAGTAATGAGAATCAGATGCCTAGGACTAGGGGGAAAATATACAAAAACACTCAACTGCCCTCCTGGGATTTCGTTCACTCAGTCACTTAGTGATTATTTCTTTTACTAAGTGCTGGTCATCACTCTGCCCCACTGTACAATAGTAAAGTCTGGGACAGGGCCCTTGACCCCAGGATGCCTGCATCTTTATGGCTTTTAAGGATGGATGATAAGGAAGGATTTTAAGGTAGGTGGACTATTTCACACCTATGCACTAAGATCAGAACAGACTGTTCTGAGTAAGAACACGGAGGGGTTTGGTCAGCTCACTGGAGACTTAAGGCCCTATCCCTAAAGAACAGAGTTGAAGGTCCAAGCAGTACTGTTAGGAAAGAGCTGGAAGGGAGGCAGTATTTCAGCCCATCACCACCTGAAGGACACTCCCAGGGGCTCCCGGGCCTCTTGGTATCCTCTCTGGATGCTAATTAAAACTCTCAAAAGAGTAATGTCCAAAACCTTGGTCTCCTTGGCTGAGGCTGTACCCAGGACTTAAGAGTTTGATCTCCAGCACTGACTTGATTCCCGGGGTACATACTATGAACAAGGGGTGGGGTCACTGGATCCTTTTGTCTCTTTCCCATTGTGGCCATAATGAATAAATCTTAAAAAAAAACAAAAAACTATTAGTTTGACAGTTTTAAGGACAACTAACCTAACTTGTGACCCCAAGTTAGTTCAACCATACCTCAAAAAACAAAACTACTAGCCCACCTGAGATGTAAGGAATCAGAGTTCCTGGTAAGGAAGCCTAGACACTGCAGGAAGACTCAGGGGACATGCCGCAATCCAGAAAAGTGATGTCATAAGTCTTTAATCCAGCACCCAGGAGGTGGAGGCAGGGGGATACCTGAGTTCAATGCTAGTTTGCTCTACATAGCAAATCCCTGCTTTGCCAGGGCAATACAGTAAGACAATATCTCAAGAGGGTAGGGAGGCATACACACACGGGGAAGGGGTGGGGATAAGAACCAAGGGCAGACAATCTTTAGTTTGGGTTTCAAGGCAGCTGGGCCCTGCGTCCTTAGCATCATACATAGTTCATCTAATTTAACTTACAAGAAAAACTGCCCAATAAGAAAAGCAGAGCAATTATTCTCACTTTTCAGATGAGCACACAGGTAAAAGGAGAAAGCCGAACTTGGTCAAGGGCAGGTTAGCTAGTAAGTCCTTGAAGAGGTGAGGTGGGTTTCAGGTGAAGAGCTTAGTTTGGTTTTGGACCCCTGGACTCAAAGGACTGAGGTACATGTTTTACATATCAAAGCAGACCAGGCCTCCAGGTTCTCCCAGAATCCCCAGTCCCCACTTGGCATACCCTGCCCCCAACCCTGAACTTTCCCGTCCAGGGGCTGGGCTGCCCTTCCCCCAGAGGCTCTTCCCTATATAATCCAGACATTTTTGTGTACAGTGGGTGTGCTCTGGTGGGCTCAACCCCACCCCCACCCCACCCCCCTCTGCAAGCGGGGCCCTTTTTCTTTTTCTTCCCCCATCCCCAAGGCAACTTCTGTGGCTCAGTCCTTGGGGCAGTGAGTAGTTTCCCAATAGACCTGCCTTTAATATAGTCTAACGTGACTTGAATTGGTTTATTTCACCTGTGGAAAAATAACCTATCAGGGTTGAGTCTCGGCCACTCCTATGTAATGGAGGTCAGGGACTGTGTCCTGGAGGCCGGGATGGTAGTCCAAAGTGACTGAGGGCAGCCCTAAGATAACAGTCTTCTTTGCCTCCTGCTGATTCTCCGGTTCTTCTGAGATGATTCCCACAAACCCTGAGGATCTGCTTCAGTCAGAGAAACCATTTGGCAGAGCACAGAGAGGAAACTGCCGGGATGCTCCTGCAATAGGACACTGTAGCCCTTTACATCTCCCCACTGGAGGCCACCGGAGGCCCTGTCACCCAGTCACCACCTTCCCATTTGTTCAGTTGCCTGAGGCAGGATCCAGGGGAGGGTGTGGTGTAAGCATGAGCTGGGGGAAGTTCCCTAGGGAAGGAAATGTCCCATTAAGGCAGAGATTGGAAGAAAAGGAAGCCATCTGAGTAGGTTGGTGCTGGTAAAAGCTAAAGAGAGGCTGGTGTGGTGCTGTCCGCCTTTGATTCCAGCACTTCTGGGTCCAACCTGGTCTCTAGGTGAGTTCCAGACTAACCAGATTGAAGATGTAAGATCCTGTAAGAATAAATATCCGGAAAGAGTCCTACTAACCAGAAGGAAACCAGGAAGGCTGAGAGGCAGGAGGACCATGAGTTTGAAACCAGCGTGAGCTAGCTATAGGAGGGGAGGAAAGAAGCCCAAGATGGACGAGTACAGAACAGGATCTTCCTCCAGTGTTTAGGAAGCACTGCAGGACACAAGGCTGGAGAGCATAAACTGGAAACAACACTCTATAGGGCTGGCTTCGAACTCACAGAGCCACGCCCAGACCACTGTATATGTTTGCTCTCAGCTTTAATCTCCATATTATCTAAAGTATAGCAATAGGTTGTATGGTAATTATATAAGGGCAATGCTGGGCCAGACTGACGGTTTTTTTTTTCTTTTTTCTTTTTTCTTTTTTTCGGAGCTGGGGACCGAACCCAGGGCCTTGCGCTCGCTAGGCAAGCGCTCTACCACTGAGCTAAATCCCCAACCCCAGACTGACGGTTTTTAATAAGAGCACTTGCTTTGCCTGCCTGACTACCTGCATCCCATCCCAGGAACCCTTAACAAACTGGATGTGCTGGCATTCCTCTGTAACCCCAGCACTCCTACGGGGCGATGGGGAGCAGGAAACCCAGGCCTGAGAAGCTGGGAGGCCAGCAGACCTCAGTAGGCAGAGCAGTGGAAGCAAGAGACCCTTCCTAGACAAGGCAAAAGGAGACAAGGAACAGCCTCCTGAAAGTTGTCCTTTGACCTCCGCACTCTTGGAACAGCAGATATGCGTGCAGGCAGACACATAAATAAATACAGTATACTTTGTTATTTTTGTTTTGTTTGAAACTCATCTCCTGTAGCCTAGGCTGCCATTTGAACACCTGTGTCAGAGTCCCCCTGCCTCTACAGAGTGCTGAGATTACTGCACACCACACCATACCTAGTTGCATGTGGAAGTGCCACTTCCTATCCCAACCTCAGGGCCTCTCCAGGCCTCAGTGCCTTAGCTAGAAAGTGTGAACAAAAATCTACTTATTCTCAAATCTGGATACAAATTACACTCACAAGGAGTAATATCCAAAAACACCGGGGATCGAACCCAGAGCTTTGTGTGTGTTAAACAAGCACTCTACTGTGATGAAATAAATCTTTTTAAAAACTTTTAAAATGGGGTTGGGGATTTAGCTCAGTGGTAGAGCGCTTGCCTAGGAAGTGCAAGGCCCTGGGTTCGGTCCCCAGCTCCGGAAAAAAAAAGAACCAAAAAAAAAAAAACTTTTAAAATTTAAAATTTTATGTGTAAGAGTTTTGCCTGCTCAGTGTCTGGTGCTTCTGGAGACCAGAAGAGGGCATAAGATCTGAAGATCCGGAGTTACAGAGGGGCTGCTGCCATATGGGCTGGGAATTGAACCCAGGTCCCGTGGGAAAGCAGCCAGTCCTTTTAACCCCTAAAGCATCTCTCCAGCCCCATGTACTATGAGGAAATAAATCTTAAAAGTGGAAGCATCAAACTGAGGCTGGGCCCGGAAGCAATCATGTGGAGTTAACCCTTTGAGACCACTTCTTAAAAGTCTCCAGCTAAGCGTAAGGGCTCTCCCATGTCTGCCACAGACTTCATTCTTATAGACAGTATCTTACCATAGTCTAACCTTCGATGTCCCAAGAAGAGTTCTGGATCCCAGAAGGCAGACTGAAGAGCTGCTGGCCCCAACAGATGAAAGTTGACAGTGATCATGTGAGAGGTGGCCCAGATGGTCAACACCTAAGTCCAGAAATACATAAAGCTAGAGAGAGAGATGGGAGGGTATGGGGTGGGTCCTGCTTATAACATCATTCACATGGAGAACAGTTTCCTCCAATAAGGAGCAATTAATTTAGCAAATGCATGATCTGGGCCATAGCAAAGCTGCCTGCCACATTGAGTTCCAAGAGGAGGTCAGGTAACTCTGTGATTTCTCCTATTTATCTTTTCTTGTCTCTTCGATTTAGAAATAGCAAAACATCCTGCTTCCAAGCAGAAGCTAAGGAGAGGGAAAACTCAGTGCTTTAGAAGGCCAGTTCTCCCACCTTCTCTGAGCCTTCCTTCCTACTCCCTGAAAACGGAGTGGATGGTAAGAATTAAATGCAGTAATAAAGCCAAGTCCTCAGCCCTGTACCTGGCACATACAGTACTCGGTAATGGCCGGCTTGAGACTCTAAGTACAAGACCCCAGGCAGTTATCAACACCAGCCTTAGTAACTGAGGAGGGAAAGTGAACTGAGCTAACCAGCTCATCAGGGCTGGCACACTGACTTGGTCTCTTGAAGTAAAAATCATCCAGGGGCCTGTACTCCCTCAAATCTAATAGTGACTGGGCTATTAGTTATTCAAAGACTATCACCTTTGGCCTGGGAGTGTAGTTCGTTGTTAGAGCACACTTACCAGCAGCCTCAAGGAGGCTTGCTAATACCCCCCTCCCCTACCCCCACCCCCACACAGATGGTTTGGTGTAGTTCACACCTTTAATCCAGCACCAGAGACAGAGGCAGATAGATCTCTGAGTTTGAGGCCAGTCTGGTCTATGTAGGGAGTTTCAGGATAACCAGGGCTACAAAGTACTACTTACTTGGTAGCTTATATGCTGAGCGCTAGTTGTTACAGACTGACGTAGAAAGATAAAATCTCGGGCTGGAGAGATGGCTCAGTGGTTAAGAGCACCGACTGCTCTTCCAGAGGTCCTGAGTTCAAATCCCAGCAACCACATGGTGGCTCACAACCATCTGTCATGGGATCCGATGCCCTCTTCCGGTGTGTCTGAAGACAGCTACAGTGTACTCATATACAAAATAAAATAAATAAATCTTAGAGAGATAAAATCTCTTCGCTGCTCCCACAGGGGCCTGACCAGCTTAGAATCCTCCCTCCCCAAATCCTTTAAATAGTGATTGCTTTGCTTTTTTTCTTTCTCCTTTCCTCCCCTCCCCCCACCCTTTCTTTCTTAAAAGCAAATGAACAAACAAACAAACAAACACCTGCTACCTCCTTCCCAATTTAGTTTGGAGAAAGTTTCTGAGGATGGAGGGTTTAAACTGACGACCATTAACAGCATAACAAAGCAAAAGCGATTTTCCAGGTCGCCAGCCAACCCTAGAGCACTACTATTTAAAACTGCTCTGGGGGAAGGACTAGAAGGGTTTGCTCCTGGCTGGTGGGGAAGTGGAGAGAACGCCCATTTTTACAGTCAGCGAAACCAGTAAACATCATCACACCACAGCCTGGCTTGTGCACGGACATTTTAAATAGTTTTCGTGTGAAATGCAGACTTGGGGGAAGAAAGTTCCCATTTGCCAAAATCATAGCCGAAAGGTTCTCTTTGGTTTCAGATTCGGGGAACCTGGATCCCTGCTCAGGCTTCAGCGGGAGATCTGCTGAAATATAACTCTTAAATATTGTCTAAAGCCACTGAGCATGCACACACACATACATGGGGGCAGGGAGACAGAGACACAGGCGCACATAAATATGGGGCAGGGGTTGGGGGAGGGAGACGGGGAGTCAGAGACAGAAAAAGCTCCTTTTCCCAGCCATGCATACAGCTTTACTGATTGTCATCATTCCTGGTGATCCCCAGTGCAGACCGCCTGGGGACAGGCACCTTGAAGGAGGTCTTTCTAGTACCAATGCTCTCTGGGATCATCTTTGCTGTGAAGGAGCCTGGGACAATGAAGTGTTGTGGAACTCTTGTAGGTAGAGAGGATTTCTCATCTCTCCATCTTGCTGCTACCCCTGTCAACATCATCATCATCAACAACAACATCATCATCAATCATTGTTGTTGTTGTTACTAGAGACAGGGTGTTTTCCACATAGCCCTGGATGTCCTGGTTCACTATCAAACCAGTCTGGCCTCATAGGTCTGCCTCCTGAGTGCTGGAATTACCAGTGTCCACCACCAGACCAGGCTCCATCTGATCTCCAGTACACTGCTCCCGGACTCCCGCATCCCATAGTAACTGGGTACAGCCTCAAAATCCCAATAAAGCCTTTGCTTTTATTTGGGCTTTCTTCCTTTCTTTCTGTTTTGTTTTTTAAACAAGGTCTTACTGTGAAGCTCTGTCACTCGCTCTGTAGCTGGGGGTAGGGGTAGGGAGCTGCTAACTTACAATAATCCTCCTGCCTCTGCTTCTCCAGTGTTGAGATTCAGACATGCACCAGGAGGGCCAGCCTATTTCTGGTTTGCTTATTTGATTTATTTGCTACTATGCCCAGACTGGTCTTGAGATCAGAGCAATCTTCCTGCCTCTGCTTCTTAAATAGTGAGATTTCAGCACAAGCTACCCCAAGTCCAGTAGATTTCCTTTAACCTCCTGACTCGGCATCTCCCAGGGCCCTGCCAAACCACACAAAGGCACTCGAAGAGCACAGATGGCTCGGCTTACGATGGCTCAACTGTTACTTCAAGCTACAAGATGGTCTAAAGCAATATTATATTTCTACCCAAAAAAGTAGACAGCATATCCCCTCTTTTCTAATTTAAACCTTTCCTGGCTATCAATAGGCAGACAGATCCTCTTGTGACACTGGGAAGCTTGCAGCAAGCCAGGGAGGTAGTACTGTGCTGCTGTGACGTTCAGTGAACTGTATTAAATGTGCTTTTAATATCCAGTGGGTTTATGGGGATAGAAACCCCACCATAAACTTGGAGCCTACATATTTTTCAGTTTTTCCAAGCAACACTGATTCCAGAATTTAAATTAAAAAAAGAAAAGCAGTAGAATGTTTTTCAAAGTAATAAAACATTAAAAAATGTGGGTTGGGGATTTAGCTCAGCGGTAGAGCGCTTGCCTAGCGAGCACAAGGCCCTTGGTTCGGTCCCCAGCTCCGAAAAAAAAGAAAAAAGAAAAAAAAAAAACATTAAAAAATTAGAACTATAGTTTCTGGGGTTTTGTTTTTGTTTTTGTTTTTCAAGACAGGGTTTCTCTGTGTGGCCATGGCTGTCCTGGAATTCCCTCTGTAGACCAGGCTGCCTGCCTCTGTCTCCCCACTGCTGGGATCAAACAGGTGCACCACCACTTCCTGGCAAGAGAAATTAAAAAACAAAAATTAGCCAGGTGGTAGTGGCTCACAACTTTAATTCCAGTACTTGGAAAGCTGAGGCAGGTGGATCTCTGTGAGTCCAAGGCTATCCTGGTCTACACCTGGTCTACATGAGTTCCAAGACAGCCAAAACTGCACAGAGAACCCATCTTGTCTCAGAAAAATAAACAAATAAATTTTTTTCTAAGAGAAATGAAAAAGGCTCAAGAATTCAACATTAAGGGGAAAAGAAATTCTATTTTAGAAGATCTGTTGTTTTATAAGAAGAAATTCTGACCTGCCAGGTAGGGATGTAGCTCAACAGAGCTTGCTTTGTAGGTCAAGGCTCTAGTCTGGTCCTCAGCACCCCAAGAAAGAAAGGGAAAAAGATACCCCAATGACCGGACCCCTTACCATACCAGCTTCTGCTAGGTCCTGCCTGCCTGGCTCTTGCTGTCTGTCCCTTGGCATCCAAATGTTTTCCTCATTTCCTTGCAGGTTTCCTTGAGCTAAGTCCTCCAGTAGGTTCCTACAAAGAGAAAGGCAGGTGGTAAATTTCTCAGACCTTCATATCTGAAAATGACTTTCTTTTCATTCCTTAATTTTTGCTTTCATTTACTCTCCTCCTCCTCCTCCTCCTCCTCCTCCTCCTCCTCCTCCTCCTCCTCCTCCTTCTTCTTCTTCTCAAACAGTCTGCCCACCTTAGCTTGGAGTAGACAGTACACTAGGCTCGTGCTCCTGAATCTGGAATTCTTCATATTTTGATTGACTCACAAGGCACAGAATTCTAAATCTTATTTTCCTGGCTTGACCACCTCTGTTCCCAAGAAGTATGAGGGTCTCCAGTGTCCAGGTCTTTGAATAACAGGTTTCTTTTGTGAGCCATCATGAGAGGGCTGGGAACAGAACCAGAGTTCTCTCCAAGAGCTACAAGCATGCTTAGCTGCCCAGCTATCTCTTGAGTCCCTCTTTTTGTACAGAACAAATACCCCCCCCATTCAGACTATACCTGTAAAAACAATGGGGTCATTATTCTGGATCATCAAGGAGACTTCCCTGCCAGTCACCTACCCCTGCATACACACTGAGGGTAAGTGGCTTCATCTCTTAGGAGCTTCCCACAATACCTGGTGTGTATCACATGTATTTACCCCATATTATCACTGTCTGTTTATACGGTTGGCTCTTCTGAAAGATTCTGAAGCAATTAATAGCCATAGGGAGTGACACTCTATAAATATGTGTAGAAAAACATGAATGAATGAATGAATGAATGGTCATTGAGAATTTTTTTTACTGTCTTTTTAAATGTATACATACCTTAATTAGGGTTACTATTGCTATGATGAAACTCCATGATCAGAAGCAGCTTGGGGAGAAAGGGGTTTATTTCACTCACACTTCCATTTAATAGCTCATCATCAAAAGTAGTTAGGGCAGGAGCCCAAGCAGGGCAGGAACCTGGAGACAGGAGTTGGCTGATACAGAGGCCATGGAGGGGTGCTGCTTACTGGCATGCTCCCCATGACTTGCTCGGCCTGCTTCCTTATAGAACCCAGAACCACAAGTCTAGGGATGGCACCAACCACATTAGACAACCTTCCTCCACCAGTCACTAATTAAGAAATTTTCTACAAACTTGCCTACAGCCCAGTCTTATGGAGACATTTCTCCCTCCTCTCAGATGACTATAGCTTGTGTCAAGTTGATCTAAAATTAGCCAGCATGGTATGTCATGTGCATCATGTGTTTGCATGTGTGGCTATGTGTTTTGTGGAAGCCTGAGATTATCATCTGGACTCTTACTCAATAGTGATCCATCTTCTTGAGGAAGGTCTCTCAGGTGAGCCCAGAGCTCTCTGATACAGCTTGTTTGGCCAGCCAGTTTGCTCTGGAGGAGATCCTGTTTTCACCTTTCAGGAGCTGGAATTACAGGCAAGCCACCATGGCCACCCAGTATCAATGTGGGTTCTGCCTCTGAGATCACCTGGTCCTCACATGTCACCTCAAGTGCTGAAACCACAGGGCGACTTCTCCAGCATGCACATGTGTGAATTTTGTACGTATGTATGTTTTGCCTACATGTATATCTGTGCACCACACATGCGCCTAGTGCTCTCAGAGCCCAAAGATTGTGTTAGATTCCCCTGGAACGGGAGTGGCAGATAGTTGTAAGCTGCCATGTACTGCTGGAAGCAAACCCACGTCCTTAATAAAAGCCAGTGCTGCGTCATCGCTCCACCCTGCCCCACCCTGGTTATTTTTTATTTATTTATTTATTTATTTTTTGGTTCTTTTTTTCGGAGCTGGGGACGGAACCCAGGGCCTTGCGCTTCCTAGGCAAGCGCTCTACCACTGAGCTAAATCCCCAACCCCCACCCTGGTTATTTTTATTGGCATATATTCATCACATATTGATGGCTTCATTAAGACGTGTTCATAAAGTATATCACGTACTGTGAAGTTTGTTTATTTTTGTTTGTTTGTTTTTTGTTTTCAATTAAGTGATACAATTGAGTACCAAGCATAGCAACACATGCTGGAAGACTGAAGCAAAAGCATGGAGTTCAACAACAGCCTGGGCTACACCTCTTAATAAAAAAAATCTGAAGATATAATCTATGGTAAAGCATTTGATAAATTGCTTACCAGCGCATGGTCCTTCCAAATTCAGTGGGAGGAAAAGGACTGCTCTGGGGGAGAGAAATGCCACGTCAAGAGCACGAGACAGGGCTGGAGAGATGGCTCAGTGGTTAAGAGCACCGACTGCTCTTCCAGAGGTCCTGAGTTCAATTCCCAGCAACCACATGGTGGCTCACAACCATCTGTAATGGGATCTGATGCCCTCTGCTGGTGTGTCTGAAGACAGCTACAGTGTACTCACTCTACAGTGTACTGACATAGGTAAAATAAATAAAATTCCTTAAAAAAAAAAAAAAAGAGCACAAGAGAGAAATGCCACGTCAAGAGCACAAGAAACGCTGTTTCTTTTTCAGTATCCGTCTTCTGTGAGCACAGGGACCAATCCTGCTCTACTCACTGCTGTTCTCACCAGACAGTAAAAGAGGCAATGGAAGACCTGCCTGATCTAGATAGAGGGTTCCAGACCAGCGCCACATCGTGAGACCAGGTTTCAGAAAAGGAAGAAAGCAAGGGAGGGGAAGAAGCAGGGAGGGAGGGAGGGAGGCAGGCAGACTGGTTAATGCGTTAGTGAAGAGGTGTATATCTCAATGGTAGAGCATTTGCCCAGCTTGCATTCAGGGTACTGGGTTGGATTCATACGGCCACCCTCTTGTCCCCAAACAAGAAAGCTGAACGAACACCTAATGCAAACAAACCTTATGTGTGACAGCACGTCTGAGGAGATAGCTTAGTATGGAAGCATAGGACTTATGTTCTCCGGCCACCATGGAAAAGTCAGGTGTGCAGTCTGCAGCTGCAATCCCGGTGCCGCGGAGGCAGAGGCGAGCCAAGCTCTGGAGCCAACCAGTCTGCCTGAGTCAAGAAGCTATAGTTCAGAGAGACCCTACCTCAAAAGATACAGTGAGGACTGATCAAGGAAGATACATCATGTCAACTCTAGCCTCCACACGTAAGCACAGACGCATGTGTATGCACTGGCATGTATAGGAATATATATATATATATATATATATATATATATATATATATATATATACATATATATATATATATATATATATATATATATACAGCAAACACACTCACACATACACACACACATGCACACACATGCACACACAGAAAATCCAGCAGACATAAACATCCCTATAATGTCTGACCATCCTGGGAAAAGGGGTTCCTAATGAAAACCCAGCTCAGCTCTTCCCTTCCTACTCCTACCTCAAATAGTCAACCAGAATTGTCCCTCAATGCTCCCTCCCCCCCCATACGCCCCCCCCCCCACACCGCCACCCACTCCAGACTCAGGCAGAGTCCTTTGATACCAGCACTTTGTTCCCTATGCTTACCTACCTCGCCTCTCCTTCAGGGTCTGTTTTTGGTTGTGACTGCTAGGGACAGAACCAGGGTCTCCCCCACATTGAGCTAGTGCTTGGGTCACTCCGCTGAGTGACAGCCCCAGTCTGAGCCTCTGCTCCAGTCTGTCTCACAGTCACCTGGTCCTCTTGCCTCCACTCCCTCTGCAGATGTCATACTGGCCACCATCTTCCTCCTGCTGGTCCTCCACAGACCCTTTGTCACCCCATACCTTGCCTTATGTAACCCTATCTCCTTTGCTCCAAGTCACTTTGATCTGTGATTAGTCTTGAAGTATTACTTTTATAACTCCTGTAATACCCAAAAACACATTCTAAGGCTCCTAATTTTTTTCACCTCAAGTTATAGTTCCTCTATATACTTTTAATTCTAGAATTATTATTATAAACCATTTTGCAATACAGTGGATTGAACCCATGGCCTTTTGGGTTCAGAGGCCAAATCCCAGGATTCGTTTTTTGAGACAGGATACTGCTACAAAAGCCTGGGCTGACCTAAAAACTGTCATTTAGTCCAGGCTGCTGCTGAGACTCTGGGTACAGCCCATTACTCCCAGTAAAAATTACCAGTGCTGTCTAGGTTCCCTAAGAACCAATCAGCTCACTTACAGCTCTCATTCTGCTGAGATAAGCTGCTTCCGTGTCTCAATACAATGGAGCTAGTTAGCTGGCTAGTTAGTATACCAAATGTCAAATAACCCTACTTAACCAGGTCACCACTCCAGAACTAGTTTATCTACATTTATTTGTATTTATTTTGGTTTGTTCTGTGAGATGGGAGTCTTCTTTGCCTCTGACTCCCTAGTGCTAGGATTACAGAGATGTACCAGCCCGCCAGGCCCAGATCTAGTTTGAATCTTTCCTTCTCTGGACTACCTTCATTAGCAACATCAGGGCTTGCTGATCTTCCCAGCTTTGAAAATCTAAGTAGCACTTATTGCAGCCAATTCAACTGTGAGGGGTGCCTTATTCAAGTCACCGAGCTGACTTCATTTGATGTGATCTTCCTCCAGCTAACCTTGGTTTTTCTTGATGTGAAGGAGCCCATGATATCCTATGCATTTGTTGATATGTGGCTGCACTGGCTGGTTTTCTGTGTCAACTTGACACAAGCTGAAGTTGTCACAGAGAAAGGAACCTCAGTTGAGAAAAGCGCCTCCGTGAGACCCAGCTGTAAGCACTTTCTCCATTAGTGATCAAGGGGGCGGACCCAGCCCATTGTGGGCGGTGCCATCCCTAGGCTGGTGGTCTTGGGTTCTATAAGAAAGCAAGCTGAGCAAGCCAGGGGAAGCAAGCCAGTAAGTAGCATCCCTCCATGGCCTCTGCATCAGTTCCTGTTTCCTGACCTGCTTAAGTTCCTGTCCTGACTTCCTTTGATGATGAACAGCAATGTGGAAAGTGTAAGCTGAATAAACCCTTTCCTCCCCAACTTGCTTCATGGTCATGATGTTTTGTGCAGGAATGGAAACCCTGACTAAGACAATGGGATACAGTCTTGATAGGTGGGCCCTGAGACACTGGAACTCATATTTGGCCCCTAGCTATCCTTAAACTCATGATTCTTCTTCCGTGGCCTCAAGTTAAGTTCTTGGACTACAAGTATGTGTTACCACTAGGCCTGACCTTTATTTACTGATTAACTGACACTGCACAGTCCAGGTTAGCCTTGAACTAGTAACCATTCTCCTGCCTCAGTTTTCTAAGTATTAGAATTAGAGGCACAAAGAGTCAAAATGTCCTTTTCTGGCCATGTTAAAATGCAAACATGATAGACAGTGAGGAGAGCTGCCTCCAGGAACAGACAGTTGGGAAAGACGCTCCAATTCTGGGTCTTTGATTTGAAGTCTGGCCTTGACTCTGTTTTACTCTTTCAGTTATCAAGTCAATTTTAGGAACAGAGAGAGACTTCCCACCAGTCCCTTCCCCTGTATCCACTCTCGGCCACTCAAAACATACTTCTGCAGGCAACAGCTCAAGACTAGCTCTGCATTTCTGGTCCCTCTCAGGTCCCACTCTGTTGAGTTCCTTCCTCAGCATTCTGGACTCAATGCCCTAAGGTCTGATGGGTTTGTTCTTCGAGCCTCCTGAGCCTTTATTTATTGTCACCACAGCAGTGCAGATGCAGCACCTGGTCACTATTCTTAGGAAGCACTTAAGTACAAGAGTGTAGAATAAAGAACGAATATCTTTCTCCCCACCCAAATCACTACTCCTATGGTTTAAAGGCAGCCAGTTAGCAGCTTCTCCTATGCATTTCCAGAATGCTATCTATGGTTTTAGAAGCACACATGCATGACACACGCACATGCATGCACATGCACAAATATCCCCACTCCTCTACATGTACCAATCAATGCCTTGTTTTTAAATTTCCTAAATAATTAGTCGTCCTCCCCACCCCCCACCCCCGTGCATGTGTGGGTGGGTGTGGTGTAGTCCATGCTGACTTTGAACTCCCGAAGCTCCTAGGATTACAAATGTGGACCATCACACCCCTGCCCTATACAATTAGCCTTGAGCACTTTTCAATACCCATATCTCACAGGTCCTCCACCCAATGCTTAAAGGCCACAGATTTCATCAGCCCCTTCCACATGGGGATCTATTAGTAGGTTGCTAATACTGGAACATTCTAATGAACATCCTTATATACATAGCTCTGTGGACTTGTCTAAGTCTTCAATGTCTCTGATTGCTACATTAGACCAGACAGAAAGAGAATCTTCTCTTTCAGCTCTCTTTCAGGTTCTGCCCTCGGATACTGAGTTCCATAACATATCCACTGACTTACTCACCGGTCAGTATTGGGCCCACCTCCCTCCTCACCTCAAAATAGAAGAAAAGGGGCCCTGGACTGCCTCTTCCTGAACCAGTTCTGTATGCTGTCACAGAGGCAGGCGTCTCCCTTTCTCTGGAAGCACAGAGGAAATCCTGGACATGTGAGAAGAATACTTCAGAAACCAGCTGTGTTCTCAGGTGACCCTGAGAAGGCCCTGAGAAGGAAGGAAAGACGTTTTTGGTTCGTGAGACACAATCCCAGCTGTTTTGTTTTCAATGGGGCTAGAGGGATAAAAATGTGACAAGGAAGACCAGGATCTGTGACAAGCTTTCAGACAGTGGCTGATGTGAACACACAGTCAGCAGTGATGTGGCACTATTGTCCCAGCCCACATCTGTCCACTACAACGTGTCCTTTTGCAGGCCAAGGACAGGATGGACCACAGGAAGCAGGGCTGTGATACTCAGCTCAGGCCAACTCACCATCCCCACCACAACCCCGCCCTGTAGCTCTGACCATACCCAGAGGAGCTACGTAAGAGCCTGGGGTGAAGCTATAGTAGGAACAAAGGCCATGTCTTAGGAGCTCACTGCCCACTCTGGGACCTTCGGCGAGTCATCAAACTATCCTGTCAATAAAAAGCCACGGCAGCAGTCCTTGAGAGCAGGATGTACACTAAGTGCCCAGCACAGGACATGGCATTGCATAAGCAGTCAATAAATCCTTGATATTTGCTTCGGTGCTGCTTCCTTCTGACCTCTCACCCTGTACTAACCCAGAGGAGGTGCTCAGCAAGACGCTCACCACACTCACTGTTAATTTACTCCTTCATTGTTAGTCCTAGAGCTCGAACCAGGGCTGGTGCATGGTAGCCATATGCTGTTCTACCACAGAGCTATATCCCCAGCTCTTTGCCTCCTTTCATTTTGAGACAGGGCCTTGCTAAGTTGCCTCAGCTAGACTTAAACTCCTGCTCTCAGGGGATCCTCTCTACTCGGCTTTCTGTGGTTGCTATAACTTCAGGCTCCTGCTAACAAGTTTGGCTTAGTTCTTGTTGTGTTTATTTGTTTGAGACAGGGTCTCACTGTGTATCCCTTGCTGACTGGAAAACTATGTAGACCAGGTTGGTCTCGAACCCACAGAGATCCTCCTCCTTCTGCCTCCCAAGTGCTGTGATTAAAGGCATGTACTACAATACCCAGAAGCTTGAAGGTTTTTGGGTTTTTTTTGGGGGGGGGCAGGGGTGCATATATGTGAGAAACAGTCATACGCAGACAAAATGGACCTTGAACTTGGTATATAATGAGGATGGCCTTGAACTTCCTGCTTCCACTTACCAAGTGCTAAGATTACAGGTGCTACCATACCTAGTTTATACACCCAAAGCTTCATATATGAAGGCAAATACACTACCAACTGAGCTACAGCCCCAGCTCAGTTCATATTTTTTTGCACCTGCTCCCCCTCTTCTATCTCCTCCCCCCTTTCCCCCAGAAGTAAGACTATTCTAGGGGGGAAAAAGAATATTCTAGATATTCTTGTCCTGGCTTATTCCCAGCATTGAATCACATAGATAAGTTTGGAGTCAGGGTCTTAGAACACAGACCTTTCCTCAGAATTTCTAAAAAGAAACCCAAGGCCTTAGACTATCAGAGGAATGGGAAAAAAAAAAAAAAGTATTCTCTCGGTGACTATACAGAAAGAGTCCACTATGTCAGAGGGAGAAAGCAGAAGCTGGTTCCCATCATTCCCTCAGCTCCTCACTCACTGCATATGCTCAATCCCCAAAGCATGCCTGCCAACACTGGCCTCCACATCCAGTGTTCAGGACACCACGGAAAAACCAGTGTCCACCTGCACTCAACACTCTCTACTGAACACTTCCATTCACTCTCTAGGTGCCTGTCCTGGATTTTGGTACTCTTTTTCTGTTACTTCTCTTCTATCTGTCTTACAGCTTTAATTTCATCTTCAAAACCCATATGTTGCAGGGAGTTGGAGAGGTGTCTCGGGGTTAAGGGTATTGCTCTTCCAGAGGACCCAGGTTCAATTTTCAGCACCCTGATGGCAGCATACGACCATCTGTAACTCTAGTTCCAGGGTATCTGACACTCTTCTGGCCTCTATGGGTACCAGGTACACATACATGACGTCTACAGAGACACCTGTGTAAGACTCATACATACAACATAAAATAATAAATTTTTAACAATCCTTACATTCGTAGGTAGAAGTCCTAGTAATTTGTAACTCAGACTGTGACCATACCTATAGGAACTTTCAAGACATAACTGTGTTAAAATGAGGACACCAAGGTGGGGCCCTCAACCAATATGTTTAGTGCCTTTACCACAAGGACTAATCAGAACACAGAGGACGGCCATGTGAAGCTACAAGAGAAGACAGCCATCTAAAACACAAGACGAGTCTCAGGAGAAAGCAATCTGGCCAATGCCCGATTGTAGTCCCCAGAAATGTGAGTTGGTAAGTTTCTGGGTTTTGAGCTTCTCAGTCTGTAGTGTGTTGTTATGGCAATACTGGCAAACCCACTCATCCCTAGGATACAGCCAGTGCTCCTGAGAGTCACCCACATCCACCAACCCCCAAAGCTGTAGCTACATTCCTCTCTCCAACTCCTGCCTCAGGTCAATGTGTCCACACAGAGACCTGGGCACGCCATTCGAACTCCAGTTCCAGATGAACTGTCAGACAATGTCCCCCACCATCCCCCAACACCACATTGCTTTGCTAATTCTTAAACCCAAAGAGGTCTAGAACCACAGAACCATGGAAAGTCGGGCCATCCCCCTTGTTTCACACACACGGCACCCTTACCAAAAAGCAAACCAAGGCAAAACTCAGTCTCCTTCTCCTGAATCCTTGCCCCTTAGCAATACCTTCTGTGTGGCCTCTCTTGAGACTGTGGCCATTGTCCGTGGTTGCTTTGAGACAGGTCACCCTATGCCACCTAGGCTGGCCTCAAACTTGCAAGTCTTCTGCCTCAGTTTACCAAGTGCTACAGATTATACACTAGCACACCCAATATGACCCCATCTGTTCCTTCAGCCCTTTCTCCTCCCTCAATCAATGAAGGGATTTCAGTCCCTTCCAAAATCACCCTTACTATTGCCCAGTGATTTACTTGTATTTTGATTTCTTCTTTTTCCCACAGATATTGGCAAATACTTTGACAGATTTAACTTCTTTCTTCCTTCCTTCCTTCCTTTCTTCCTTCCTTTCATTCATTCTTTTTTTTCTTTCTTCCTTTCTTTGAGATAGGTTCTCTCTGCCTGTCCTGGAGCTCACTCTGTAGACCAGGCTGTCCTCAAACTCACAGAGATCCTCCTGC